>NC_041234.1:7345135-7346771 GCF_002837175.3 Physeter macrocephalus
TTTTTTTTGCGGTACGCGGGCCTCTCACTGCTGTGGCCCCTCCCGTTGCGGAGCACAGGCTCCGGACGCGCAGGCCCAGCGGCCATGGCTCATGGGCCCAGCCGCTCCGCGGTATGTGGGATCCTCCCGGACCGGGGCACGAACCCGCGTCCCCCGCATCGGCAGGCGGACTCTCAACCACTGCGCCACCAGCGAAGTCCCACTTTCTTACTTTCTTAAACCTTGTTTAAACCTCAAAACAGGACGAAAAGTAGGAACTATGATTAACCTTATTTTACTGATGGAAAAACTACAACTTAGAGGTTTTTCATTGTACACCTGGAAAGTTGGAATGGCTAACAGGTGGCAAAGTCAATATATGAGTCCATGTCTATCTGAATCTACGTTTGTATTCTTTCCACTACACCATGTGATATAACTGATGTGAGAGAACCTTCATTGGACCACACATTAGAAGTGCCTCCCCATGATCAACATGTCCACGTTTATCGCCATGAGGTGGGATGCAAAATATTGCCCTCCATCTGAAGGCAGAATAGGAGATAGGCAGAAGGGATGCAAAGCAGGCATCTGAAAAGTTGGCTTTGTTTCCCCTACAAAGCATATAAAGCAATGTGGACTGAAGGGAGATAGATGAATTGAGTACACACTCAAGACTATACTAACGCACAGGTGTGGATGGGAGGCCAACAGTTCAAGAAAACCTCGCCTACCCAGAGGTCTGACTTGCAGCAGCCTCAGCCAGTTGAAACCCAGGGGACCTCAAAATTAGTTTAAAAGACATTTGGGCACCACAGATGCCCCAAAGAGCTTTGAAATTTATAATATTAGAAATATGTACAGATATCACTGGTCTCCTCCAGATAACCATATGTGTGAAAAACAGCAATGGATTAGATACAGAACTCATGGAGAGCTAAAGAAAAGTCTACCAGTGGCAAGGAACAAGAGATCAGCAGAGCAGGCAGAAGAAGTAGAAGTGTCCAAGCAGAGCAGTAGGGTGAGGGTGGAAATTCAGTGAATGGACCATCTGAGTCCTCCATGCTTCAACAGCCCCTAAAGATATTACAATATTAGAACAAGAAAGGACACTGGAGGTTATTGGAGGTCACCTTAGACCCTTCCCTATTTTACAATGGAGTTGATGAAGTGACAAAACTATTGCTGCTAAAAATTATAATCCCAAGTCATTAGGAAGGAGTAATGATCATGTCAAAATACTATGTTTAAGAAGGCTACGAAAAGTAAAAATAAATGTAATGGCATTTACACATGTAAACTTATATTTTCCGAAAAATGTTCTTTTGTGAAATATCTCATTCTCTGATGACGTCAGATATATTGGTCATTATGATAAAACCTAGTAACAATAGTAGTAGAGGACATTCCATTTTTCAAAGTCTACCATCTCTTTTCATCTTCATACCCTCCCTATGAAATTGCCAAGAGAAGTATTTGGTACAAGTATCCTCACTTTATAGATTTGTCTCAGTGAAGCCACTCAAGGTTGGCAGAGCCACTATTAAAACCTCGACCTTGGGGCTTCCCTCGTGGCACAGTGGTTGAGAGTCCGCCTGCCGATGCAGGGGACACGGGGTCGTGCCCCGGTCCGGGAAGATCTCACATGCCGCGGAGC
>NC_041234.1:7346908-7355508 GCF_002837175.3 Physeter macrocephalus
AAAAAAAAAAAACAAAACAAAAAAACCCTGGACCTCCTAATTCACAGTTCTGGGCACTTTCTTCCATGTTTCATTGCCTGAAAGCTTATTCTGAGGAGTGATGCTAGATAAAAGTAAGCACCTAAGAAAAGGTGGCCATGCAATATCACTTATACATTTATTCTTTCAACAAATCAGTCAGCCATTGCCACAAAAATACTACAAAAAACACCCCAAACTAAGTGGCTTCAAACAATAGTCATTATACTCTCACAAATTTATGTGTTGGTTGAGGGGTAGATAATTCAGGATGGGCTCTGCTGGTCAATTCTGCTGGTCTCAGCTATGGACTGGCTGGCCTAGCTGGGGCTTGGCTGTGGTGGTACAGCTCTTCTCCATGTCTCTCATCCTCCTCCTCCTGGGGCCGGACAGTGAGCCCAGGCATTTACCACTCATGGCAATAGTAGAGGTACAGGAAGATAAGCCTCATTTTCAAGTGTTTTCCAAGCTTTCGGTCGGCCCTCCAAGCCTTTGACCCACAAATATTCCATCGACCAAAGCAAGTCACATAACCAAACTCAAAGCCAAGAGGCAGGAAAATAGATTCCTCCTCTTTAATGGGACAAACTGCAAAGTCAGATGGCAAAGGATATGGATATGGGAGGAGTGAAGAATTGAGCCCATGAATGCAGTCTACGACAGTACCTACCATATTCCAGGCACTGTGCTAGGCACTAAGGAAACAGTGCCGATCATGATAGAAGCTGGCCTGCTAGAGCTTACAGTCAAAAACTGATCATTAAACATCCACCCACACAGACTCCACTGCAGTCTGCTACAACACTAATCAAAATTTAACAATAAAGGTAAATCTGTTACCCTTATCTTATCTTGCATTTCTAGGAGGAATAAGTGCTTTGAGGGATTATCCATTATTTTGAAATCCTTTCACCATTGCTCCCCTTCTGTTGTCATGCATATGTCATATGGTCTCATGTAGATATATTCGTTCAAGTAAATCATTGAATTTATTTAGAGAACCAATGGAATAGCCTTTCTCTGCTCTTCTGGCTATGGGTCTATGTGAGAATCTGTGGGTAGGATGGAAAATTTCTCACTTTAAGAAGCTGAGGACTTGCATCCCAGGGCTCCACCCCTTTCAAGTATCCTGTCTGTATCACAAAGTTGTTACTTAATTCCAAAACATTTACTTAGAGCCATCTATGTACAGGCTCAGTGATCAGGGTTTTTCCATCTAATGATTCATCTAATCCTCATGACAATGTTGTGAGCAAAACTAGTAGAAAATGTTCCCCGTATTCAACACATGGTTATTAAAGCACTAATTATATGCCAGGCACCAGGCCTGCCACATGAGAAATACATATATTTCTGGCCTTCAGAGAGACAGACCTGTAAGCAATACAATTAAAATATAATGAGTTAAGAGCCCTTATAGGAGACAATGCACTTTAAAACATTATGCAAATATAAGGTATTATAATTAAGCATAGCTGTAGGTCTCGAAGACTGCATCCTGTTTTCAGAAGTGCCTAATTTATATACAAGGAAATCTGTGGTACTGAGACAATTTGAAGTGAATGGAGGAATACACTGACCCCAAACCACGTGCCACCATTGTTTCCATCATTCTGAGAAAATCCAATTAAAATAGAAAAAAAAAAAAGCATGATGCTTGCCAGACCAGCAGAAAAGTGACAGTCTTTGCAGATTCAAGAGAATACTGAAGAAATATATATGCCCAGGACAGGGGATAAGGAAAGATGAGTAAACACTCCAAAAATCATATAGATTGAGGGAACTCAGGGCATAAACCTAAAAAATTAGCGCGTGGAGTGATCTTATTTAGGCATTGGTTCCAATTTCCTTGATATGAAATCAATGCCCATGAGTTCCAGACACACAAAAAAAGAGTTTATCAGCTCCAGCACTTCACAAAGTAATTGTTTAAACATATAATCAACCTAAATACTTATCCTTCTCCCCATAAACTTTTTCTCTACTTCTTTCCTTCCTTCCCCAAATATTTCCTAAAGTAAAGCATGCTAATTGCTGGAAGGTACCTTATGACATCAGCCACTGAGTCAGCTTATCTTATCAAAAACTTTCACTGACAAATAGAAAATGCTTTTAATAAAGCACATACCCTCAGACATAAAAGAAGTTATTTATCACAAATTTAAAACCCCCATAAAGCCCAACCACTGATGACTAGAGATGTTACTTAGAATATCAGTGCCACAATCTCAGCACTGCTTTCACTAAATGACTTTGCCAAAGTTATGAAACCTTCATAATTCCATGAAAAATGGGTGTCTCTAACAATACCATGTATAATTAAGCATATACCGCTGTGCAGTTGGAAAATTCCATTGTCACCTTCATCAGCCTCAAAGATCAATTTGCATACATGGAACAAAGGGAACCGTACAGCTTGCTGGTTCATTTAAAAGTGAACCAGGACAATTTTAAGACCTTATTAAATCTCTCAAATTCATCAGAATAAGAATGTTTTGACTTGTAAACACCAAAGTACTTTATAAGGGATTATGAGGGAGATGCATTCATCAATTGCTTGAGTTGAACTTTTCTGATGTGTTTGTTTTCATTCCTGGTCTCTCTCAAGCCTCAATATTCTTGAATCTTGTTCAAATTAATGATATATTTTAAAGTCAAATCGAATTGATATTATTGCATTCAATTAAACATCCAAAGCTTCGGCTGGTCCTCCGGAAGGGCAGGAGTGGAGAAAATATTGCTGACATGATATAGAAACCAAAGCCCCTCGCATCTTCATTTTGTGCAACATCCTTCCAGGGGAACCAAGCAAGGGACAAGCCAGGCTGGGGAGTTATTCATGGTCAGGATAGAGGGAGGGAATGGAAAGCAGAGACCAGGGTCAAGGACAAAGGCCCACTTCTACTGGTGATAGAGGGTCACTGTGACTGTCCTTTACCTATTACCTCTCAGCTCTAAGATCACCTTTCTGTGAGCCTGGAGCTGGAACTCTGCAAGCCACAATTTCCCAGCACCCTTGCTAGCTGGCTTCCTGTCCAGTTTTGCCAGTGGGAGACTGAATGCGGAGGAGCTCCTAGAGAAAACTGGAACGTGGGAGGGGGGAAAGGGGACTTCCGACTTCTTTCCCAGTCTCTGTCAGCATCAGTCCAACAGCAGCCTCACCCTGCACCCTGAGAGGTGCCAGGAGCGGCTGGAGGATCGGTCATCTGTGCTCCCTCACTCCCTGGGCCATGCTACCTAGGCCATCAGAGCACCCACTGCATTACCCCCTTATTGGCCCCAGTACCATCAGCAGGGCATCTGCTCCACGGAGGTCCAGGCACCAGTCACAACCTGCTCCTTTTCCAAGCCCCTGGGCTCTAAGACACCCCTTGTCCCTCTTGTCCTCGCAGCCCAGGGTGGGAACTGCTCCTGCAGCTGTTCATCTAGGGCCTCCCTAGGCTTCTCCTTTTGTTCGCTATCCTTCCAACACCCGTGTAACCAATTCCTGTATTAAATACCTTCCATTTAAATTCATAGTGTAGTTTCCTTTTTCTTGACTAGATCCTAATTGATACTCTCAGCAAGGCAGCGACTGTCAATGAAGAAAGAAAGGGGAGTTTTCCATTGCTGGTGAGGGATTGGGGAAAGGATCAATATGTTATTTTTGGAAGCTGTAGAGGTGATTCTGATAATATTGTCATTCCCCACCATTATTCTTTCTGCCATTCTTCCTCCTTTAACTGTAATGTGGTTTCTGGGCCATCTTACAAGGGCATACTGTGTGCATCTAAAGGTAGCTGCAATGGAAGAGATCTATGGGAGTCTTCAAGGAGTTCCTTTACCCATTAACCCCATTGGTCAATCCACCTACCACACAGGTGTCAATAGTGGTGATCTGTAATGATGCTAGACCATATACAACCATACTTCTGTCACTATTCCTTTCAAAGGCTGCCCTCCCCAGCCAGTCAGGGGAGGGGCACACGAGCTACCAACCCTCACAAGAATTAGAGGCCACACATGTAATTGTGCCTCTACTCTGGCATGAGGACACAGTCAGCCCACACAGGAGCCAAGTAAACGGAACCTCAGCCCAGAGCTTAGGAAAAGGTTCCCAACACTTGACATTGAACAACCTCACCAGCAACTGTACTTTCAAAACCGGACTAAACATCTTCCACCCCAGCAGAGATCATAGCCCAGAAACAAATTCAAGCTAACATATCATTTAGAAAACTGGAAACTCTTTAGTATTGGTTTTTACACATGAATGCCATAATTATGTTGTTATATCTGTAGGGTGTCTTCATTTCTCTAGTGTTTTGGTAGTGTTGTATTTTGATTAAATATTAACCAACAGATATTTCAAGAAATATAGGAGGATGATTTCCTAAATAAATAACTTTGGTTTTAAAAAAGATCACTTCTAGAAATTATTAATGCAATGAATGGAGATGAATACTTTAAAACTGAACTCTGGCAGATGTTGACTGCAGCATTTAGCTTCCCTTTTTGAGCATCACTGAGCCCCTCATGCCCAGAGCTAATATGACCTCAAGAAAATAAAACCAGTCTTGGCTCAGTGATTTAGAGGCAGTGGGGGGGAGTTGGGAATAAATGCTAATGGTTTTCAGTCAAACCCAAAGCAAAATACAAGGCAGCCAAAGCAAATATGTTTTTTTTTTCTTACACTTCCAGCTGACATTTGTGTGGCAGGATAAGGTCTTAACCCTGATAAATAATTTTTTGAGTTAACAGCCCCTGCCTGATTCGGTTTACCTTTCAGCTGGGGGTGGGGGGTGGGAAACACATGAAATCATATGAAGGAAACAAAAGTTTCACAATAGTTCTATTGTATTTACCAGTCAGTCTCTTAGGCTAGCTGCTGGCTCATCTTCAATTCTAGTCTTTACGCCCACCTAGCCTCCACCACACACGACCCACATCTTCACACATCTAGAGCTCTGCACATCAATATTTTCTCCATTATTTACCAGTATTCTTCTCAGCTCCTCATTATATGCCTTTCAAGTAGGGCTAACCCCTAATTTATAGGACAACTTACATTCAGTGTGACAGCTCTTAAACTTGTAGCAAACAGGAAAAAAACTTTTGACAAATTTATCAGTTTAAATCCACTCATATTTTCCCTGTTAATTGCTGGAAAGTTGTACGTAAAGTATATAAATGTAAGGATGCACATTTTTCTGGCAATTGTTTTGTGATGTCTCTGATATTCCTTAAATCCGCCCCCCACCCAGATCCTGCAAGTTTATCTATAGAAGGGAAGTGAGCTAGTGCTGACTCAATTTGCATTCAGGGTACATTCCTTCCTAATTTATCTACTTGTTTGTATTTGCTGAAGATATGCATATGTCCTGAACATTTACTCTATATGATATGTCCTGTATATCTGCCTGAATTATCATCAGTTTGAACCCATGAGCCTCCAGCAAAATATTTAACTTTTATTTTTGCCACTCCTCACAACATGACACACAGAGAGATCCTCAGTATAGCAGACATGACAGAGGCTGTTGGCACCCTGCCCACGTCCTCTTGCCATCCATTACTCTCTTACATGCCTGTGGCTTTCAAGGCAAGTCCCTGGGGCCCCCTGCCTGAAAGGCCTCTCTAGCCACAGAAGCATGCTCTGTCCAGCATGGGGAAGGCCTGAAGGGCTAGGAGTTAACGCTGCCCCCAGTGGCTGTCAACCAGTGAAGGATGGGAGTGGGTGGATACACACCCCAGCTTCCTTTCCCCTTGGGTGGAACAACTCTGAGGCATGTTGTACACAATCTTGCAGAAGCCCATGACAGAACTGACGGTCAGTCACCCACAACAGTAAGGCTCTCGTGAGCTCGTCTCTGTATTGGCTTCCTTCCCTTCCATGTCTTACTCTGCCCCTCTCCTACCAGTGCTTTCTGGGATGGCTCCCAAATAAACTACTTGCATCCATATCTTGTCTCGAAGTCTGCTTATGGGGGACCCTCTGCTAAAATCACTCGGCAAATGTTTTCAGTGATATGTATGGGTCTTTCTGCCCCACGGACTTGAAAAATGAAAGGTCTCATACTTGGGAATGGGGAAATAAAAATGACTTTAGAGCTTTGTTTTCTAAATACACCACACATTCCCCCATAGGAGGTATGGGCAGGCACCAAAACCGTATTATATATTGCTATCAGTATAACCTCGCTTTTGACCAATAGGCCAGTAAAGCCTTTGATAATGAAACACCTTGACTAAATCAGGGCCTGGACCGGCAGAGTTGAGTCAGGCGCCCTAGCAAAGATACTGGTGATACTGCTGGACAAATGGTCCCTGCTTCTCAGCCCATGGATCAATTCACAGCTAGGAATTAACATAGAAGCAGAGGAGTCTCTTGGAAAGAACAGCTTAAGATTCCAACCCTTTCTGTGTGAGGTTCAACATGACTGAAGCCACTTCATAGCCCTGACCATGGCCAGATAACAGAAAAGTGCATTGAAGTCAAAAGGAAGGGCGGCCGAGAGTGACCACTTGACTGGATTTAGCAGCAAGGACTCATGTTGGAAGAGGACTGTCACTTGGAGTCCTCTGGGAGGCTGGCGCTGGAATCCGTCTCCACACATAGTCCACTCCTGATTGAGTCTAATACTTAGGGAAGACACATTCACCATTGCACTTACTCAACAAACACTCTCGTGCTGGGTGAGGTACTGGGGATTCAACGGCCAGCAAAAGAGACGTGTCCCTGCCTTTGCAGACCTTACAGTAGAGTGTGGAAGACACATATTAGACAAGCAGGAAAACAGGTAGCTACCTACAAAAGGTGTATCTAAACAATATCAGAAGTCAGAATTTCAAGGCAAAGGGGACGTAAAGGAAGCAGGCTGGAGAAAATAGCATGTGTGAAGGTCCTGAGGGGGCAGGGAAGATGGGATTTTTAAGGAACAGAAAGAAAGCCAATGCAGTTAAGGTGAGGAGAGAAAGAAAGAGAGAGAGAGAGAGAACAACCTTATTAAAGTTTTGCTCTTCAACCTAAGTCCTACAGGAAGCCGCTGAAGAGGTCTTAAATGGGAGCTCCACATAGAGTAATTCAGGGTCTAGGAAGGGGTCCTCGCCAATGTCAGCCACAGAGCCATAGTAGTGAAACAGGTAGATGAGAGAGAGGGAAAGAGAGAGAGAGAGACAGAGAGAGGGAGAGACAGAGTAAGGACGGGAGGGAGAGAGAGGGAGAGTAAGGGAATTTGGAACACTATCTAACACATAGTAAGTATGTAATAAATATTAGCTATTGAAGGACTCTTTTCTGTAAATAGAAAAGCCCTCAGCTCTTCAAGTAACTCCATCTTGGGGTAAATCTTTACAACCCCCAACATTTTTCTAGAAATGCTAGTGCCTACTTGATGGTCATTAATTAAATTAAAACTGTCTACCAATTTAACAGGGGATCTCAAACCTAGCTGCTCATTATAACTACCTGGGGAGCTTTTAAAAATAATGACTCTTGAAGATGGCAGAGTAGAAGGACATGCACTCACTCCCTCTTGTGAGAGCACCGGAATCACAACTAACTGCCGAACAATCATCAATGGGAAGATACGGAACTCACCAAAAAAGATACCCCACATCCAAAGACAAAGGAGAAGCCACAATGAGATGGTATGAGGGGCACAATCACAATAAAATCAAATCCCATAACTGCTGTGTGGGTGACTCACAGACTGGAGAACACTTATACCACCCACTGAAGTCCACCCACTGAAGTGAAGGTTCTGAGCCCCACGTCAGTCTTCCCAACCTGGGGGTCTGGCAACAGGAGGAGGAATTCCTAGAGAATCAGACTTTGAAGGCTAGCGGAATCTGATTACAGGACTTCGAAAGGACTGGGGGTAACAAAGACTCCATTCTTGGAGGGCGCACACAAAGTAGTGTGTGCATTGAGTTCCAGGGGAACAAGCAGTGACCCCATAGGAGACCGAACAGGACCTACTTGCTAGTGTTGGAGGGTCTCCTGCAGAGGCAGGGATGGCTGTGGCTCACCATGAGGACAAGGACACTGGCAGCAGAACTTCTGGGAGGTACTCCTTGGAGTGAGCCCTCCCAGAGTCCTCCATTAGCCCCACCAAAGCACCAGGTAGGTTCCAGTGTTGGGTTTCCTCAGGCCAAACAACCAACAGGGAGGGACCCAGCCCCACCCAACAGCAGACAAGTGGATTAAAGATTTACTGAGCTCTGCCCACCAGGGCAACACGCAGCTCTACCCATCACCAGTCCCACCCATCAGGAAACTTAAACAAGCCTCTTAGATAGCCTCATTCACCAGAGGGCAGACAGAAGAAGCAAGAACTACAGTCCTGCAGCCTGTGGAACAAAAACCACATTCACAGAAAGATAGACAAGATGAAAAGGCAGAGGGCTATGTACCAGATGAAGGAACAAGATAAAACCCCAGGAAAACAACTAAATGAGGTGGAGGTAGGCAACCTTCCAGAAAAAGAATTCAGAATAATAATAGTGAAGATGACCCAGGACCTTGGAAAAAGCATGGAGGGAAAGATCGAGATAATGCAAGAAATGTTTAACAAAGACCTAGAAGAATTAAAGAACAAACA
>NC_041234.1:7355869-7359133 GCF_002837175.3 Physeter macrocephalus
GGAAAAAGAATGGAGGCAAAGATCAAGAAAATGCAAGAAATGTTTAACAAAGACATAGAAGAATTCAAGAACAAACAAACAGAGATGAACAATACAATAATTGAAATGAAAACTACACTAGAAGGAATCAATAGCAGAATAACTAAGGCAGAAGAACGGATAAGTGACCTGGAAGACAGAATGGTGGAATTCACTGCTGTGGAACAGAATAAAGAAAAAAGAATGAAAAGAAATGAAGACAGCCTAAGAGACTTCTGGAACAACATGAAACGCAAGAACATTCGCATTGTAGGGGTCCCAGAAGGAGAAGAGAGAGAGAAAGGACCAGAGAAAATACTTGAAGAGATTATGGTCGAAAACTTCCCTAATATGGGAAAGGAAATAGCCACCCAAGTCCAGGAAGCACAGCGAGTCCCATATAGGATAAACCCAAAGAGAAACACACCGAGACACATAGTAATCAAATTGGCAAAAATTAAAGACAAAGAAAAATTATTGAAAGCAGCAAAGGAAAAATGACAAATAACATACAACGGAACCCGCATAAGGTTAATCAATAATTACCTTAAATGTGAATGGATTAAATGCTCCAACCAAAAGACACAGGCTTGCTGAATGGATACAAAAACAAGACCAATATATATGCTGTCTACAAGAGACCCACGTCACACCTAGGGATACATACAGACTGAAAGTGAGGAGATGGCAAAAGCTATTCCATGCAAATGGAAATCAAAAGCAAGCTGGAGTAGCAATACTCGTATCAGATAAAATAGACTTTAAAATAAAGACTATTACAAGAGACAAAGAAGGACACTACATAATGATCAAGGGATCAATCCAAGAAGAAGAAATAACAATTATAAACGTTTATGCACGCAACATAGGAGCACCTCAATACATAAGGCAAATGATAACAGCCATAAAAGGGGAAATCGACAGTAACACAATCATAGTAGGGGAGATTAACATGCCACTTACACCAATGGACAGATCATCCAAACAGAAAATAAATAAGGAAACACAAGCTTTAAATGACGCAATAGACCAGATAGATTTAATTGATATTTATAGAACATTCCACCCAAAAGTGGCAGAATACACTTTCTTCTCAAGTGCACACAGAACATTCTCCTGGATAGATCACATCTTGGGTCACAAATCAAGCCTCAGAAAATTTAAGAAAATTGAAATCATATCAAGCATCTTTTCTGACCACAGCACTATGAGATTGGAAATTGAATACAAGAAAAAAAACTGTAAAAAACACAAATACATGGAGGCTAAACAGTGGGCTACTAAATAACCAAGAGATCACTGAAGAAATCAAAAAAAAATACATAGAAAGAAATGACAATGAAAACAGGACAACCCAAAACCTATGGGATGCAGCAAAAGCAGTTCTAAGAGGGAAGTTTATAGCAATTCAATCTCACCTCAAGAAACAAGAAAAATTTCAAATAAACAATCTAACCCTACACTTAAAACAACTAGAGAAAGAAGAACAAAGAAAACCCAAAGTCAGTGGAAGGAAAGAAATCAAAAATCAGAGCAGAAATAAATGAAATAGACATGAAGAAAACAAGAGCAAAGATCAATAAAACTAAAAGCTGGTTCTTTGAGAAGATAAACAAAATTGATAAACCCTTAGCCAGACTCAGCAAGAAAAAAAGGGAGAGGACACAAATCAATAAAATTAGAAATGAAAAAGGAGAAATCACAACTGACACAGAAATACAAAGGATAATAAGAGACTACTACAAACAACTATATGCCAATAAAATGGACAACCACGAAGAATGGACAAATTCTCGGAAAGGTACAATTTTCCAAGACTGAACCAGGAAGCATTAGGAAATATAAACAGACCTATCACAGGTAATGAAATTGAAACTGTGATTAAAAAATCTTCAAACACACAGAAGTCCAGGACTAGACGGCTTCACAGGTGAATTCTATCAAACATTTAGAGAAGAGCTAACACCCATCCTTCTCAAACTCTTCCAAAAAATTGCAGAGGGAGAAACACTCCCAACTTCTTTCTATGAAGCCACCATCACCCTGACCGCGACAGTGAGAAGCCCACGCACCGCGATGAAGAGTGGTCCCCGCTCGCCACAACCAGAGAAAGCCCTCGCACAGAAACGAAGACCCAACACAGCCAAAAATAAATAAATAAATAAATAAAAATTTGAAAAAAATACCTAGAGACAAATGACAATGAAAACACGATGATTCAAAACCTATGGGATGCAGCAAAAGCAGTTCTAAGAGGGAAGTTTTTAGCAACACAAGCCTACCTCAAGAAACAAGAAAAATCTGAAATAAACAATCCAACCTTACACCTAAAAGAACTAGAGAAAGAAAAACAAACAAAACCCAAAGTTAGTAGAAGGAAAGAAATCATAAAGATCAGAGCAGAAATAAATGAAATAGAAACAACGAAAACAATAGCAAAGATCAGTAAAACCAAAAGCTGGTTCTTTGAGAAGATAAAGAAAACTGATAAACCACTAGCCAGACTCATCAACAAAAAGAGGGAGAGGACTCAAATCAATAAAATTAGAAACGAAAAAGGAGAGGTTACAACAGACACCGAAGAAATACAAAGCATCCTAAGAGACTACTACAAGCAAGTCTGTGCCAATAAAATGGACGACCTGGAAGAAATGGACAAATTCTTAGAAAGGTATAACCATCCAAGACTGAACCAGGAAGAAATAGAAAGTATGAACAGAACAATCTAAAGCAATGAAATTGAAACTGTGATCAAAAATCTTCCAACAGGGCTTCCCTGGTGGCACAGTGGTTGATAATTCGCCTGTCACTGCAGGGTACACGGGTTCGAGCCCTGATCCGGGAAGATCCCACATGCTGCGGAGCAACTAAGCCCATGCGCCACAACTGCTGAGCCTGCGTGCACACCTAGAGCCGGTGCTCTGCAACAAGAGAAGTCACCGCAATGAGAAGGAGCCCGCGCACCACAGCAAAGAGTAGCCCCTGCTCGCCACAACTAGAGAAAGCCCGCGCGTAGCAACGAAGACCCACGCAGCCAAAAATAGATACATAAATAAATTTATTTTTAAAAATCTTCCAACAAACAAAAGTCCAGGACCAGATGGCTTCACAGGTGAATTCTATCAAACATTTAGAGAAGAGTTAACACCCATCCTTCTCAAACTCTTCCAAAAAATTGCAGAGGAAGGAACACTCCCAAACTCATTCTATGAGGCCACCATTACCCTGATACCAAAACCAGACAAA
>NC_041234.1:7359795-7398205 GCF_002837175.3 Physeter macrocephalus
AAGAAGAAGTAAAGCTGTCACTGTTTGCAAATGACATGATACTATACATAGTGAATCCTAAAGATGCCACCAGAAAACTACTAGAGCTAATCAACGAATTTGGTAACGTTGCAGGATAGAAAATTAATGCACAGAAATCTCTTGCATTCCTATACATTAATGATGAAAAATCTGAAAGAGAAATTAAGGAAACACTCCCATTTACCACTGCAACAAAAAGAATAAAATACCTAGGAATAAACCTACCTAGGGAGACAAAAGACCTGTATGCAGAAAACTATAAGACACTGATGAAAGAAATTAAAGATGATACCAACAGATGGAGAGATATACCATGTTCTTGGATTGGAAGAATCAATACTGTGAAAAGGACTCTACTACCCAAAGCAATCTACACATTCAGTGAAATCCCTATCAAATTACCAATGGCATTTTTTATAGAACTAGAACAAAAAATCCTAAATTTTGTATGGAGACACAAAAGACCCCGAATAGCCAAAGCAGTCTTGAGGGAAAAAACGGAGCTAGAGGAATCCGACTCCCTGACTTCAGACTATCCTACAGAGCTACAGTAATCAAGACAATATGTTACTGGCAGAAAAACAGAAATACAGATCAATGGAACACGATAGAAAGCCCAGAGATAAACCCACGCACATATGGTCAACTAATCTATGACAAAGGAGGCAAGGATATACAATGGAGAAGAGACAGTCTCTTCAGTAAGTTGTGCTGGGAAAACTGGACTAATGCCTACATGTAAAAGAATGAAATTAGAACACTCCCTAACACCATACACAAAAATAAACTCAAAATGGATTAGAGACCTAAATGTAAGACCAGACACTATAAAACTCTTAGAGGAAAACATAGGAAGAACACTCTTTGACATAAATCACAGCAAGATCTTTTTTGATCCATCTCCTAGAGTAATGGAAATAAAAACAAAAATAAACAAATGGGACCTAATGAAACTTAAAAGCTTTTGCACAGCAAAGGATACCATAAACAAGACCAAAAGACAACCCTCAGAATGGGAGAAAATATTTGCAAACGAAGCAACTGACAAAGGACTAATATCCAAAATTTATAAGCAACTCTTGCAGCTCAATAACAAAAAAACAAACAACCCAATCCAAAAATGGGCAGAAGAACTAAATAGACATTTCTCCAAAGAAGATATACAGATCGCCAACAAACACATGAAAGAATGCTCAACATCATTAATCATTAGAGAAATGCAAATCAAAACGACAATGAGATATCATCTCACACCGGTCAGATTGGCCATCATCAAAAACTCTAGAAACAATAAATGCTGGAGAGGGTGTGGAGAAAAGGGAACCCTCTTGCACTGCTGGTGGGAATAATGTAAATTGATACAGCCACTATGGAGAACAGTATGGAGGTTCCCTAAAAAACTAAAAATAGAATTACCATACGACCCATCAATCCCACTACTGGGCATATACCCAGAGAAAACCATAATTCAAAAAGACACATGCACCCCAATGTTCATTGCAGCACTATTTACAGTAGCCAGATCATGGAAGCAACCTAAATGCCCATCAACAGACAAATGGATAAAGAAGATGTGGTACATATACACAATGGAATATCACTCAGCCATAAAATGAATGAAATTGGGTCATGTGTAGAGACATGGATGGATCTAGAGACTGTCATATAGAGTGAAGTAAGTCAGAAAGAGAAAAACAAATATCGTACATTAATGCATATAAAAATAAAATTTAAAAATTAAAAAAAAAAAATGACTCTGACATCCTCCAACCAATCAAATCAAAGCCCCTAGGAGGTAGGGTGTGAGCCTGGGTATTTTTGAAAGCTCCCCAGTTTCTTTTATATGTGTCCAGCTTTGAGAATCAGGACATCTTAACATGATTTATTGTATTACTAAACAGCTAGCCAGTCTGTTCCCAGCCCAAATGGGTTACAAGAGAGGTAGATTGAAGTTGGGATGAATTTGCCTGCTTTGGGTTGGGCATTTTTCATCCACTGTGTTATTCAGTATCAAAAAAATTCAAAAAAAAATTAAGGGAATTCCCTGGCAGTCCAGTGGTTAGGACTCTGCGCTTTCACTGCTGAGGGTGCAGGTTCAATCCCTGGTCAGGGAATTAAGATCCTGCAAGCTTCGCCGCATGGCCAAAAAAAATTTTTTTCTTAATTTGATGAGACAACTCTTTTCATCCCATTTCATAGAAGAAAAACAACTGATACTCAGAGAAGCAAGTTGCCCAGGTCACACAACACGTAAATGGGGGGAGAGATGCAGGATTCAAGCTCTAGTCCCTTTGTGTTCCAAATCCTACCATCTGTCTACTATCCCCATACTGCTTTCTAAGACAGAGGTGGATGGTTGAGACCCTTGAGAAGCCAAAAAGGCAATTAGAGTCTGAGAAGGTGGTGGCATTGAGTAGGGTCACGGAGGGAAGTATCAGAGGACACAAGACAAACTTTCCATAAGTCACTTTTTCCCACGGACAGGGCTGCCAGCTCTGGCAGACCTCTAGGCAGCCTCCCCTCACTCAGAAACCTCTCCCCGGGTTACTGAGGCGTCATCCCTGATACTCGCTCTTTCTCTCACACCCCTCATCTAATTCTTCCGTTTTTTTTAACTCTTTTTTTTTTTTTTTTTTTTTTTTTTTTTGGCCACAGCGCGCGGCATGAGGGATCTTAGTTCCCTGACCAGGGATCAAACTCTCGCCCCCTGCAGTGGAAGCAGGGGGTCTTAGCCACTGGACCTCCAGCGAAGTCCCTAATTCATCAGTTAAGTCCTATTATCTACGCTTTTCAAGTATCTCCAGGATCTAGCAACTTCTCACTCTCCGCACAGCTACAACCCTAGACCGAGTCGGCCCGACTCCCTCGCAGGAGACCGTGTGAGCTATGGAGGGAAAGGGAAATCGAAATCGGAGCGTGCTGATCAAGCAGGCAGCTCCCTTTCAAACCATCCAGGGCCTTCCCATTTCAAGCAGACCACAATCTCGAGCCCTCATGGTGACCTCGGGGCCCTCCGAGCTCTGGGCCCACCGATTGCCCCAGCTCCATCTCCTGCAGTGCCCCCTCTCCCTCTGGCTGGCCTTCCACCTGTCCTGCCATGCTTGCTGCCCTCTCGGGGTGCCCCTGCACGTCGCTTCTTCTCTCTGCTTCCCCTCACTTAGCTCTCAACTCCACTGTCACCTCTTCAGAGAGGCCTCACCTGGCCCCCCGAGCTAAAGAGGCCCCCATCCCCCCCTTGCTGGCCAAGTGCCCGGCGTTCAATCACCACTTGCTTACTGGTGGCCATGCTTTTAAAAGTGTAACTGTGTCCATGACCAGAAGGATTGTGATTCTTTGGTTGGAAATTCTATTCATCACACTCCGACCTGCTCTTCAGCGTTGAACTCATCGCCAGGCCTCATTCTCTGTTTGCAAAATGAGAATAATGATTAACGTGAGTCTTCAGGCGACCTTCTGACTGAGGACTCAATGTCTGTCAGCGATTAGACTCGCAGTGCCACGTTCAGAAAGAGGGACGACCCAAAGCCAAATCTTTATCTTGCACCTTTCCTTTGCGTCTGATGTTGGCTTTTCGTTTGCATTTAGCACATTCGGGAAGGAGGCAAATAAACATTACACTGGCTGACACTGTGTGAACGTGCATCAGATTCAGTCAGGGCAGGAAGGCTGGGAGCAAACTGTCCCCAGAAATCCCCACAGGCTTGGACCAGACTCTAAATCCATTAATCTCCTGCAAGATAACCAAGTCCACTGCCAATAAAACATTAACAGCACCATTTCCTGGACTTGGCATTATCTAAGAGTCCAAACAGACCCAGAAAATGGAGCGCAGCTTCTACTCCAGGCCTTTAACGAAAGCGTGGATAGTGCATGGGACAAACGCCCTGACCAGGGATCAAACTCTCGCCCCCTGCAGTGGAAGCAGGGGGTCTTAGCCACTGGACCTCCAGCGAAGTCCCTAATTCATCAGTTAAGTCCTATTATCTACGCTTTTCAAGTATCTCCAGGATCTAGCAACTTCTCACTCTCCGCACAGCTACAACCCTAGACCGAGTCGGCCCGACTCCCTCGCAGGAGACCGTGTGAGCTATGGAGGGAAAGGGAAATCGAAATCGGAGCGTGCTGATCAAGCAGGCAGCTCCCTTTCAAACCATCCAGGGCCTTCCCATTTCAAGCAGACCACAATCTCGAGCCCTCATGGTGACCTCGGGGCCCTCCGAGCTCTGGGCCCACCGATTGCCCCAGCTCCATCTCCTGCAGTGCCCCCTCTCCCTCTGGCTGGCCTTCCACCTGTCCTGCCATGCTTGCTGCCCTCTCGGGGTGCCCCTGCACGTCGCTTCTTCTCTCTGCTTCCCCTCACTTAGCTCTCAACTCCACTGTCACCTCTTCAGAGAGGCCTCACCTGGCCCCCCGAGCTAAAGAGGCCCCCATCCCCCCCTTGCTGGCCAAGTGCCCGGCGTTCAATCACCACTTGCTTACTGGTGGCCATGCTTTTAAAAGTGTAACTGTGTCCATGACCAGAAGGATTGTGATTCTTTGGTTGGAAATTCTATTCATCACACTCCGACCTGCTCTTCAGCGTTGAACTCATCGCCAGGCCTCATTCTCTGTTTGCAAAATGAGAATAATGATTAACGTGAGTCTTCAGGCGACCTTCTGACTGAGGACTCAATGTCTGTCAGCGATTAGACTCGCAGTGCCACGTTCAGAAAGAGGGACGACCCAAAGCCAAATCTTTATCTTGCACCTTTCCTTTGCGTCTGATGTTGGCTTTTCGTTTGCATTTAGCACATTCGGGAAGGAGGCAAATAAACATTACACTGGCTGACACTGTGTGAACGTGCATCAGATTCAGTCAGGGCAGGAAGGCTGGGAGCAAACTGTCCCCAGAAATCCCCACAGGCTTGGACCAGACTCTAAATCCATTAATCTCCTGCAAGATAACCAAGTCCACTGCCAATAAAACATTAACAGCACCATTTCCTGGACTTGGCATTATCTAAGAGTCCAAACAGACCCAGAAAATGGAGCGCAGCTTCTACTCCAGGCCTTTAACGAAAGCGTGGATAGTGCATGGGACAAACGACAAAGCTGCCCCTGTGGTTAGTGTTTGGGCTTCTGTCTGGCCTCCTTAATGGCAACATTAACCTGCTTTTCTCCTCTTTGTGGTCAGAAGTGCTAAACCTGTGGACCTCCATGAGGTCTATGGGTAGATTTCAGAGGGTCCATGACGTTTTAAAAAATATTTATTTATTTATGTATTTATTTTGGCTGCGCCAAGTCTTATTTACAGCTCGCGGGATCTTAGTGGAGGCATGTGGGATCTAGTTCCCTGACCAGGAATTGAACCCAGCCCCCTGCATTGGGAGCGTGGAGTCCTAGCCACTGGACCACCAGGGAAGTCCCCCTGAACTCTTCTGTTTTTTCTATTGAATAAGAAATATGGTTTTCAGCTGAAAATGAGGAGGAGGGAAAATATGTTGGAAGTTTGAAGTGAGAAGAGATAAAAGTCCAAGTATTTACCCAAGAGAAAACAGTCATCTGTCCACACAAAGACTTGTACATTAATGTTCATACCAGCTTTATTTGTAATAGCAAAAAATTGGAAACAACCAAAATATTCATCAACACATGAATGCATCAACAAATTGAGGCATAGCTGTGCAATAGAATACTACTCAATGATAAAAAAGCAAACTACTGAGATGCAACAATATTGATGAACATCAAAATAATGGTTTGAGTAAAAGTGGTTAGATACAAAATGGAGCGTGGAGTCCTAGCCACTGGACCACCAGGGAAGTCCCAGTGGGTCCATGACTTGAACGGGAAAATTTTTACCTTTTTGTTTTCATTCTCTAACTGAAATTTGGCATTTCCTTCAACTCAACATAGGCAGGAAACCTCAGCAGTACTAGCACTGCCTGTGACTTTGTCACCAACAAAATTCAAGGTTGTTGTCATATCACATTTTGGTTGTTGCAGAGCTCAAAATACTGTGAACACCCATCACTACTTCAAAATTACAACGGTTATTAGACCTATCACTAGCTTGTTATTTCCCACGTTGATAAAGAAGGACACATATTACTCTAGCACAAATCGGGGGGTTTTTTTTTAGTATTTTGACAGCAGTATTTCTTTTATTTTTTTTTCTGGCCACACCGCATGGCTTGTGGGATCTTAGTTTCCCAACCAGGGACTGAACCCAGGCCCTTGGCAGTGAGAGAGTGGAGTCCTAACCACTGGACCACCAGGGAATTCCCATACAGCAGTATTTCAATATAATTGATTTCCTTTGTTATATGTATTTTATTTTATGTAATTAAAAACATTTTCTGAGAGGAATGCCACAAGCTTTGCCAGACTTCCAAA
Organism: Physeter macrocephalus; assembly: GCF_002837175.3. Classification (NCBI taxonomy): domain Eukaryota; kingdom Metazoa; phylum Chordata; class Mammalia; order Artiodactyla; family Physeteridae; genus Physeter; species Physeter macrocephalus. The sequence goes on from NC_041234.1 coordinate 7,366,192, forward strand.
GCCTAGCTCCCATCTCAGATCCTATATTAAAGTGGCCAAATCCTCCCACTGATACTTCAGAGACGTTTTTGCCTTAGGCAACTTTGCAATGCAGATAAGTTTATCTTATTTGTCTCCACACCACACCCCACTCTGTCCTGTGTCACTGTCCCTAGCAGTGTTTGTCAGCTTTTGTGGGCCATGCCACCGTTTAATAAACATTCATGACCACCTTTAATGATGGTCTCTGAAATGCAAATGAAATGCTCTCTGAAATGCAAAACAAATTAAACACTGTGATTAAAAACCACTCAGTGGGGCAAAGTGCTGCTTTGTTTTAAACCATCACATGTCAACTTTGCCAGAGCTTCTGATTCCCCAATCTCACCAACAACCTTCTAAATGAATGCCCTTGTGAGAAGATACACACCTAGAGATCACCCTGTCCTTGGCTACCCTCTCCACGGTATTTACCTCACTAAGCACCCTACCCCGACCAGAATCGCAGGCTGGGACAGGCTGGCTTCTCCCATTCCTGGCCCAGGATGTAAGGGAGAGGAGCTCATTGGTGTGATGTGGGCAGCTCCTCTTTTGCTTTAGTTCTGAGATGACAAAGGTAGGGTTTCTGGAAAAGTTTACTAAGACACTAAAGAGAAAGGTAGAAACCATGTAGAAAATGCAAACGTACAGAATCAAACTTGTCTTCACAGAACAGATTTCTTATCCCAGGGTGAGCGCAGTCTGGCTTCACACTGACTAGCCTGGCATGGATCATTGGGCTCTCAAGCCCCTGTTATTTTACTTCCCTCTGTCTGGCTGGGATGTGAGACTTGGCAACTCTGAACCCTACCCAGAGGGAGCTTATGGTTGGCACAGCTTCTAGGTCTGGCAGGACTCAGGCCCTGCCAATGTCAGCTTCCTGACTCCCCTCCAGGTGTGGGCAGAGTGAGAAAAGAAGGGGGCCAATGACAGAATCGAAAAGAAAGCCAACATTTGAGGGGCGGGCCGAGGATTTGGACTCAAGGGAGCAGTACAGAAGCAACAATGGTGGAGACGAGCCACCCACCCGAGAGTCAAGAAAGGAGCACTGTGCGGGGCCCAGCCAAGTGTCCTTCTCTTTGGTTCCCCCTTTAGGCCACTACTGGTACTGCACCTAGTCCTGCACCCCAGCCAGGGTACAGGTAGTCCTGCCCAGGCCTGCAGACACACACACGTACACCCTAGTTCCTGCTTGGTCCTCCCAACACACATTTCCAACCTCCTCCTCCCTTTTCTGACAGGCGTAAAACCCTAATCTCTTTCCCAACCTCTCTTGATTTTAGGAGTAGCCATGTGCTACTGGTCTGGCCACGCAGACATAAGGGGAAATCTGCTGGCGTGCTTCTGGAGAAAATATCCCTTTCCTTATTAAAGGAACAGACATAACTTGGCCCCCTTTTCCTGCCTGAAATGAAATTGTGATAGTCATATTTCAACCATAAGGCAACAAACACAAAGGGAAGGCCAGGAGAAGGGCACAGATGCCAACTCTAATGTTCTTGAGCCACTGAACCAAAGCCCAGCGGCTGCCTCTAGATTTTGGATTATGCAGGAAAAAAATCAGTCCCTTTTTGTTGAAGCCACTCTTAGTTGCGTTTTGTAACTTGTGGACAAAAGCATTCCTAACTCACACACCAGAACAGTCTGCTCCTTCCAACATCTATCCATCAACTCAAAGTAACAACTCTGCTCCATTCCCAAACCCATCTGCTGTGAGGCCCACCCCTCCCTAGCAACCGCCGAGACTACCCAAATACTGACGCCACAGGTGACAACCCTTGGATAGCACCACTAACTGGGTTCACATTCAATGTCAAATCCTCCTCTTCTGGTTAATTATATCTAGCTCCAACCTATCCTAGATCTTGGGTTTGTCTTATCACCCAACGCCCTACAAAGGGGTTCCACAGCACATAGTTGCAGAAAGACCAAGTACATGCAGTTCTTGACATCGATTTTCACTGAAACCTCACTCCTTCATGAAGTCCTCCCTCATCACCCCAACATGAAGTGACTTCCTCGTCTTTGAATGCCACTAACATTGCACCACTCATTTAGTGCTGAACACTTACGGCACTCTTATGCGTTGGTCTTAATTATCTTCCACATCCAGCAAGCCTCCCCAACCCTCTCAGTCTGAGTTAGTCACCGCTAATACCAACTCTTGCAATGCCTTACGCATTCTTCTATTAAAGTCCTCACCAGGCTTTTGTCACCTTCTCTACATCCTCCAGTAAACTATGACCTTCTTTAGATAGGGATGCTATCTTACTCACAACATTTATCAGTTCTCAAGTTGGACACGGTACATATTAGGTGCTTAATAAATTTATGTTGAATGAATGAAGAATCTCATCTCCCTACCAACATATCAAGCTCATTGAGAACAGGAATCTAGATTTTTGCCAGTTTAACACTGATACAAATACCCTGTGACATTACTCAGGAAAAGTCTACCAGGGCTTTGCTAGTGATGTTCTCAGGAAAGAGATAACCTTGCAAAGCATAATCCATCACTCACATCAAGGGCTGACCACTGAGACATGATGGTTCTAACCGAGACGTTTAAGATATTTAAAAGGATGACCTCCATCCCCTTTCTTCCAGGTGGGAAATGGTAGTCAAGTGATTCTCCCGAAACCAAATAGAAAGCCACACAAGGGTGAGGATGGGGTAGAGATGGCCATGGCGTTGCCTGAGGAAGGGGACGTTGGCAGGTAAACTGTTTCCAAACAAAGTAGAAGGGAAGATTGTGAAAGCATAATTGTTAGTTTAAAATTATGAAAATTCATGGGGGGGTATATCTCTTATGGGAGAGAGTAACTTTATAAAAAGTAAAAAAAAGAAAATACCCAGGAGTCATCTGACACAAAACCTCAAATTGGACTGGAAAATATACAAAACGTACGAAGTAGGAATTTTCTTGCATTATAATCTTCAAGCCAAGGGGAGACCTAAAGCACTCTCAAAAAACATGGGAGTCACCGATGTTCAACTTTCTCTTGGACCCCAAATCTTAAGGTAATTGTTAGTCCCAGTCCTCTCAAATATGGAGAGGAGGCATCAAGAGGGCATTAAGTGAAAAATTCGTATTTTATGTTCTTAGTGTCTAGTTGACAGCACATTTCTACTTTGCCCTTATCTTTACCCCAAAACATCCAATCAAAGATGACTCCTCATATATGCATGAATATATGATAATTGTTTTCTCTTTCTGACTTACTTCACTCTGTATGACATTCACTAGGTCCATCAACATCTCTGCAAATGGCACAGTTTCGTTCCTTTTTATGGCTGAGTAATATTCCATTGTATATATGTGCCACATCTTCTTTATTCATTCCTCTGTCGATGGACATTTAGGTTGCTTCCATGTCCTGGCAATTGTAAATAGTGCTGCAATGAACACTGGGGTGCACATATCTTTTTGAATTATGGTTCTCTCAGGGTATATGCCCAGGAGTGGGATTGCTGGGTCATAAGGTAGTTCTATTTTTAGTTTTTTAAGGAACCTCCATATTGTTCTCCATAGTGGTGGTATAAAATAGGTAACTAATGAGAACCTACTGTATAGCACAGGGAGCTCTACTCAATGCTCTGTGGTGACCTAAATGGGAGGGAAATCCAAGGAAGAGGGGCTATGTGTATGAATGTGGCTGATTCACTTTGCTGTACAGCGGAAACTAACACAACACTGTAAAGCAACTATACTCCAATATAAACTTAAAAAAAAAAAAAAAAGATGACTCTCGCCAGAGCTCATGGAGAATTCTGGGCCTCTGTGGAGGTGGTATTAATCTCTATACTAGAACAGTAAACTATACCAGATGTGATAGGCTGAATTGTCCACCTCCTTCCCCAAATTCATATATTAAAGTCCTAACCCCTAGTACCTTATTTGGAAGAAGGATCATTGCAGATGTAATTAGTTAAGATAAGGTCATACAGAGTAGAACAGGCCCCTAATTCAATATAACTGATGTCCTTATAAAAAGGAGGAATTTAGAGACACACACACCCAGGAAGAACACCCAGTGAGTATGATGAGACTACAGGGAGGGATGCCAGAGGCAGCCAGCACATTGCCAGAAAGTAGGAAAGGAGCATGGAACAGATTCTCCCACACAGCTCTCAGAAGGAACCAACCCTGCCAACACCTTGATCTCAGACTTCCAGCCTCCAGAACGGTGAGACAGTAAATCTCTGTTGTTTAAGCCACACAGTTTTGGGTATTTTGTTATGGCAACCCCAGGAATGTAACACACCAGATTAATCATTGAAGCTTCCAATATTTGAGTTCCCAAGTGCCAGCTCCTCCATACATTATCTTACGACCGCTAGAGAACTACCACTGCCACCATTTTCAGAGTTATCTTTAAGTTGCCTTCTGCCTCTGGCCCCTTCTTATGTATTTACTTCTTTCCACAGTTAGAAAAATCTGTGTTTACTAATTTCTAAAATGGGCTTGATGCAAAGCCATCTGTTAAATGAGAAAAATCCCAGTATATATGAGATAATCAACAAATATGGTTCCAATTAATGATTTTTAAACTATCGTTTAAATACTTACTGGGATTGTGCCCATACGATGTCAAAATAACCGATTTGCATGTGAATATTTCAGTCAAACACTGCTACCATTTTCAGAGTTATCTTTAAGTTGCCTTCTGCCTCTGGCCCCTTCCTATGTATTTACTTCTTTCCACAGTTAGAAAAATCTGTGTTTACTAATTTCTAAAATGGGCTTGATGCAAAGCCATCTGTTAAATGAGAAAAATCCCTGTATATATGAGATAATCAACAAATATGGTTCCAATTAATGATTTTTAAACTACCGTTTAAATATTTACTTGGATTGTGCCCATACGATGTCAAAATAACCGATTTGCATGTGAATATTTCAGTCAAACAATTATCTGTTTTGTCTATATAATGCCAAATCATGTGGTTGGTTGTTGTTTTATTACCATATTGACTGGATTGACCGGTGGGCTTTGGCATCATAAAGCATAGCCTGGATTCCTTTATGAGTACCAGGAGACTAAGCCAGAGACATAACACGGTATTTCTTTTTTTTCTTTTTTAAAGAAGATGTTGGGGGTAGGAGTTTATTTATTTATTTATTTATTTTGGCTGTGTTGGTTCTTCGTTTCTGTGCGAGGGCTTTCTCTAGTTGCCGCGAGCGGGGGCCACTCTTCCTCGCGGTGCGTGGGCTTCTCACTATGGCGGCCTCTCTTGTTGCGGAGCGCAGGCTTCAGACGCGCAGGCTCAGTAGTTGTGGCTCATGGGCCTAGTTGCTCCGTGGCATGTGGGATCCTCCCAGACCAGGGCTCGAACCTGTGTCCCCTGCATTGGCAGGCAGATTCTCAACCACTGCGCCACCAGGGAAGCCCAAAAAGGTATTTCTTCTCTTTAAATTCCCAAGGACTATTAATAATGAAATATTACAGTGGAGGGAATCTTCACTAAGAAAGTACCACTTAATAACATTAGTTAGTCCTTCCTGTGGGATTCTGTCACTACTTAATTTCACCTTTATTGTTCTATAGGGGAGGTCATTACCATGACTTAGGTGATACTACTGCTTTACGGAGACCAAAGTGTTATCACTTCAGGTGAGGCAAATTAAACAGAATGCCTACTGGACTGATAATAAATAGGGAGGTGCAGAAGTGGGGGAAGGGTCATGAATACATATATTCTTACTGTTCTCTTTTTCCCATTCCTTAATTTTCCTCACCAGCCACTGGCCAGATTGACGGGGACCGGACGGATAAACGTAGGGTGGAACTGGAAGGAGTAAATTGGGGTGAGTAGTTTCAACTGGAGAAAGGGGATAAAGTGAATTTGACAAGCTTCCAAGTGGGTCCAAACCAGACCCACTATTGTACCTCAGGCACTACCCCCCTCTGGCTACCCTCAGAGCTATAAACGATAGTTGGCACTTTATGTCTTTGTGGCCTTCCCACAGTCTTTCATCTCCTTTTGGCCTCGCCCTCCTTTCTTTCCCCTTCTGAGTGTAAACTGAGAGAGCATCCTAGTGCCCCCAACTGCCATCTTTGCTGTTCCATGGCTTAAAGAAATCCCCCCAAATTGGCGATTCTGTGGAAGGTTTGGGCATCCCTGGTAAGATGTGGACATCACAATCTGAAATTCAAAATCCCCAAACAATGAGCTTCCACATGTATCTAAGTAATACACTAGTCCAATCAAGTATATTTTCCAGACAATCTCATTATCCAAATTTTTATTAGGATATTATTGGGATCTTCAAGTAACATTTTGAGATGTAAAAAAAATTGTCTTTCATCACAAAGGGAGAATTTAAAAGACAGACAGATCCGGGGGGTGGGGGGTGGGATGAACTGGGAGCCTGGGATTGACATATATACACCACTCAGTATAAAATAGATAATTGATGAGGACCTGCTATATAGCACTGGGAGCTCTACTCGGTGCTCTGTGGTGACCTAAATGGGAAGGATATCCAAAAAGGAGGGGACATGTGTATACTTATGGCTAGTTCACTTCGCTGTGCAGCAGGCGCTAGCACAACATTGTAAAGCAACTATACCCCGATAAAAAAATAAATAAATAAAAGATAGACAAATCCAGAAAGGGATTGCAGAAAGGTTTCGTGAACTACCACCTAATAATAAGCAGAGAAAAAACTAGCATAAATATGGTTGAAACAAACAAGCAAACAATCAAAAAACACTGCCCGTGCGAATGTAAAATGGTTCAGGCCCTTTGGAAAACAGTTCAGTAGTTCCTCAAAATGTGAAGCATAAAGTTACCACCTGACCCAGCTATTCCATTTCTAGGTATATAGCCAAGAGAAATAAAAACACATATCCATACAAAAAACTTGTACACAAATGTTAATAGCAGCATAACTCATAATAGGACTAAAAATATTTCATTAAAATGGTCTAATATTTACAGTGCTCCCATATAGGTGTCAATGAAAGAAAGAATGTCTAATACTATAAAATGCTGGTGCCTGTTTTCTTCAGTGTGATTGCTAATTGTGTAAATTAAAGCACCCACATGTGGCATATGGGGGTGTGTGTTTCCTAACAAAAACATAAGCTTCTGCCAAGGAATGGGGGCCTTATGTATAGGGTCTGGTTTTTGGTCACCTTCGGAGATGGGTTCTAGAGGGTCATCAGAGGGGAAATTCGCAGGGGTGTATTATAAAGATGAAGAGAATTGAGATAAACCAAAGAGGGAGGTTTCTGGGAAATCTCACCCATGAAGGCCATATATTTCATTTTCCTCCCACTGCTCCTGTCCCCACTACCTTCTCCTCATTGATCTCCTTTTCCTTCTCCCCCCAGTGAAGTTGTCTCATTTAAGCAGTTGGCCTTAAGATATAACTCAACTCCCTAGGGAGCAAGGACATTTATTAATCCACATGAATCATCATATTAAAGACTTGACCTAATTGACTTTAGCCTCCACATTGTGGACTCCTCCAGGCTACTGACCTCTCTTGTCCAACTCTCATGTCCAAACCATTACATTCAATCCCCATTTGTTGTAGCTTAGAGCTTAACACAGTCCATCTTTCCTTCTTCCTCACCCTGACAAGAAGTTCTGTTCTTCAGTAGAATTTGGTAACAATAAACTAATATCTCTAAGGTTGGATATGGTTTAGCATAGCTCTTTGCAATGAAACTGTGTCTTCAGAAACCATGATGCAGTGTCTTAGCTCCATTCTGCAATCATCTCAGTCCTGTCAGTTCTATCCCCCCCCAAAAATGTATCAATCCTTCCCTTTCTCTCCAATCCACTGGCCTCCACCTTGCTTCAGGCCCTAACCTCTTCTTGTTCTAATTGTTATCATGACCTCCTAACTGGTTTCTTTGCCTCTAGTCTTGCCCTCCCTTTATCCACCCTCCACATAGCCGCTAGAGTAACTTTATAAAACATAAACCTGGCCATAAACTCCCCTGCTTAAAGCCTTGAAATGGCTCCCCGTTGCCTTCAAAATAAACACCCAGCTCTCTATCTAGGCTTATAAGTCCATTTTTAACACGGCCCCTGTCTACTTTTCCAAGTTATTGTCTATCCATCTTGAACTGTCTGTAGTTACCAAAACAAGCTAAGCTCTCTATGGCCATCTTTATAATTTCAAACGTTATTCTCTCTGCCTGGAATGTTCTTTCCCTCCATGATGGGTTGGCCAACTCCTTTTTTTTTTTTTTAGACAAATTTACTGAGGTATAATTTATATACCATTAAATTCACTAGGCTTGACTAACTGCTAACCTTTGAGATGCCATTTGGATGTCATCTCCTGTTTTCAGATGGACTCCCCCAAAGACAGATACTGAAACAAAGATGTGGGCACAAACAGTTTATTTGGGAGGGGAGAAGGGAGAGAGAGAAGAGAGAAAAGCCAATAAAAGGTGTGTTCACAAATGGGCAACGGTGGGGTCAGCTCTGCTGTGGTGTCTTTGAGAGCCTGCATGAAACACTTCCCTGAGTTGTCCTACAGAGAGGCAAAGAAATTTGGGAATTTCTTTCTTTTTCCTATCCCTCACTAACTGAGGGTCACTCCTAAGGTTGTTAGCTCTCTGGCACTTCCAGCCTGGCTCCCGTGGCCAGAGAATATCTCAGACAGAGAGAAGCAGGAAGCCATCAGCATATATAGGAACTACCTCGAGTGAACTTCTAGAGCAGGCCAAGAGGCTAAGGTTGGAGCACCAGACAGCACCTCTACACATACCCTTCATAGCCTTTCCAACCCCAACCTCTGCTTTTCAGATTGGGTTAGAGGAACGTTCTCACTGGTCACATAGCGCCAATGCCCTTGCCACGCTACACAATTTTGTTGTTTCACTTGGTGGCCTCAGTCCACTGCACTGTGGACACTTCAAAAGCAAGGTCTTTACACATCTTCGTTCTCCACATTTAGCAAGATGCCTTGGACTTATCAAGCCCAATAATGGGTATGGTCATTTCAAAGCACTTTACATTCATTATCATGTTTTATACCTAAAAATCTCCTTACCTGGGAGATAGCATCATCATCTTTATCATTCTGATTTTTATGAAGAGAAATCTGAAATACGGTGATGAGACAGAGCTAGATGGAAGATCATATTTGCTGATGGCTAGGCCAGTAGCCAAACTACTTCAGTTTTTGCTGCTAGGCGGACCACAGGAGGTAATGGCATTCACCTGAGGCTAAACCTTTCAACTCATGGAAGAAAAGGCTTTTCCACAACTACAACAATCGCCTTTACAATATTTAGAAGATGCCTGAAGGTGGAAGCAAAGCAGCCCCAGAAATGCCAAGTCTTGTGCTTTTCCTGAAAAAGGATTCTTTGATTTTTTTTTTCTTCTCTCACTTAGACTCTCCTAGGAGCTGCCTCCGATGTAACTTTTCTAGAATTCTAATATTTGTGAACATGTAAATCAGATTTTACTATTAATTAATTCACCAACATAATGCCATTCACTAGAAGGAAGTTATCAGCCATGGGGAACAGAATGCCTTGTAGCTCTGTCATTTTTAAAAGTCAAAGCAAGAAGTACACAGTTCTAATAACAGAAGAGATGAAGTGCTTTGTTCTTAGGTTATGCTCTGGAGTACAATTTTTAAAGGGATTAAATATATAAACATCAAAGAAAGACTGCCCCGAAGCTAAGAATTGTATCAGAAAACCCCCTGCTTTCTTATGTCCCCTATGCTCATACATAAGACAATGGATCTGGTGATTATAATGGTCTCTGTTCACTTTACACAGTAAGTAAAGGAAGAGAATTAAAGAATCTTTCCTTTGCAGTATAATGACTACTGGTGAACCACTAAAAAATGGAAGAATTTCAACAGGCATAAGGTCAGAGTCTATTTGGTTGCTTTTTCTGCTATGTATTTTGGAACCACTTGACAGTTTTCCATTTTAACATTTTGAGGGATTTTTCTTGGTAGAATCCAGACAAGGACTGCAGAAGTTTTGCCATCTGCAAAAAGAGTGGGTTGGATTAGATCAGCAAACACTGTGGGTTCCATAACAATATTTTTGTTGGTCCACAGAACTCCTCTAAGGAATACCAACACCAGAAATGAATACAAACACTGAAAAACTGATTAATGGAGAGGCCATTGATATTGACACTTTACAACACTATTAAATGAATAGTAAATACAGAAATAGCATGAAATGGTTTATAATATTCATGGCACATTATATTAGCTGATTATGATGTTTTTTACACTTTATGATATTCAGTCAAGGAATTTTAGAAAAGGAATCAGGTAATTTTCTGCTTAAAAGAACGACTGAACAGAAAAACATGGATTTTGATATCAGATAGGCCTGGATTCTATTTATACTTCCATTACAGTGTAACCCTGAACAAGACAGTTAATCTCTTTAATCCTCAATTTCCTCTCTTTAAAATGGGAATAAGTATTTGACAATACTTACAGCCCACAGAGTGATTTTGCAAATTACATGGGCTAAGATACGGGAAAGTGCCTAAGGCTAAACTTAGCACATAAAACACAGGAGAATATTCTTTTCCTCATTTTCTATCATTCCTGTGAGTTTTCAGCACAATCACTCCTAAAATTCAAGAGATTGTAGTTTAGAATTAGTTCTAACATTTTCCTTTAAATGTCCCCCCCCATACAAACACACCACAAATGCATCAAATTATTAGGCACAATTTTAAATATAATCATATTGGATTTAATGGTCTACCAGTTTAAATTTATTTCCATTTTAAATGACCTGGCTTAGAAAAAATGATCAACTCCCTGATTATATTAGTTTAAAGAAACTCTTTAGCTCTAAAATTTCCCTAAAACCACTTTAGAAGTGATAGAGGCTGGAAAGGGGAGGAGTCACTAGGTTTTAATGGATCTGTCCCTGGTGCTGAAAGTGAATAAAGTACCTAAACTCTCCTCATTTAGATGCAGTGGAAGGAAAGCCAGCTTCACTTAATGAAAAACCTGAGTTGCACTTAGATTTCAAGAAAGTGGCATTACTCAGGAATTCCCAGAATGAGGAGCGGTCATCTTTGACCAAGCTCAAAACTTTAGGACCATCCCAAGGGAAGAGAGAAGGGGACCTCTATCAGCCCAGCCCAGTGGTCAAAAGCCTATCAAAAACTGATACATAATATTTACCTCTCATTAACGTGTAGATATCTATAACATTAGATAACAAAGAAGCTCAAAACAGCAAGATGCTAGCTCGAGTCTAAAGGTATTCTAAGGCTGGAAACCAACCAGATATCATCTATGCCTTTTTTGTTGCCTCTCCTCTAACCCTTAATCTAGTTCCTATTTTAATTCTCATTATATTTATCCAACCCTATTAGACTAAAAATTTCTTGAGAGCAGGGAATCCCTCACTCAATTTCTCCTAGTTATTGACCTCAGTGGAAACTTGCTCACTGAAATAATTCAAATAAAATTGTTCAATCAAGTTAAATTAATCAATGTTGTTTTGGCAGTCAGAGAAACCTTATTAGATATATGAGCTAGGATTTTAAGAGAACCTTGAAGGACGGAAGGATTTTGAAAGATGGAGAAAGGGCAAGGTCATGCTTTCTGCTTTTCAGGAGAAAAAAAGCAAAGCAAAGATTTGGACCTGGCCACCTCAACCTACTGGTGGCATGGTGAGCCCAGACAACCAAATAGCGTCTTTCAAAATGTTTCTCCCTGAATCGATGCATGAAATATCCCTCTCTTAGTAGCCCTGAGTCCTATGTTTATTCAAGAAAATTATTTTGCATGACTTTTTTCCTTATGTCATGATTGATCATTTTTCTACAAGACTCATGATGATATTGAGAGCCTACTGAGTTGGCAGAATATCCTGAAAGACTCAGATATCCAATCAGCACACTTTTCAGAGGGGATCATCTACAACACTGCAGTGTGCCTCTTTATCTTAAGCAACCTATTAGGACTTGCCACACACATGTGTTCTCTCTTCACCGCAAATTTAAACTATCTTTAGAAGTCTCCCTTTGTGTAAACTTTCTGTGAATACAGTGTTGCTCTGCATAATAACGGTTTTTTAGTCAAAATAGGGCTGAGTCCCAGGAGGTATTTTACGGAGGCATCCCCGCAAAAAACACTGATGTTTGCCAGGGGACCCTCCCCACTCTGAAAGGAAAATGCTTGTTACACTTTTTCCTTCCCTGCATCTGTTTCCATTCTCCAAGAAATCTTACCTAGATGGCATCTCTTAGGATGGCAGAAGCACCCACCACTTAGAAATATATCAGGGTTATTGAGATTAGGATAGTATAAAGTGACGATAAACACACTATGCTAAGTACTACCCTAAATTGCAGCCACCCAACTTTCCTTTGCATGATCCTGCTATGTACAATGATTTCATCGTTGACATAGAACAGTTTAGATTTAGATATATGCATGAAAAGATTTTGTTGTTTCTCAGGCAGAAAATGATGGTGTGATTATTGAAAGCTAATGTTTGACATACTTGCTAGACCAGAGAATACCCTTGTTTCTAACCTTTTCAAACCAAATAAGCTTTTCCTTTGGGTCCACACTCCTTCCACACCATGATCAATCCCTCTGGCATCTCTGAGCAGTACTGAGCCAAGAGACTGATTCCAAATGTAACAGATGATAGAAATCCCCTGCCCCCAAGCAGGAATACTTCATTTATTTGACCAAGAAATTTAATCCCTGTGAAGGAATGCCCTTGTCCCTTCCAATTTAACAATAATCAGAAAGGCATTGGTTAGGTAGGAGCTGTCCACTTAAAATGTAGTGATGGATATTTGACCCTAAGAAAATAGAGATGCAGTCAGACATTTATCTACAGGCTGTTCATCTCACTGCTATTTACAAAAGTAAAAATTTTTAAAACCTAAATGTCCAGCAGTATGGTACAAGTTGAAGTTTCAGCCATATGATAGAATTCTACACAGCCATTAAAATGTCTTATAGCAATATTAATTGACATGAGAAAATGCTCAAAATCTATTTAATGGGAAAAATGTTTATCAAAGAGAATATTTATTATAACCCTCAATTTTAGAAAAAGGCAGTGTATAAACACTGTATATGCACTGCCAAAACCCTCCTGCCAAAGACCACCAGGAACATGACAATAATTGAACAAGCTGGCTTTATTTTTCATTGCAGCCAGGGAGAACACGCACCATGGAGAACTGAGGGGCGTCTCAATAAGAAGGTGTTAGAGAAGACTTATCATAGGATTTGGGCTCGTGTTAATGATTTTGGGCAAGGTTTAAAGCAGTGGGGCTTGCTCTGGCTTGGATGCTCTCGGGAAGCAGGCATAGTTTAATGACTGTGTCTTACTAAATCTTCACCTGGAGGGAGAGAAGACTAGAGAAAGGTTAAAGCTCTCATTTGTTTTTCAACACACCACAATAGTCACTCATATTAGCCAGGGTAGGAATATGTTTGGTCATTTTTTGTGGTTTGGACAAGGTTCCTGTTTTGTCTGTGTTCAGACATGATTATGGAGTGTTCCTAATTTTGTCTGGATCCATCACAGGTACAGAGTGACCTTATCTGCCATTAGTGTTTTGGAAATGGTTTTTGCTCAACAGGAGAACACCAAAGCTTAGTTGTGAGCAGGTCCTAGCAACCCCGAGTCCCAGCGGATTAAATCAGGCCAGCTTCTGCATGGCAGGGACTGACTTTCTTTTTCACACACACACATATTCAGTCAGAGAAAACTAGAATTGTAACAAATATCATTTACTGTTTGTGACATTCCAGACACCGTTTTAAGTGTCCTACATTTTTAACCTATTCAACCTTCACGGCAACTCTATGTAGTAAGCACAATCAATATTCCCATTTTCAAGAAGAGAAAAGTATGGCATAAAGAGGTTAAGTTACTTACCCAACAGAAGTAGTAGAGCAAGGATTTAACTTAGTGGCTATAAACCAATAGCGTTAACCTCTATATTATGTTGTCTATGTGTACAATAAATTATTAATAGAGGTTACCTTTGAAAGGTGGTGAAAGTACAGGGATACCAGGTGTCTTTCTTTCTTTTTCTTGTTCTTATTTTCTAAATTTTCTACAAGTAATATGTATTAATTTTTAATCAGAAAAAGGAATAATTTACAAATATACTTATGGAAGCTCTGTACCCAAGCCAAGGTCATCGTCCTAACGCAAACCCAAGTCTTTGGTGGTGGCAATGCTCCCCTGAACGCCTGAATCAAAAGAGAAGACAAATCAAATCGAGAGGAGGCAACGCCCTCCCTGCGCGCGCGCTCTCTTTCTCTTAACTCCAACTCATTTTAGACAATACTAACTGGATTTCCCGCATTAAAAAGTGGCAGGAAGACCCACTCTCAGGCCGGTCCGTGTGTCTGAATTAAAGCCGGTAGGGTAAGTTCCCCCCAGTACACAGAAGAACGATTAGGAACCGAGTTGGGAGGACTAGAAGCAAACGCCTCGGTCTCAAAGGAAAGGCCCTTTCCTCGTGGGAGAAAACACCCCCAACCGGCCCGGTGAGCACCGCTGCGTCTGTCCCGCTCTAGGACTCAGCCCAGGCACTGAGAGAGGGGATGCCAGCTCTTCAGCCCGCGTGAAGGCTTATAGTAAAAGGCCGAAAATTCTAGGGACGGGAGGGAACCATTTGGAGGGACAAAGACTTCAGAATGCAAAGAGCTTTGCCGAAATGTTAAAGGCTCCCCAGCAGACCTGTCGGCTGGTTTCCCTTCTCTTACTTCTGGCGCTGCGCTGGCACCAGAGCAACAGGAAACATCTTTGTTTGCTCCCCGCGCAGAGACCGACTTCAGGCCTCCGGCGAGGTGCCCACCCCGCAGCTGCCGCCGGCTCGGCCGCAGAGAACGGTGCTCGCAGTAATTCCTACTGCCACCGTACCCCCGCCCTCCCCCGGCCCTTCCCTTCTTTCCGTGTGCCCCGGCCGAGAACCAGGCGAGGCATCCACCCTGCCATTTAGCACCTCGGCTGCGCAGTGGTGGGTGGTTTCCCAAAGCGTGTGCCCTCGCAGCCGCTGGCGCTCGAGTCGCCGCTAGCAGGGGCACAAGTCAATGAGGCTTTTCCCTCCGCGATCATCGTGAATCAGCAAAGCGCTGCAGAGCAGCGGCGTCTCCGCGAGCAGAAATTAAGACGACGGGGGAAGGGCACAAGCGGAGTGTTGCAGGGGAATTTCTAGCCCCTCCCGGGAATGGCAGTTCTGAGGGGGTGGGCGGGGGGGAGCGTTGTCGGCTGGAAGCTGCTGGTGAACCAGAGGGCGCCTTTGGAAATAGAGAGCGGTGTGAGGAACAGCGAGGGGTAGCTGAGAAAGTGGACGAGAGTACGGCTGGACAGAAGAACCTAGGGAGCGCAGGCAGAGCTGAGCGGGTGCGCCCCCGGGGGTGGGCAGCGCAGCGGTTGCAGGTGTTGCTGAGGGAACATAGGACGGAGGGTCTGGTGTGGGGAAAGGGAGAAGAGGAACCAAGAAAGGAGGATTTCCCGGCCCACGACTTCCTGTTTCTGACGTGCAAGTTCCCAAGTTCAGTTTGAGAAGTGGAGGACCGCTTGGCATTGGGGAATCTGGGCTGGGAACGTTAGGGAAATACCTCCCTTAGTCGCGGTCTCCCACCCACCTCCCTCTACCTCTCCTTCTCCTCCTGATCTTCCTCCTCCTCCTCCTCCTCCTCCTCCTCCTCTTCTCCCTCTCCCTATCCCGTCTTCCTTCAGCTTTGATTAATATGCATGCCCATGCTCAGTAGTGCGGGCCACACTCCAGGGACCGCGCCTCCAGTCACCGCCGCCTCTCGCTTGACCCTTGGCACTAAAAAGCTAAGCAGGAGCGACCCGGAGGCGTGGGATGGGAAGGCCGAGCGCTCAAAGCGCGAAGCCTGGGGACCCCTCTCCGCGCCCCGGTCCCCACCCCCCTGGCCGGACGGAGCGCCTCAGCGGCCCAGACTCCGAGATCCCGCTTCGGTCTGCGTTGCAACGGATGGACCCCGGGGATTGGAGCGCGCAACGAACCGCGCTAAATTGTACCTGTGCGTGGCCGTTCCCGCCGCCGCCGCAGGTCTATCCCGGGCCCGAAGCCGGCGCCCGCCTTCTCGGGGAATTCTCTGGAGGGGGTGTGCGAGGGGAACCACAGTGGCTGCCTTCTAGCTCACGGCTGGCGCGCACAAGCACACGCCCAACTTTGCCGAGCCGTCGGCGCCCCCCGGCTTCCCCCGCGCCCCCTGCGGCTCGGCACCCTCGGAGACCACATCTCTCCAGGTCTGAGATAAGGTGTCCCCCGCTCCCACACTCGCCCATTTGTGGAGGAGAGAGCGGGGTGGAGGAGAGAAGGGGAGTAACGCTACAGACTCCCTAATCAGCTGTTCACAAACACTCTATGCCCGCAGGGGCGCCCGCTCCAGCCCCGCCGCACCAGGTCCCCCAGACCCGCCAGTGACGACAGAGAGAGGAGGAGGAGGAAGAAGAGGAGGAGGAGGAGGAGGAGGAGGAGGAGGAGGAGGAGGAGGAGGCGGAGGCGGCGGCGGCGGCGGCGGCAGTGCGGAGAGGCGGGAGTCCGGGAGCAACAGAGCCCTGGCGACCGGCGGCTCCACCGACTGACCATCATTATCAGCACTTTTATTACTGGGGGACGGTGTGGGGAGGTTGAGGGGCGCGCAGCAGAACTGTCCAACCCACTCTGGAGTGACCCTAATTGAGAGCGAGAAGACTCTCCAGAGGCGCCTTTGGAGTGGACGTGCCCCAGACGCACACCCGGACTCTGTGGTCCCGCGGAAGCTGCAATGTTGGGGATATTTTAAATGGCTCTTACTTGAGAGGAGGCGTGATTTCCACGTTCGAGCGTCTTCGCTCCCCACCCCCTCTCCGCACCAGCCTGTGCGCGCCACCACCTGAGCCTGGCGAGAGAGCCTGGGCGCACGCAGTCTTCAGCCTCTTCCTTTCCGCCTCTGGGGGGATTCGGCTCTGAGCGGGTCCGCCCGACGCCCCCCGGGAAAACTCTTTACTTTTTGTTTGGAAAATCGGGGCCATTTCTTTATTCATCTCTGGGTCTCCCCGGAGGAAGGCAGGGGAGGGGAGGGCGTGCGCGGCGGGCCGGGCCGGGGGAGGGGAGTGCGGGGAGGGGAGGGGACTGGGTGTAGCCTGGAATTCTCCGTCCTCGTGCTCCTAGGCTGGCGCGCAGAAGCTCCCCGCGATAGCGCCGCCGCCACTCCCCGCGCCACCCCGTCGTTGGCCTCGGGGGTCGGGTGAGTGGGGTCATGACGCGCCGCGGGGGCTGCCCCGGGCACCTCCGGCGCTGAGCCGGGACGCTGCCCCGCCGCTCCGAGCCCCTCTGGCGGGGAGGCGGCGGGGGGTGGGGAGGGCGCACGGCGTAGGGCGGGGTGGGGGCGGCGCGGAGGCCGCCAAGCTGGGGGGCTCTCCGGGCCGGCGCGGCCGCGGGCAGGAGGGCGTGTCTCCGGCCCGAGGGGACCCTCCCGAGGCGCGGCGCGGGACTCCCCGATGGTGGTGCCGCGGCTCCGGGAGAGCACCGGGTCTCGCCTCCGCCGCCGCCGCCGCCGCCGCCGCCGCGGGCGCCACCACCGCCGCCGCCGCCGCCGCCGCCGCCCGAGCCCGCGCCGAGCGTGCGCCTCGCCCTCCTCCCGCGCCCGCTCTGCTCTAGGATGCTGCGGCAGGTTCTGCACAGGGGCTTGAGGACGTGTTTCTCCCGGCTCGGCCACTTCATTGCCAGTCACCCTGTCTTCTTCGCCTCGGCGCCGGTGCTCATCTCCATCCTGCTCGGCGCCAGCTTCAGCCGCTACCAGGTCGAGGAGAGCGTGGAGCACCTGCTGGCGCCCCAGCACAGCCTCGCCAAGATCGAGCGCAACCTCGTCAACAGCCTCTTCCCGGTCAACCGCTCCAAGCACCGGCTCTACTCGGACCTGCAGACCCCTGGGCGCTACGGCCGGGTCATCGTCACCTCCTTCCAGAAAGCCAACATGCTGGACCAGCATCACACCGACCTGATCTTAAAGGTGAGAGGGGGGCGGGCACGGGCAGCCTCTGCGGGCGCCGCTGCCGCGGTTGGGCTGGCTGAGCGCGGGGGTCCGGGCTGAGAGCGCCTCCTCTCCCATCCCAGGCGACTGCCGCAGGGGCTCTGCTGCACCGCGCGCCCCTCGAAGGCCGCCCGGAGCCTCCCAGCCTCCCGGGCGGGGAGCGTCCGGGTCCGGGCCCGGCCCTGCCCTGGCCGCCGTCGCCGCCACCCCGGCAGCCGCTGCAACAGTTGGGGCGGCGGCGGCCACGGTGCTGTGGTCGGTGCGCTTGTTTTGGTTGCAGTGGTCTTGGGGGCGGGGAGGCTTTGGGGTAACTGGGCCAGAAGGAACCGAACTAGAGGAGACATTCTAGAAAGTCCTGCTACTTGAAAACAAAATACTATCTTGGGGGGATTCAGAGATCCCTCTCCCGTGTCCTCATTTCTTCTCCCTTCCTCTGACCCCGGAGTGTTTTGGAAAAGGCTGCTCGGAGGGGCTGTGAGCGGGATGGTAAAGGAAATGCCTCCCATCCACCAGAAAGAAGTGTGGTCCTGGAGAGAGGACAGGGGCTGCCCTGCTGCCCTGCTGCCCTCTTCCCCGGCCGAGGTAGCCATCTCTGACTTCTAGGGTGAGAGAGAACGTTTGTAATTCGCAGTTGTTTCATCTTTCACAGTAGCTCCTCTCCTTTGAAATGCAAAAAGTTCTTTGGGAAATGAGGGATTCGACTGATGCACTTTCATATGGGTGTATTTGGGCGTGAGGGTGAGGGGCAGAGCCAGAAGGGTGAGGACAGAAGCCAGGCTGTGTGGCCCCGAGAAGAGCACGGTTAGGGGGTGACACTCAAAGAAACAGGGTGTGCTGTCAGCCTGAGGTGGGAATTTGATGTAAAAAGTGAGGTTAATGGTGATAACTTTCAGGAAGTTCCTAAGCAAAGCAGAGGAGTGAGGACTGGAGTTGGAAAAGTGGAGACCTTGGGAGAGAAAAGCAGAAATAGGTGAGAATGTTCCATCCAAGCCCTGGTGGGGATTCTGGGTCTTGTTTACCTAAGGTACTCCTCTGGGAAGGGCAGACAGGAGCCAGTCCCAGCTGGAGCCCTGGGGCCGAGGGATGGAAGTGCTGGTTTTGTGTGGGTCTCTGGTCCAGATCCAGGATTGGAGGATGGTTAGATTTCTAGTCTACTTATCCCACCGGGAGTCAGCCAGTGAACCTGGGGGACTCTTTCCTTCTCTTTTACTCTACAGGTAACCCCCTAGAGACAAGCGAATTTTCCACCCTGTATTTGTTGACATGTTATCGATCAGCAATTAGTAATGAGGGGAATCTGACTAGAGACTCAGTGGAAATAGGACCTTCCCACATTGGGTGGCTTGTGGTATTTTTAATGGCACACACATCATCACACATACTCACCACAGAACCTTAGTAACATTAATCCTGAGTTGTTTGCTTTTTTCATGATTACGCTTCCAACATCGAAGTGGGGTTTTTTTCCCCCGATCCTTTAGTTACCGTATTTTGACACACGGATAAATACTGCTCCAAATGCTTTCCCAAGAAAACATGTAGTAGTTTCATCATAGGCTTAAGGAAACTATAATTTAGCCAGTCCTGACATTTAGAAAGCTGCCCCATCTTTTGATAGATGATCTACTAAATGATGTTTCTCTTTGTTTTTGTTTTTTGTTTTTTGAGGTGATGTTTCCACTGGATGGTTTTTTGGGGTTTTTTTTACCCCCTAACAAACCGTCACGCCACTCTGACGGGCAGTCGCTAGTTCTGTTCACTCTCAAGGTTAATGAGACATCAACAGGCACATCAGATGTCTTTTCAACTGGACTGTTTCTCTCCTATTTGATTTTGATCTGTTCAGGACAGAAAACCGTGTTAGAAGAGAAAGTTGGGACTGGAGAGCCAGGGAGGCTGGCTTTGCCTTCATAACTAAAGGGCAACTTTAAAGGACGGCGGTCTTGTGAGTGAATTGTTTTAAGAAATGGGATGTTTTTTCGTGTTCTAGGTTTGTGAGGAAGATCAAAACCAAGTGGCATAGTGGTCAGAACTCATTTCTAGCTGATGGCTCTCTGGTGAAAATGAATTCACAGAGCTTATGAAAACCCAGACTCATGAAACTGAGGGAACTGCCTTCAATTTTATATATCCATCTTTTTCTTCTTATGTCCAACACCTATATTTGGTAGGTATGGAGCTGGGGGACAGAAAAATGGACCCTCGGTAGTCATGGTACTGTAAAGTGTGGGAACAAGCACTTTTTTCCTCTTTTTTTCTATTAGACACATGAAAGATTTGTCCTTTACACAAGATGTTAGGAGTGAAAGAGTCACTGTTTCTGCCCTTACTAGTGTTATTCTGATACTTTGTTGCTGGCATCAAGGGTAGCACTGACAGTTAACATTGTACACAGCACCAGCCAGCCCCTGCCTGTTTCATAACAGCGCACTGAAACTAAAGTGGACAAAGCGTAACCAGGTTTGAGGCTTTCTCATGCCCCACGACAAAACTGAAGGAAGTAACTTGCAGGGCTGTGTCACTCACTCATAGTGCTCTGGGGTTGTACCTCTTCAATGAAGGCGATCCTTCTTGCAATATTAGTCCAGCTACTTTCTGATCAAAAATAGACTGGGAAGGGATGATGACAAAAAATGAAAATCCAGGTTGGTTTTTTCAAAAACATAATTGAGAGTATAACAGAAAAAAATAATCCACCCTTGACAACCCAGCTGATCTGCTTTGGAGGAGCTTTCTCAAATTCATGCAAGTGACATGATTGCCATACTCTGACCTCTGCAGCGTTAGAATCTGACCACAAACTATGAGAGAGGTGACTCTCCCTAGCAATGGTTTCCTCTGAAGCCCACAGGGCAAAGATGTAATTTTGGGTGAAAGTAGGTGGGGCCTGATGGTACTGGCAAAGGATCAGCCATTAATTTCTGAACCCCTTTAAATACATGTTGATCTTCAAAAGTCTTCACTTCACTAGAATATTAAATTTAACTCATTATTATATTTTAACAAAAATCCATGATGTTCATCTCAGAGCAAATTTCAGAGTAGTGCCTCCCAAGCTTTTATGGATATGTTTCTTCCTGATCACCTGAAGTGAAGTGTAAGCAGGTCTTAGTCGATAACTGATCTGGCTGTGACCAAGACAATACTTGATTTGTTCCATGTGTCTCAAGAACCAATTTAGCCCATTCCTTATAATAATGATAGCACCTTTATAACAGCTTATAAGTTATAAGCATTTAGTATGTTTAAATACATCAAACACCTAAGGGTAGGCAGGAGAAATGGTGTGATTCCATTTTACCGATGAGAAAACTGCGCCTTAGAAATTAACCGCATTATCTATAGAAAAAAAGACAAAGACAGAACCAGGACCGTGACCCAGGGTTTTGACGCCCCGCCCAGTGCTCTTTTCACTATCATTTGCTGCCTCCCATATGATAAACTACTTGAATGATTTTAAATGTACATATTTGGTATCCAAATGAGGTCTATTCAATCAAAGTCTCATCCCCATCCTATACTGTTGTTCTAACAGTGGCAGTTGGATCATAAGGACATTCTCTCAACCGTAGTGTCGATGGAAATCCACTTACCGAAACTCTACATGCCCAAAGTAAAGCATAAGATGCTTGTAATTAGCAATATACAAAGACAGAAAGATAGACTATTTTACTGGAAAAAAAATCTCTGGATGATTGAATGCAGCGATTTCCTGTTTGAGCGCTGTTCATTGGCCAGGTCCGGGTGAATTCAACTCCAATGCCTCACTCACACAGTCCCTGGCACATAGTAGGCCTTCAGTAAATATCTCTCCAAGGGACCTGCCCTAGTTTGCTCAGACATTTACGTGATGGGCAAAGAAAATTCCACAGAAACTACTCTGAAATGTATTTTCAGAACGACATTTTTATGTGTACAACTTTATAGGCAGATTCTAAGGCTTCTCTTTTCCCAAGATACCATTCTTCCTTTCTCTTTTTCCAAGATCACCTCTGTAGTCACATCAAAGCGCTTTTCAGTTTTGCAGTTGCATAGGGGCGTCTCCTTTGCATAACGTCCTCTTTTTCAGGGGGACCTCATAGGCTGTTTTATTCCAAAACAAGGGAAGGACCCATACTCACTATGCAGACATTCTTCCTTTTACTGGGGAATCTCATTTTGTTCAAATATTGAGTTTCTACTTTATTTAAGCTTTTCATGTTTAATTATATTAAGGAGAATTAAGTTGCAAAATGAGATTGATAGAATTTAACTGGGAATTATTTAATTCAAGCTTTCCACGAAAGGCAGCACAACAGCTAGCTCAGGGGCACAAAGACCTGATAGCTGGATCAAGATCCCAGTTTTGCCAAATACTGTCTCAGCACTTTCAGTCATTACAGGAATCGCCATTATGTCTTTCTCTACAGTCTATGGATCGGCAAATTCCAGCCTATTTTTGAGCGTAGGAGTTTTTACATTTTTTAAAGATTGTAACGAAACAAAACAAAAACAAGGAAGAATATGAGACAGAGGTGGTCTAAGACTCTCAAAGCCTAAAATATTTACTCTTTGGTCCTTTACATTAAAGAAGTTCCTATACTATATTTCAAAACCCCCTTACCGGAGCAATTTCAGGAAGTTAATGCTGTTAAGTAATCTCTAAGGCAGTGGTTCTCAACCAGGGGCGATTGTGCCCTGCAAGGGACATTCAGCAATGGTTGGAGACATTTTAGCTCATCACAACCAGGGGCGAGTTGCTACTGGCATCTAGTGGGTGGAGGTCATGGATGCTCTTAAACATCCTCTGTGTGCAGGACAGCCCCATACAGCAAAGAATTATCTGGCCCCAGATACTGCTTGAAAGGGTTCATGTGTGTATTTCTTTTTGTTTTGCTAGGATTTTTTCATCTGCATTGATTATGCAAAATGAAAAAATGCCAAAGAGAAGTTCACGTCCAAAAATCTTACAGAAGTTTGACTGGGGACAAATACTACAACCTGTGAGGAGATGCTCGCTTGGGCAACTGGCCAAAGACCAGATTTTCCAATGTAACCTTCCCCAAGATGCACTTATCTTGCTCTCCTAGAGCTCTGTCCTTTATGGTCTAAATCCCAATGTAGAGGAACCCAGGAAAGTGAATATGGTCGAACTGCTTGAATGATAAAGCTGCTGAATTGCTGCTGGCCTTGGGACTTGTCAGAGTGCCCACTACTGGCAGGCCTGACCCTCAGTCTGTAGCAGTCACCCACTTAGGCCGGGCTTCTCCTCACAATGCGTAAGACCCCAGTGTGAACAGCGGCCTGCCGAGGAGACAGGAGGCCGTGCTCTGTTGCCTAGTCCAGCTGCTTTGCCCTTCTGAACATAAAATGACAAACAAAGAGCTTGCATCCAAAGGACAGGGGATCAAAGACCCTTGGGTTTGGAAGGCACCTTAAAGGTCATCTCCGCGGACACTGGAATGTACTCTTAGCATCTCAGGGTGCTTTGTCTGGTGACAGGTGCTATGATGCCTTGGGCAGTCCTGTCACTTCGATGAGTTATCCAGGTGGCAGGTACTCTTAGAAAAGATTGAGGCCAGGCCTGAAAGGGCAGCATTCGTGCATCTGCTGGACCAGCCAGTTGCCTTTTGCACTTTATTTTTGCACTAGGTGCAAAGTAAGGAGAGGGTGAGATCTCGTTTCATTCTCCTTGCATTTCATGGGAGGTGCATCCAAACAATCCAAGTTCATTATCATTCTAGGGTTGTCTGACTTCTAAGCACATGTCATTTGTGTGACTAGCATCCTCCAATGCCCACTCTGTTTGTCTCATTTAGATTTGGGGACCAATTTTTTACTTGCCCATGTAGATAACCATTTGGAACAAATTTTGGGTAAACTGCTAATTTAAACTGAAATTTAAATATAAAGCTGTAGTGTGAGAGGAAGCCCACCTTTTTAATGACTCAGAGTTATCTTGACAGATGCCATATTAGAGTTAGAGAAGAATGATTTTTTTTTAACAAACACAAAGACTGAGCCTCTCAGGATTCACCAGACTTACAAACCTCATCCAACAGCTGAGCATTTAACCGGTGACTTCTTGTGATAACTAAGAGAAGGAGAAGTAAGCTAAAAGAAGTTATTTGTTTCCTACCTGAGAGGTTGCAGCATCCCTTGGCACAGGAGCTAGGGGATCTGATCAGCTCTGACTCGGTGGTATATGCCATCTGGCACCTGACTTTGGGGCTCAGTATGAGCCCCAAGTGATACCTGAGATAGGCTTGAAGCAGACCTTTGAAGTCACTTGCTTGGTAGCACATCACAGCAAGCAGGCCTGTCTGCCGCACTGCCTGTGCTGCCGCCACATGCCCGGAAGGCCACAGAACTTCCGAGGTATCCTGCCAGACTGATTTAATGACCAGCAGGGGAGGTGAGTAATCTCTAACCTTTAAAAGACAAAAAAAAAAAAAAAAAAAAAAAAAAAGGAAAATCAACACCAGTTGTTATTTCATATGGGAAGCCCTGAATAATATGTCGTGCCTTCAACTTCAGAAGTCATATTTTGAACAAAAGAAGGCAATGAGGGAACAGGGAAGTTATTTTTATCTTCTTGCCCTCCAGGAAATCCTCTTGAGAATACTGTTTCTGGTATTTTGAAAGATCCCCGTTGTTAGGTCTTCTACTTTAGGTTTAACCTGTGGGCTTCAAGTACAGTCGAGATGAGGATTTGAGTGCAGGCAGTTACCTTGGGGCGTGATATCCAAAAACATCTGTAAGGAAGTGAGGACATGAAATAGGGAGTAGCAGGAAGCCAGTCAAGGGAGTGTTCTCAAGCCAGTGTCCACTGTGGGCATCCAGGGCTCAGTCTCACTGGGGAACTGTGGGAGACACTGGATAACCTCCATCCACGTTATCCCAACTGTGGGTGAAGGACCTGGATATTCTTCTCCCAAGTCTCCAGCCATCATTAGGATCCGGCTGCAGCCCAGCACAGTAAATAAATCTCTAGCAATTCCAGATGCTGTATGTGTTCCCATAATCAGAATTGGTTTTTGTTGTTGTTTTATAAAAGCCACAGGCAAAGAGCTGCAGGTGCTCACGGTGAGCCGCCTTGACATGTGGAGGTGAGTGTGAGCGGAGAGAATACAGGGGGAAGCCGGAGAGCATCTGCACTGAGGGTCTTACACCCATCTAGAGACAAACCTCTAGGAGTTTAGGGCCCACATTGCTAAGGGATGTTCATCCCTTCACTCAACAAGATGGCCATGACCCAGGCAAGAATGACCCAGCATAGCTGTTCAGTTATTCTTGAATTTGATAAGTAACTGCCATTTTCATTTTTGCCGCTGGATGGTGGTAAAGATGATTCCAAGCTGGACCTGGACGCCACCCGGATTTGTGGTTTTATATCAAGCCCTCACATTTGAGTGGCCTGTGTCCAGCCCCTCTTCCCTTCAGGAATACAAGACGAGTCTGCAGGCCCCCCTTTCGCAGCCCCCATCTTCACACATCTACCTGTGTTGCTCTCCCCACCTAGAAATGCACTCGCTGCTTACTATGAGGTCAAACTCACATGTCTCCTACTTTGTGAGGCCTTCCCAAAGTCATGGCTCCCTCCCTCCCTTAAATCTATCTGGCTTTCAGTTGTACCCACATTCTTTAATGCTTAACTAGATACTATTCTATAATTTGCTGTATTGTCATGTGATACTTTCTCTTAAGATCATAAAGCTCTTCAAGGGCAGGACCAATGTCTTATACTCCCACATCTCTCCTAGAAACTAGTATAATGTGGAATGTACAGCAGGTGCTTAATAAATTTTTGCTGGCTGATGGCTTGTAGGATGGAAAACACGCTCTGCCTTCCCTATTCATTTATTTTGCTTGAATATAATTTTGCCGGGTAGCATGACCATGTGATTTCTTTAGACGTGTCTTCACTTCTCATCCTTGATAAATTTTGGTTCCAAACTTGATGATAAGCAATAAGCATCCATTCTGCCTTAGGATCTGTTGATACTTACTTTATATGGGGAGAAACTCATATAAAGAAAAACCAAAACCAAACGCCTGACCACCTCTTTTGGTTCAAGTAGTTTGGAAAGGTGTAAATTGACCTCAGTCTCCAGTGGTCCATTCCCATTTGGGAGGGCAGAGCACTCTGCAGTTCCCAGCAAGTACCGTCAAAGTCAGCTCTCCACTACACGTGTCCTTATGTACATGAAGTGAAGTCTCAAAACACTAGCCTAACCCATACTCAAATATAAACATGAAACACATTTTTTAAAAATCAAGGACGAGTGGTTTTCCCAGCTGTAGCATCAGTGTTCAAGAGATCACCATTCTGATGTCATTCAGCTTCGAATTTCTCAAGAGGGAGCCCAGGGTAACAAAGACTTGTTCTAAGAGGTGAACTTAAAAAAATGATGCTGGTACAAAATCAGTGTATCTCTGGTGAGTTTAACAGAAACACTAGAACTGTTAATTTCTCAGCATTAAAGGGGAGATTCCTTTGCTCATTCTTCCATGGGCCCCACGAATTTGTCAAATACCATGGCTTTGTCAATTCCTTCCAGTTGTCTCAATAAAAACCGTATCTCTGCTATACAGCTAGCATAAGTGCTCAAAAAAAAAATCTTCGTAATACTCAGTACCTTAATTTTTTGAGTTTTGCACTGTTGTCTCGTTTTTATTCTGGTTTTGCTATAGCATGCAGGCAAGTGGTCATACTGAGTAAACTGACGGCTCTTAGACTCGTTATGTCCACACATCACCTGGGCATCTCGGGAAAATACAGATTCTGATTCAGCCTGGGGTGGGACCTGGAATTCTGAATTACTAACAAGCTCTCAGATGACGGTGATGTTGCTGGCCAGTGGAGCACACTTTGAGTAGCAAGGCTCAGAATCTCATCTTCATGCTTGACAGGGCTTTGCACACAAAGGAAGCATTCACTTCTTGTCCAGAAGTATCTCTGGAATGAAAAGCTCTGGGGGTCTGTGGGCTCCAGTTTCAAGGTTCTCTTCACCATGCCTCACAGCCCAGCATGCCAGAAAGGGATTCTCCAGCAACTTAGGTGAGCGTGTTGATAACTCTCCTCTCTCACTTAATTTACATGACTGCAGTGTTTCCCGGGGAAATCTTCTCCACATAAGTAGATCCACAAGCACTTCAAAGGGAAGAGTGTGTCAGAATTGCCAGAGATCAGGAGAACCAGGCCAAGTGATAACAAAGCCCCTTGGAACTGTGAAATGTAAAATTTTGCTGACTGGGGGTTTTAGTCATTTAGGTCAGGGCATTTCTCCACCTTCCCTTGTCTGAACTGTCTTTTCATAGGGTTATAAAAGAAACCTACAATTATTTAGGATCGAAGAAAATTTCTCTACCTTCCTGGTTCTCTATGCCTAAACTCTTCAAACAAAACTAACCTCAGTTTAAGTGAAGATTAGCAATTTTTCTCAAATTTGGATACGTTTTGGAATTCCCTGGGAATTTTATTAATGTTCGTATTCTGATTCAATAGGTCTGAGACAGCAGGCCTGAGCTTCCGCATTTCTAACAAGCTCCCAGGGCTACTGCTGCTCCTGCTGGTCTGAGAGCCACACTGACTAGATCAGTGGATTGCTGGACCCGAAGAACCTTTGTGTGATATATCCTGACTAATTACTGCCATTTAACTGCCTCCATACTCTAAAGCAGTGGTTGTCCACCTTGAGTAGGAGGGCCTGTCCGAACACAGATTTCAGATCTCACCCCCAGAATTTCCAATTCTGTAGGTCTGGGGTGGGGCCTGAGGATCTGCATTTCAAGCAGGTTCCCAAGGTGATGCTGTTCCTGCTAGTCTAGGGACCAAACTCTGAGAACCACTGCTATAAAGCATCCTAGTAATTAGCTGCCAGGACTAATTCTAAAAATGCAGTTTCTCTCTCTCTGTAGAAACCTGGACCATTAATTTTGAATGATGCTGTCATTCAAAGGAGACTACATAAGCCTGAACCTTTAAGTTTGCGGTTTAGGGCAAGCATACTGGACAGGGGGCCCTGCCCCTGCTGCCTGTCTCCAGGAGCTGGAGTTTAGGAGAAAGGGCCTGAGTAGAAGAAAGGACGCTCAGAGATGAGGGGGAGAGAGATAACCCCCCACTCCACACACACGCAGTGGGGATGTTGTTACTACCATCAATGTGTGATTGCCAAAGCTTCCTTCCTTCCAAAGACTTCCCACACAGGGTCACCTTTGCAGAAACATAATTTACATCAGACCAGAAGGCACAGCAGGTACACATAGGAGCGACATGTTGTGTTTATGAGACAAGGACCCAGCTCTGTGGTTGCCAGAGG
This sequence comes from Physeter macrocephalus, assembly GCF_002837175.3. Taxonomy (NCBI): domain Eukaryota; kingdom Metazoa; phylum Chordata; class Mammalia; order Artiodactyla; family Physeteridae; genus Physeter; species Physeter macrocephalus. Next base: position 7,394,515 of record NC_041234.1, read on the forward strand.
TGAAGTGTCCATGGGGAGGGCCCTGGCAGCTAATGTTCAGTTTCAACTACTGACTGATGTCAGTTCTGTTAGAGAGAGGTAAAGTAGAACTGGAGTGAAGTTCAGTAAGTACTGATTTTGGCATAGTGGAATTAGCCTTGTTTCAGAGCCCCAAAGTTCTGTGTTTGAGGCTGTGAACCATCAAAGTGTCCGTGATAACAGTCATTCATCCTCTCTGGGGTCTTCATTTCCTTACCCATAAAATGGGATCAGCGATATCATCATCATGGTGTTGGAAGACAGAAGGAGATAATAACGTGTGTAAACAAACTTTGTAAAGTGCAGCATGCCTAAAGCCACACAAACCTCCCAGTGTCTGCACTGAACGCACACGTATTTGGGCCAAGAGAACAACCTCCTGGGGATTCCCAGGGGAGAAGACTAACCACCTTAGTCACTCAGTTGACACATTCCAAATCACCGTCTCCTTTTATAAAAAGGGTCTGTACAGTCCGTGACTACCTTTTACTAACCAGAAGCTTTGTTGACACGGCCTCGTGCTCCCAGATGATGTAATATTACATCAGTCTATATTTTTACTTTGAATTACTCAAGGAGAATTTTTAAATAGCATATCTGATCACCCATCGTGTACACTTCTAAAGCCTTAGACCTGCACTGTCCAATTCAAAAGCCACTAGCCACATGTGGCTATCTGATTTAAATTTAAATTAATTAAAATAAGAAATTCATTTCCTCACTTGCACTAGCCACTTTTCAAGTGCTCAGTAGCCCACATATTCCTGTAATGGACAGAACAGGTAACATTTTCATCATCAGAAAAGTTCTATTCGACAACACTGCTTTTCACAAATAAATAACTGATGCATCATACAGCTTAACTAATAAGCAGAGGAATCAAGATGGAAACACAGATCTGGCTTCTAAAGCATCAGTAAAAAATTAACTCCACCACATTGCCCCCAGGAAATACAGAAACAGATGAGCAAGGCATGGCCCCTGGTGTCAGATGGCCTTGAAGTAGTATTTCAATCAGTAACAGAGTAAGGAGGAGCTTTCTGTTTCAGCTTCGACATGTAAAGAGCTTGGAAGTTGTCATCCCCATCCTTACAACAGGAAAAACCAAGACGAACTGCAAATCAATGATTTTTCTCAAACACATCAGAGAACTGAGGTCACAGGGCAAAGTGCCATCCCCAAATCCATAAAGGCATGGAAACAATCTGCTGACCTGGAGCACATGCCTCTGGTAGAAACATTTAAATGGTAATTTTGACATACTACTGGCAAGGAGTGGAAGAAAAGTAATCCTCCTGAAATTCACCTAGTCTTCTCCATAACAAAGGGCTACTCTCCAGGGAGGAAGACTTTGCCAGAGCACAATTCTGAAACTTTATCCTAGGTTCCTCCTTCCCACTGGAGCCCCCTTTAGCTTTTGTCTCATGTAAGTTGGGGAGGCAGAGTCCACAGGTGTCAGGGCTTCAAGGAAATAGATTAGAAGTGCAGCAGCCAGGAAAGGGAGTAGGAGGCAGGGGAAGAAAACTATACCACTGGAGAAATATCTGTGAAGGTCATAGCCCCAAGGCACAGGCCCACTTAAAGACTGAGATTTCTTCAAAAGATTATATACCATTTACCCTCCCATCACCTTACCACCACACCAACAGGGCTCCAATATAATAATAGTGGATTATAGCTGAAGAGCTGTAAGACACAGACTCTCTCTGAGGAGGAGTACTTGGGAAAGACAAAGTTAAGAGGAGAGACAAAAAGAATGACAATAGAGAAATGTGAAGCTTCTGGTACCTACAGCCACAACAAACATTAAATACATCCAAAGCCCTAGATCAGCATAAGTCCTTACTATAAAATTCTATTTGCCTCAGTTCCTACTAACTGATACAACATGTCCAGCTTTGGGGAAAAAATTACAAGGCATGCAAAAAAGAAAAAATATATAGTCTGAACAGACAAAAGAAGCATGAGAACCATACTCAGATATGACACAGATGTCAGCATTATCACACAAGAAATCTAAAATAACTGATTAATATGTCGTTGACTTTAATGGAAAAAGTAGGCAACATCAAGAACAGATAGATAATGTAAGCAGAGAGATGGAAACTCTCCAGATAAATCAAAAGGAAATGCTAGAAATCAAAACTGTAGCAGAAATGAAGAATGGTTTTGATGGACCATCATCAGTACACTCAACACAGCCCAGGAAAGAATCAGTGAGCTTAAATACCGGATGAAAGAAACTTCACATATTGAAACACAAAGAGACAAAAGAGTGAAAAACACCCCAGAACATCCATGAATTGTGGGACAATATCAAAATAACATACACGTAATTAAAATGTCAGAAGGAGAAGAGAGAAAGCAACAGAAGAAATGTTTGAAATAACAATGGCCAAGAATTTTCTAAAATTAATGATAGACACCAAACTACAGATCCAGGTATCTCAGAGAACACCAAAGAGGACGAGTACCCATAAAAGCACACTTAGGCATATCATATTCAAACTACAGAAAACCAAAGACAAAGAGGAAATCTTGAAAGAAGACAGGGGATTGGGGTGGGGGAACACCTTACATATAGAAACAAAGATAAGAACTACATTAGACTTCTTATCAAAAACCACACAAGCAGGAATAGTGGAATGAAATGTTTAATGAGTTGAAAGGAAAAAAACTCAGCAACCTGAAATTCTATAATTCCACAAAATTATGCTTCAAAGTGAAGGAGATACAAAAACTTTCTCAGACCAAAAAAAAAAAAAAAAAAACTGACGGAATTCATTGCCTGCAGACCTGTTCTGCAAGAAATTCTCTTCAGCAGAAGGAAAATTACATATATCAAAAACTCCGATCTATATAAAGAACAGTGTTAGAGAAGGAATAAATGAAGGTAAAGTAAAATCTTTTTAGCTTTCTTATTCTTAATTGATCAAAAGATAACTGTTTAAAGCAATAATAGTAACAATATATTGACTGACTATAACATATGGATAAGTAGAATGAATGTCAGCCATGTCACTAGGGACAGGAGGGAGGAATTGGAACTACTGTGTTACAACTGTACTACATATGAAGCATTACAGTATTATCTGAAGATTAGGTATTGATACATATTGTAGGTGCTAGGGCAACCACTAAAATTTTTTTAGAAAAAGAACAAATGCAACAAATAGAGAATACTTACAACTATGGTAGATATTAATCCAACCATATCAATAGTTACTTAAAACATGAATGGTATAATGGTATATACCAATTAAAAGGCAGTGACTATCAGAGTGGATCAAGTGAAAACAAGACCCAACTCTGTGTTGCCTACAAGGAACCCACTTTAAATATAAAGACTCAGATAGATTAAAAATGAAGGGATAGAGAAAGATGTACCATGCTAACACTAAGCAAAAGAAAGCTATTATTAATTTAAGATACGGCTGACTTCAGAACAAGGAAAATTATCAGGAATAAAGAGGGGCATTACATAATGATAAAAGGATTAATCCTCCAAGAAGACATAACAATCCTAAACATGTATACACCTAACAAACAGAGTATTAAAATACATGAGGCAAGGGCTTCCCTGGTGGCGCAGTGATTGAGAGTCCGCCTGACGATGCAGGGGATGCAGGTTCGTGCCCGGGTCCGGGAGGATCCCACGTGCCGCGGAGCGGCT
>NC_041234.1:7398383-7448359 GCF_002837175.3 Physeter macrocephalus
CAAAAAAAAAAAAAAAAAAAAAAAAAAAATATATATATATATATATATATATATATATGTATATGAGGCAAGAACTGATAGAACTGAAAGGAGAAATAGACAAACCCACTATTATAGCTAGAGACTTCAACATTCCTCTGTTAGTAATTGATAGAGCAAGCAGGCAGAAAATCAGTAAGGATATGGATGACACGGACAGAAGTAAGGGCCAGGATGTCTAACACTCTAGGGAGAGTCATGACCCAAATTTTATAACGACAGTTCTTATAGAAGTAGAGAGGTTAAGTTGGAGAGGCAAGATATTGGAGAGGGGGAGATCCCCTCCTCCACCCAGGAGACTTATGTAAGTTTGTAAGCAAGAGGCTTTGAGTAGAAAAGCTGCAGAAGGAGAAAAGATGGGGGCTAAATTAGACCACCATTTTCCAAAATGTGCTTTAGTAAAAATGGCCTGTGATGCGGCAAAGAAAATTGGCTTCTGTGACCAAATAACTTTGGGAAACAATGCATGTAGTAGTCCCATATTGAATGTACATTAGCATATCATCAAAGGCTTTTAAAAGCTCCTCTGTAAAGACATCTATTTAACTCTATCCAGTTCAGCATTTCTGAAATTTATTTGATCATGAATACTTTTTACTTTTTTGATGACCCTTATTAACAACCCAAGGAACTAATGTGCTTCAGAATATAGACTGAAAATACTATCCCAAAAATAGGGAGATGGTAACAATAGGATTTGAGGTTCCCTGGATCTGTGAGTAAACAAAGGGAAAAGGGTGAAGTCGGCTTATAAGTTTCCCACCTGGGTAAGTAGAAAGAGGAGAAGGATGTTAACCATAACAGGAAACAGGTGGAAGAACAAATCTGGAAAAAAAGATTCAGCTGTTGGATATATGCCAGTTGAAATATTGCCATAATATGTATTTGCAAATCATCAGGAGGCAGACGGAAATTCAGATATGGAGTTTGGAAGAGTGGTGAGGCATTGATGTGAACTGGGGATTGGTCAACATAAAAACGACAAGCCAAACCATGGAGATGGAACTCATTGCCCAAGAAGAGTTTATGAATGTGACAAGATCAGAAGTGCCAGAGATAGAATCTTGAGTAGTATCAAATTTACAAGGTAGGTAAAGGTAGAGAAGTCGGTTAGATAGACACTGGAAAACCAGGTTGAGAGGTAGGAGGAGAGGAGAAAATTGTGTCATGGAATTCATCATGGGAGAGAGGGAGGGTTTTGGTCAAACCACACATATTGAGCACCTTCGTTTGCCAGGCACATAATCAAGGATGCAGCAGTGAAGAAACCATGCCCATGCCTTAATGGAACCTATTGGATTCCCACGAAAATCTCAAAAATGCCTAACCATCTTAGATATGTTTAAAGTACTATTTTGACTTAACTGTGTGTATCTGCTGAGAGTTCAAAAAAATGAGGACTGAAAGTAGTCATTGGATTTACCCGCTTAGAAGTCATTGTGGACTTTTGGTTGAGTGCTGGGATACAGTCCAGAATGGAGTGGTTTGAGAAGTGAGTGGGAGGTGAGGAAATGAAGTTAGCAAGCGTGAATCACTCTTTCAAGTGTAGTTGGAGACAGCATATGTAAAGAGCTTCTCAAAGAAGGGGAGCTATGGCAGAAGTTGGAAGGGAAGTGGGGTCAATGAGGCCTTTTTTAATATGGGAAAGACATAAGCCTCTTTCAAAGCTCATGGGAAGGAACTAGTAGAAAAAGTTTGAGGACATGGGAGAAGACGGGATAAGCAATACTAGGAAGAAGGAAAGGAAAGCCAGAACCCAATGGAAGCAATTGATCTTAGAGAGGAGGGGTCATGGCTTTGATTTTCACAGGAGGGGGAGGACAGAAACGAATGGATGTGGGTATTTTTGGAGATATGGTGGCAGCAAGTTGAGGGTAATTTCCATCTGATGGCTTGGGGTTTTCTCTGCAAGATAGAAAACAAGGTCAGTAGCTGAAAGTCTTGTCAAGTGCTGAAGAAAGTGAGCGTTTGTCATTATAATATCTTTGGGCTTGGAGGCTAATTGACAAGGGAATGAAGAGACTAGGTAGTAAACCGGAAACAATCTCACTGGAATTTGTGTATGAAGGTGAAGAGACAGTCTCTTCCTCCCTTTTGTCTCAAGATGGGCAAAAGTATAGAGAAGAAATTAAAGTGGAAGTGAGAGGCAAACTGAGAGAGCTCACACTGGCTACATTTACATTTCAGAAGAATATGGATTATATAGAAGCAAGGATTTCTTAACTCCAAGAGTTGTTTGGCATCTGAATGGCTCATCAGAGGAGACTGAAATGACCTAGAGTGGTTCAAAGAGAGGTTGGGATGGTGTGATCTCCAAGGGTAACGTGGCCTTAGAATTCCATCACGTATCTCGGTGGTCCTCAACCCTGGCTACATGGTAGAATCCCTGGAGGAATTCCAACCTACCATGCCTAGGTCCCACACCCATAGATTCTCATTCCATTGGTCTGACAACAGGGTGGCCTACTCCAAATGTGGTCCTCACACTGGCAGCAGTAGCAACAGCAGCATCCCCTGGGACCTTATTAGGACAGCAGACTCCACCCAGACCCACAAGATCTGAAACTGTATTGTTACAAGATCCCCAATTGATCTGTGTACATATTAAAGTCTGAGAAATGCTGGACTAAAGCATGGCCTAGAGCAGGGCCAGTCATGGGTACTTTTTAAAACTCCCCCAGGAAATTCTAATGTGCAACCAGACTTGAAAACCACTGTTACGTAGAAAAAGAGATCCTTTAGGGACCGTATTAAGCTCATGTGATAAAATGTCATAGTATTACACACACACACACACACACACACACACACACACACACACACACACACACACAAAGAATGCACGTAGAAACTGGTGAAATCCAAACAAGGCCTGTAGTTGAGTTAATAGGATTGTACCAAGTCAGTTTCATGCATGCTTTTTATCACGTACTATGGTTATGTATGATATTATCATTAGGGGGAAGCTGAGTGATAGACACATGGGAACTCTGAACTGTATGTACAACTTCTTGTGAGTCTTGAATTACTTTAAAATAAAAAGTTAAAACATTTGAAGCTAAGAGAACGCCTGCCTAGGATGAGGAGCAGCTGTTGTCCATCATCATCTAAGAAATAAACGGGCTCCATCACTCTTTCGGAGTGGAGCCACTGGAGGATTTAAAGCAGAGGGATGACAGGTTTGGATTTGTGTTCTAGAAAAATAAATCTGGTGGCAGTTTGGAGGATTGACTAAAAGTAGAAAAGATGAGTTAGGAACCTGTTTCTGTCATCCAGATGGATTATAAGGGCTAGAACCAAATCAGGAGCAATGGAAATGGAGCACTAGAGGATGGAATTGAGAGATTTTGCAGGTAGAATCCACAGGATGAGATGAATGATTCAAGGATTCGTCAACCTTGGCTGTGTGTGTAGGCCCCTGGGAAGCTTTTTCAAATACAGATACCTGAGCCCTTGCCAAGGGATTCTGATTTAAAGGTGTGAGGGGGAGCCCAGGCATCTGAATTTGTAGAGTTCCACAGGTGGTTCACAGGGGCAGGGTTGAGAGCAGCTGCCTCCAACTGAGGAGGCGGGAAGCGCAGGGGAAACCTCACAGGTTTTCAGTCCAGTCGTGGTGGAACCACAGAGGATGACGAGGAGGCAGCAGAGAGGCAGCCAGGATAAATTAGGGAGGTAGCCCTTCCTCTTCCATTTGTTTTATGTTGAGTAAAACTGTAAGACTCTGAGTTAAAACGTGTAAAGCCATTATCCTTGCAACCTAGCTGTCTTCCCATGGCTTGTCTGAACATATATTTTTTTAATGAAAATAAAACCTTAGTTCGTTTGTGCCATCCAAACATAACTTCAGCTTATTTAAAAACAACAACAGGGACTTCCCTGGTGGTGCAGGGGTTGAGGGTCCGCCTGCCAATGCAGGGGAAACGGGTTCGAGCCCTGGTCCAGGAAGATCCCATATGCCGCGGAGCAACTAAGCCCGTGTGCCACAACTACTGAGCCTGTGCTCCAGAGCCCGCGAGCCACAGCCACTGAGCCCACGAGCCACAACTACTGAAGCCCATGCGCCTAGAGCCCGAGCTCCACAACAAGAGAAGCCACCGCAATGAGAAGCCCACGCACCGCAAGGATGAGTAGCCCCCGCTCGCCGCAACTAGAGAAAGCCTGCGTGCAGCAACGAAGACCCAACGCAGCCACAAATAAATAAATGTATTAAAAAATAAAAACGATGACAGCAGAAACTAAAACAACATTGTAAATCAACTATACTTCAATTCAAACAAAAACCAACGACAACAGCAACTTTCTGTTAACCCCAAATTTTGAAGGATTTATACAAACAAATCTTCAGGAGGCTAGGCTAAATGCTAAATGCTTTGAGAACAAGGTGAAACTCCTTGTTTTTACTGCTGTTGGCCCCTCTGCATATTCTGGAAGGCCCTCCCAACCTTTCTCCCCAATCCACGCAGATGCTCTTCCTGTTTTCCTCTGAACAAGTCTTTCCTTCGGGGTTGCTGAGGCTGCTTTCTGGAATCCATCCAAATGCTTGTTCCTGCCCGCCCCCTGCCCTCACCGCCACCACCACATCTCCTGGGTCACCAGGCCAGCAAGCGCAACGGAGCCTCCGCAGTCAGTGCTCACTGCTAATAAGCCCCCGGATTCCATAGAAGGGCTTCTGGGGCCGTGCACCATGCCCTCAGAGCTTCAAGTCAGAAGTAGCCGATGGCTAGTGGTTTATCTTTTTCAGGGTGACCCGCCAATGCCACCAGTCTCCAGCTCGTAGAAACAATCTGGGGTTTCCCCACTGAGAGCTGCTTGCTGCCTATTGGGATCTCTCTTCATAAAGCTGTGTGCAAAGCACCATGAAGATGTTTCCATCTCAAAATGGTCTGTTCTTTAGCATTTCTGTTTTCCCCGTTAAAGACATTTTTGCCCCTTTTTTTAACTTAAAAAGAGAAGTTACGAAGCTCACCGATATCCATTATAATAGTGCAGAAGCACCTCATAACATATAATAAGCACATTACAGAGTGTAACAATGATTTAAGTGGTTAATGTGAGATGGAAAACACTAAGGTGACATTTACAGGGATACTTCTGTGTTTATGTCTCAGCTTTCTACTAGCTGTGTTATTTACAAGGTAACAGAGTAATGCCTAGGCTCCTCCCTTTCTTAAATGAACCCGAACTAACTTTGAGATCTGCAGGCTGGTTTATATTGATTCTGATAAAGCTACTTCAGCATGGAAAAGGGGAGAGGAAATAATAGACTCAGAATTTTAAAATCTCCTTATTCCAAACTCCAATGTCCTATTCTTTCTAGAACTGCCTATATTAATAACTGCCTGTGTATTCCCTTGAGAGCTGGGCTGGAAAAGCATTACAGTGCTCTTTTGTGTTTAAATTGTCACAGCATCTTTACTTTTAGACATAAAAGTACATATACTCATTGTAGCAATCATCATTCCCCACGTGTTCTGGTACCTCTTGCTTGTCTGTTTGCCTTTTTGTTTGTTTTGCTTCCCCTCCGGCACCCCGAGTATTTGAGAACTACCTAGTTCTTTTGCTTGATCACTTCTCAATATTGAACTAGGCTTTAGGCCATGCAAGTGGAAGCTGTTTAAAGCATGCTGGTGATGCCAATGCGATTGGGCAAGAGTGTGTTGCCTCGTCCAGAACGTTTCTGTCTTAAGTACTGTGTGCCTGCACTGTGCTGGGAGTGGGGATATAACAAAGAATAAGACTCAGAGAGCTGAAAGAAGATGTCCTTATAGTATGGCAGGTGATGAGACAGATGTGTCCACACGCAGGGGACCAGAGAGGACCTTGTCTGCATTTCCAGGGCAGGCTTCCTGGAGGGGGTGATGCCTGAGCTGAGTCCATCGCTCCTCACAAGTCCAAACTCCCAGAAGGGAGGGCTGGGGACCACGACTAGGCTGCTCACTCGGCAGCCCTTTCCAAAGCAGCCTCACTTTCTTATTAGGCCTGCTCTGCAGCAGCTTCTCCCCCTAAACAGAGAACATGGCTCTAAAAAGCGCCCTGCAGATCCTTCCTGCCTCACATCGAATAAGGCACTGCAAAATATCATGCTTAGGAAACCTTGCCATCGTGCCTCCCACCAAAAGAGAAATGCTACTTCTCACAAAGAATAAAGCCCTCACACCATGAGACAGGCGGTAGCTTTATGACAAGACACCACTAGACAGCCAGGAAGAATATGGGATTTCTAGGCATTAAAACCATCATGTGCCTCGTGAGTAGAAACTCACAGGTGATTCTGATTGAGATGGGGAGAGGCTCCAACATTTACTAAGAACCTGTGATGTGTTCCTCTGCCAGGCACTCCATCTACATTGCCCCATTCAGAAACCAACAGCACTCTAGACAGTAAGCCCATTTTGATGATGTGGAAACTGAAGCTCAAGAAGGGGATATGCTCAACGTTATCAGGTTGTCACCAGTTTGACTGCATATGATCACAAGTCTGTGTGGCCCCAATGTCAGGCTCTTTTCAGCATGCCAGGCTGCCTCTGGAGCTCTTCTTTTTGGCTTTCTTCACAAGCCAGCCCCACTTGTCTTGAACTTACATATTCTCTCAAAAATCAATAAAGAAAAGACCCAACAACCCAATAACCAAAGGGACAAACAGCTTGGACGGGCACTTTGGAAAAGAGGATAGCCAGATGGCTAATTAGCATATGCAAAGGTGCTAAGCTTCAGGCATCATGGAAATGCACATTAAACCAAAATGAGGTACCAGTACACACCCACCAGAATGGTAAAAATTTTAAAGACTAATAATACCAAGTGTTGCTGAGGATATGGGGCAACTGGAACCCTCATACATGGATGGCGGGAATGTAAAATTGTACAATCACTTTGGAAAACTTAAACCAAATATATGCCTACTCTCTGATTCTGAAATTCCACTCCTGGTCTCTGTACCCAGTGGTATGCTGAGACTGGCTCCCACTGGCTCCTGAAAGCTGATTGGGCACATCTCTTCCTAACCCACATCCCCTTGGTAGCTTGAAATTGGTCATGGTGGCGGTATTTACAAATCGTACAAGTCAGAGCTGTTTTTGTTAGAGAACTTGCTGTTACACATTTACCAACACACCACTGCATATACCTGAGATAAATGAGCACAGATGTCCACAAAAGGACTTGTACAAGAATGCCCATCGCGGTTTTATTGATAACAACCCAAAAGGTCCACCGATAAAGAGAATGAAAAAATACACTGTGGTATGTTCATGCAATGAAATACTAGGCAGCAAGAATTAAAATACAAGCTATAGATAAACACCACAGGGATGAATCTCAGAGGCCATGGGCTGAGTAAAAGAAGGCAGACACGAAAGAGTACAGCTGACCTTTGAACAACACAGGGGTGAGGGATGCCGACCCTCCGCACGATTGAAAATCCATATATAACTTTACAGTTTGGCCCCCCAGATTCGTGGTTCTACATCCACAGATTCAACCAGCCACAGATCACGTAGTACTGTAGAATATACTTACTGAAAAAAACCCGAATGTAAGTGGACCCACGCAGTTCAAACCTGTGTTGTTCAAGGGTCAGCTATACACACTGCATGACTCCATTTATTGCAAACTCAAGAATAAGCAAAGCTAATCAACGTTGATAGAAGTCAGAATAACCTTCCCCTGGGGGTGGTAGGGGTATTCACCGGAAAGGACACAAGGGGGCCTTCTGGGTGCAGTAGATGTTCTGGGTCTTGATCCAGGCAACGTTTATATGGGTACGTACATATAAAATTCATTGAGCTGTACACTTAGGATTTGTGCACTTTCCTATATACACGTTATACCTCGATAATGAACACTGTACACACATACACATTCTATTCAGTGACCCTGTTAATAAGGCGGAAGTGTCAGACCACCATCCCAGCAGACAATCCAACAGTGGTGAGTACCGACATGAAGAAAAGCAGTCTGAATCTTGGCAGACGAATCAGCTCAGTTTTACTGACATCTGACACACCACCATCATGGAGCCTTTCAACACCTGTACTGGCAGCACATACTCCCTGGGCACATCACTGCCTGAGAAGGAATCCAGTGAACACATCAGCTGTCTCTCCCACACACCTACCACCATAACAGCAGAAATCCAGAAATGTAAAGATAGGGACTCTCATCCAACATGGGCGACATTCCAGCCCTTGCTGTCAACAGAGAACACTGAAGCCTGAGACCTTACCTGCTGAGATGTTCCAGAAGCATGCAAAGAGGCTGCTAACTGTGTCTCTGAGTGGTTTTTTTTTTTTTTTTCTTCAAATAAAGAAAAGCCCAAGAAATGCCTGCTTCCTTTACCATCAGCGAGAAAGATGAGAGATCATGTCATCTCACAGTTCATTCCTGGCAGGATGTAGGCCTAACACTTCCTTGAGGGGTTACCGTGCATTCTTGTCACCAATATACCCTGGACCTAACATGTGATTAGCGATAAACCTTAATGAAGAGAATGGACTCTGCCCCAAATGAGGGAGAGGTGCTGTTGGTAGCATCCAGACGTTTACATTCATGAACATATCAGAGCCACTTGAGAAATATTTGCAAGACAATATGAAGAGAAGCTCAAAAGATCATAAATTTACTCCCTAAGGGTTGAGTTTTGACATAACCATTATTTGAACACACAAGAAACTGGGGGGTTGGTTTTAGAATGCTTTAGTATTTTGAGGATACTAGGAAACCCTAATTCCAGAGGCTTTGAGTGTTATTAGACATCTTAGTTTGGGTTTCCCCAGAAGCAGACCTTAAAATAAGAAATCAAGGGCTTCCCTGGTGGCGCAGTGGTTGAGAGTCCGCCTGCCGATGCGGGGGACGCGGGTTCGCGCCCCGGTCCGGGAAGATCCCACACGCCGCGGAGCGGCTGGGCCCGTGAGCCGTGGCCCCTGGGCCTGCGCGTCCGGAGCCTGCGCTCCGCAACGGGAGAGGCCGCGACAGTGAGAGGCCCGCGTACCGCAAAAAAAAATAAAAATAAAAATAAAAGAAAGAAAGAAAGAAAGAAATCAAGTAAAGGTAGTTTATTTGGGAGTTGAAGGGCAACCAGAAGGGGTGCAGGGCAGTGAGACAAAGGGGAAGGAGCCTCAAAGCGTATGTGATCAAGCAGACCAAGGCTGTGGGCAACTAGAGCACAACCCACTGGGGAAGCTCTGGGAACCAGTTTAAAACCCACTCACCCATGAGTAATCCCACCCATGGGGAGGGACCTGGGTATCTCTATGCCAACTCCCATCTGTCATTGCTTGAGGTCTGCTCCCAGGGGATGTTAATTCCCCAGAACTTTTGGCCTGCCAAGCAGACGGCAAAGTGGGCTCTCTGACAAAGAGGGGTGCGTACTGGGATTCAAGGTTAGGTAGGTATGTTCTCAAGAGCTAAGGGCTGGAGGATATGACCAAGGTGCCAACCACATCTGCTACAGAGGAACTTGAAGCAACTGGCCAAGAACTTCTGCACTTGTATGGTCTATGACTGCACTTTACAATCATACACACAGAAAAGTGAACAGCCACACATCGGCTAGACCTGCACATCTATAAACATGCAGTTGATAGACGACACATTAAGACCCAAACCTAGGAAATGCAGTTCAAGTGTTTAGTCAGTACTGCAGATTTAAAAGTTGTCATCGGCTTCTACTACCTGACTTACTCCCTGGGCTAAGCTGTCCAAATCTGTAAAAAGGTAGAGACATCAACCTTCTGCCTCCTTCAAGCCAGTATGACTACTCACTATGGTTCAGATCTTCATTTCACCAATGAACTGGTTACTGCATTAATATTTTAGTCCAGTTCCCCGCCTCCACTCTCCAGTTTTCCCATTCCAGCCACCATGTTGCAGACAGAGTGATCTTCCTAAGACACAGTTCTGATCACCTCATTCTCTGTTTGAAACCCTTCACTGGCTCCCAAGTGCCGAAAGGACAAAGCCTGTCTTCCAGGTTCAGCAGACAAGGCTTTGTGTGGTTTGGACCTTGCTTGCCTCTTTAGCTTTCCTCTCCATTCCCGGACCAGCCTGAATCACTTCCTTTCCCCGACATCCATTTTGTGCCTCGAGTTTGCCCATGCTGTAGCCTCTACCTGATATACTCTCCCGACCAGTTCCATAACCCATGCCAAGCCTCTGCCTGTGGTTAATTTCTTCTCATTCTTCAGGTGCTAATTTAGAAGTCACTTCCTCAAGAAGAAGACTTCCGTGGTGCCAGCAAGGTTGGTGTAGGTGCCCTTCCCTTAATATCCAGTATTTCTCCCATCTTAGAACTCCATGCAGATTTTGTAATTGCCTCTTTGCTTGTCTGTATCTCCCATAGTTTGAATGCTCTGTGAGGGCAGAGCCAAACCTATCTTGTTCACACGGCTTGATGTAAGATTTACTAATAGTTACTAATACATATTTGTTGAATGTGAAAAATCCTCCCTCATCTGGCCCGTCTCCTCTCCAACTTTGTATTTCATTGTACCCCCCACTGCTACACACACACACACGCACACACACACACACACACACACCAACATACTAGACTCCCTGTACTCCCCCTTTACTCCTATTATGGAACTGTAGCACTTTACGTCACTCTGTGGTTCACCTGTGCTAACCAATTCTGACAATCTGCCTAAAGTCCCTCTACAATACTCTAAGTTTATTGAGGGTAAAACTATGTCAATATTCTTTATCTCCCCAGGGCTCATATTAATGCCCAGCACAGTGTAGACACCTAGTACATGTTGAGTAGATGGTTCACTGCTTTAACTGGTGATGAAATGCCTAAGACTTTCTCTGTATGACCTCTAACTCCCAACGAAGCAAAAATGCTCTGGCCTCCCACCTGCCTGAGATCCATCACAGTCTTCACATCTGCAAGCCTTGAAAAATTTCATCAGCCAAGTCTGAGCACCGCTGTCGGCCATAAAGCAAGATAGAATCACCCAGAGTGACACCTCTGGACATAGAAAGCAACCTCGGCTCCTGGCTGGATGAAGCCACATGTCAGTAAGACAACCAAGGGGAAGCTATCTGGCAATTCCAGCAAGGCCAGTGTGCTCAGGGCAGGAAGATGGAATGTTCTAAGGGTACTATGTATGCACTCCACCTCTGCAGGAGTGAACAGAACTAGGCTGTGTGAGAGCTGAGTCTTGCAAAACATCAGAGCCTTGACATGGAAGGAAGTTGCAACGGTGGGAAGGTAGGTGTGGTTGGAAGTAGTTAGAGACGGAAGGAGTTCCTCCAGATTCCTTTCCCAGAGGCCTGTCTGATGACAGGATAGCATCACCTGCAACAGTCTAGGTTCCATCAGCAGTGATGGGTCTGCAAACCAAAGGACTGCCATCTCATGCCCATTGTGAGGCATAAATGGATGAAGTCACATCAGTGCTTACCTCCTCTGAGACCCCCATAGATAGGGACAACATCCTGCTTTGCTTATGATGGTCCCACTCTATGCCTGGTATTCCTGTGAAATTACCAGTGCCCTCTTGCACTCTCAAGTGTTCCAGTTTGCATGATAAATTATATGGTCACCTACATGGACAGCATCAACATCAGGGCCAGAATCTTAAAACAGACATGACATTGGATATAGGTACATGGGAGTTTTTATGTTAGTCTCTAAACTTTTCTGTATTTAAAAAAAAACGTTTCCCCTCCAACAAAGATAAACACTAGAAAAAATTCAAACTACTCTGTAACTAAGCATAACACATAATTATTTCAGTACCCAATCTCCTACCTAAATTGTTTCTCTGCTCTTACATTTTTAAGATTATATTCTAACCATATCCACTTGTCTAATGAGGTCAGCCATTTGTCTGCAGTGTGTAAGTGACAGGAGTAAATTCAATGTCATCTGTTTACTTAAGATGGAAATGATATGCAGGTAGAACGGTAGCCTTTGGGTACAAATGAAGTATCATTCAATGTCACCAGAGAAAATATAAATCAGCAAGAAGGAACAAACACTGAAGGTTCAGTCAGCACGCCTTTGTTGGGCTTCCTCTATGTACCATACAGTATGGAGTGAAACAGAGTCCCTGCCCTCATGGAGCATTTATATCCTAATGTTAAACTGCCTTTGTGGAGGAGTGATACCCAAATCCTGTACACCCCCAACTTAAATTTGATGTTTTGCAATAAATCCCCAAATTGCCAGCCCTTTTCACAAATATGTTCTAGAATGTATTTTTTCTTTTTCCTTCTGCGTGTGTGTATAGGGGGTGGGGGGAGAGTCACATAGAAAACATACAAGATGCAAAGGATGCTATCTGGACTGATGAAAGGCTTGTCTTTATACATCTGTTTTCGGCATCTCCAGCTAGTGGCATGTGCTTGTCACTAGTAATGAGATTGTAGCTTCTCTCTGAGGTCTCTATCATAGATATCTGGCATTTGCTGGGTCTCACTGTTCAGTACAGATCAGACTCTTGCTGCTTTGCTTCCCCTAGGCTGCTGTGTCACGTTTGACCCCTTGATTTTGCTATGTCATCACCACTTTTAATTCATAACCGCCCCTAACCATGTCATTCTGTGGCTTGACCAGGCTTAAGCCTAACACCCCAAAACAAGTTTATCAATATCCAAATGGCCAAAGCACAGAGATGAAGGGGTAAAGTCTTTACCGTGCCAAAAAACCTCCACTGGGAGACAATCTTATGAGCCCAAGATTTAAATCTGGGCCGATCCACTTACTAAATTTGTGACCGTGGGCAAGTTAAGTTCCTTGAGGCTCAGTTTCCTCACCTGTAAATGCAATGTAACACCGACCTCTCTGAATTTCTGTGAGGATTGAATGAGATGATAGATGCAGCATTCTCTGCACAAAGCCCAACCCTTCATAGGCAGTTAACACCTTTTAGTTTCCTTCTTTCACCCACACCATAGTCCGCTTCCTAGTCGGATATGCACAGTAATCTAATTGGGCAGCTAACCTGAAAAAGGTGGAATGGTTTCAGGCTGGGAACTTATCCCGCAATTAGGGAGTGCAACTTGTAAACACATACAGTCCAGCTCTTCTCTTCAATTATGTGTATTGATGCATCCTATTAACCCCATTTACTCTTTAGTCTCTGGTAAAGATGTGAGCAAAAATCGGTCACCTTTACATTTCATTGAAGATACTTTTCAAGAAACACTGAGCAAGTTCTATGGGTAAAAGAAAAAAATTAAGGGGGACAAGGCAAAACAGAGGATAGAAAGGGGGTTTTTTGTTTGTTCATTTCGGGTTTTTTTGCTAACAAACCTTTACTGGGTAGCACTTGTGTGTCAGAGACTATATCGAGCAGTTTCCATTCAATTTCTCACTTATCCTCCAACAATCCTAAGGACATAGGTACTATGATTGACCCCATTTTACTGATGAGGAAGCTGAGGCACAGAAAGAGCTATTAAGTAACAGCTTAGTGTTCAGGATCACATATCTACTAAGAGCCACAGCTGGCAACTGAGTCCAGGCAGTCTGTCTTCTCCACGCCACATGAGGCCACCAACTCTGGCACCTCCCAGAAAGGTCAAGGCCCTAGCAAGCTGAATCACAGAAACTATCATGGCCTTGACCATTTGCTCTGTAAGACTTCTTTTCAGATCTGGAAAAGGAGGGCAGCATCTGAGACACTCCTGTGATTTTTAAGGTCAGTAGCTTTGTAAGGTCAGTAGTTTGGGAAACAGAAAAAAAACCATTTCCAGGAAGAAAATGCACTACCAGGTAACACACTCTTTTATGAGGTAAATCAAGTACTCGCTCTTATAAAACTCACGGTCCACCACTCAGGAGTGCCGCCGCCATGTCATTAGGCGGAACTTTTTCCTTGCTCAGTGCCCATTACAAACTTAGTGAATCCTTTGAAGGAAAAAAAAAATTGCCAAAGATCTCGTCTGATGAAGACACTTGTTCATAATTTTGTAGATTTACTATTGTTATCAATTATTTGCAGTTCCAAATAGTTCAGGGATGTGGGTTATATGGCATTTTTTTTCCCCTAAGCTGAAAACTGCTAAAAGTGTGCGTTCCAGTTGCATGCAGGGACTCATGGCCACAGTATCTGCAAGTCTCAGTTTTGCTCGTGGAAAAGGGAATGAGTGGATATTCTAGCCCCAAACTGTTGTCTTTTTCCTAAAAGCCTGTCCTGGTACCACCAAACCGGTCCTTGGAAACCAAATAAAATTGTCTGTGACCCCCTCCCCCTAGGGGAGTTCTGGCAGGACTCTTGGAAAGGAGGAGGGGCTAAAAGGGGAAAGAACAGACCCTCGCTGAAGGTCAGTCAGGTGATCCACATAAAACTGCCAATACTGAACCACTCTTTTACCTATAGAAGTGGAAATTTCATATGGTTTAACCCAATATTAAATGCCAGACCACACACCTTTTTTATGTTATCACACTTGATCTTCATAATGACCCTATGAGGTCAGGTTTATCCCCATTTTACAGATAATGAAACTGAATTAAATGCCTGAAGTAACTGTCTCAGTTTGGGTTCCCCCTAAAGTTGACGCAGAGTCAAGGAACTGATGCAAGTGGTATATTTGGAAGACAACCCCAGGAAGCACTGGTAAGAGAATGGCAACGTGAGACGGGGAAGGGAAAAAGTAAGTTATGGGGACATTGTCAAGCCGGTTACTCTGTGGGCAACTGGAGCCTAATCCACTGGGCAACTCCAGGAGCCTATGAGGAACACATGTCGCAGAGTCAGCCCACCTTGGGGACAAGGGAGCTGGGCTATTTCTACACCAACTGTTTTTAGTCATCGATCCAGGCTGCTTGGGATTGAGATAGTACGTTAATGCTTCATTATTTCCACATCAGGCCGGAAATAGGGCTGGTGTGCACTGAAGTGGTAAGGAGATAGGGGCAGCTATCTACGCCCGGAAAGCTAGCACTAAGCAGCAGGATTTGAACTGGTGGCATTCTGGCCTCATAACCCATGATCCTCCCACTACAGCACAAGATGTTGCCAAATCGTGGGAAAAGTCACGGGCTCCAGGAGAATCAGGAATCAATTGTAGGGTTGTGTCTGGACAGCTGGAAGATACTAACCACTCCATGCTTCCCCGCTGAATAAGAACTACATTTGTGTAGCCCTCTAGAGTTTACAATATGCATGCACATCTATCACCTCATTGGCCCTCATCATGCCCATGAGACAGACTAAAATCCATTCGCTCACAAGATTATTATAGTCATGTGTTTACTCCATAACTATTGAGTATATGTTTCAGGAACTAAGTAATGGAGATGTAGAAGTAGACCAAAGAGACAAACACTCCAGCATGCTAAAACACATATTCTAGTGGGGACAGCAGAATAAAGAAACAAACACGTATATATTACATATAATGTAATGCCATATCATAATTGGTGCCATGAAAAACTTAAAACAAGCAAAGATGATGGTGATGACGAGGGATGCTATTTTTAAACTTGCGGGTGGAGTCAGGGAAGAGGATTACATTTGAGCAGGGAAGTGAAGGAAGGCTATCTGAAGGAAAGGCATTCCAGGCAGAATCATGACAAAGACGGGCAGTAGAAAGTGCCAAGGGCAATGGATCATCTTGTTGGCTACAGTCAGGACTTGGGTTTTTGCTCTCAGCACGATGAGGAACCACTGGAGACTTTAGGGCAGGGAAGTGGCATGGTATGTGTTTACAAAAGTTCATTCTTTATTTATCTCTAACTCATGTGGCCAGCAAGACCCAGAACAAGGACTCAAATCGAAGTCTTCTGACTCCTGATCCAGTGCTTTTCCCACTTAGGTTCACAGTTGTTCTCCAGACCTAGACGTCCTCGGTATCCTTTTTTTTTATTTGTTCTGTTCCCTTGCATAGTTATTTAAGGTCTCCTGACCAAATCTTAAAACGGTTGTTGCCAGTTCCCCAGGCATTTGGCTCCTTGGGACTTCTCTTTGCCTCTTAGCCAGTCAGCTCTAATATTCTCCCGTTTCTGAGAGCATCCTGTTCTCTTAGTTACCTAGCAAAACTCATGACCCACAAACTTGCTCAAGCAGAGTTTAAGCTTGACCATGAAAGTCAAGTGAGGACAGCAGGATTCAAAAATAACCACTCTAATCAGAAAGTTTAACTTTACAGATTTCCAGGAGTCTTCATATCAAGG
Organism: Physeter macrocephalus; assembly: GCF_002837175.3. Taxonomy (NCBI): domain Eukaryota; kingdom Metazoa; phylum Chordata; class Mammalia; order Artiodactyla; family Physeteridae; genus Physeter; species Physeter macrocephalus. The sequence continues at coordinate 7,414,552 of NC_041234.1, forward strand.
AATTTTTTTTTTTTTTTTTGTAATCAAGAGCAAGTCAAATTTTCTCCCAGACTATGGGAAAAATGAGAGTACTGAACCTGTGGTTCATTGCATTCTGTCTCATCCAGACCAACGTGGAATCAAGCAAAAGTTGCAATGAGATATTGCAGTTGCCTTTTCCTTCGTCATTACTACATTTTGTTTCGAAAATCGCGGATTTCTTTGCTTCAAATCCAAAGCTGCAATGTCTTTTCAGTCAAGGCTGCAAAGACAAACAATCTGTTTGGGGAATTATAATGTGGGGCTTTTAGTGTCAGCAACCGCAAAACAGTGTTTACCCCCTGGTAAAGCAAGGAGAAAAACAGAAACATTCCACTCTCCCAGACCTGCACTGGCACTGCAGCACTGACAAAGGTAACCATTTGGTTTTTTTTTGTCACTGGAGCAGGTCAGTATGACACCAGGCACCTGTGTGTAAAGGAAGCGTGCGGATAGTCACTTGTTTAGCTATATCCACAGCTTAAATTTGGTGTCCTCCGAACATGTTATGTTTCAAAGGCAGAATGATATTTCTGTCCACTTATTAAGGCATGACTAACTTGCTTTTGGCTGCACTACAAATGAATCACAGTAACAATCCCCAACTTGCGACTGATGTTCTGATGTAATACACTTCTATTAAAAGAAGAGGAAAGAGAGTGGGTGAGAGTGAGATCATGCAGAGACAGAACATAACACCGAGGGAGCTAGCGTAATTGATGAACTGCAGAGACCAGATCCATCCACTTCAAGGTGCTTTCTTGTGTGCTGGGTGAGGATACCTTGCCAGTGAGTTCCTACCCACTTAACAGTGGCAGAATATAGACCCTGATCAAGGCCTGGAATTTGGAGGGACTCAGTGAAGAAAACACTTCATTCGGGGATGAAAACCAGATATTCCTTGAAAGCATTTTAAAGCAATTTTGATTTAGCGTCACTTTGAAGGTTATATTTGGGGGCAAATGATATAGGTTAGGAAGGCAAACCAATAAGCGCTCCCCTTTTAAACTGTTTCCATGTGTGAAGCTTATTTGGAAGTGGCAAAGGGAGGGGTGGGAAGGTGAGATAAGGAAAGGAAGGCAGCTGATAAAGGTGGTGCCGTCAGACTGATCCCCCCCCGGGGACCCCACACCTCCTCTGAGCCTCCCGGCACAGCTGAGCTTGCTGGGGGACAGCTTGAGGTGTTCAGTGCCCTGCCTGGCAGAATGGCCTTCCTGCCTTCTCTCTCCCCTTTTTCAACAGGAAACAAATACAAAAAGACCTGGAAGGTATGTCAAAGCTCTTCTGAACCCACAGGTATTTTTCCTATGTTAATTAGCACTCAGGAGCAGACACTTCCTTCCTTCCTTCCAGTTCCCTTCTGTACTCTCCTCTACAAGGTGCCCCTGCTGTCTTCTGAGGAAGATCTGAGTGTGCCAAGGAGAGGCCGAGAGGAAATTAGACTCTGGCCTGTCGGGAGCAGCAGCCCACACTGGCTTTGTCCCAGGCTCTGGCAGAAGGGGATTATAAGAGCCAGTGCCTCCCCAGCACGGGAAATCACTCAGAGAAGGGAATCTTTTTTTTTTTTTCCAGTAAACCTATTTTCCCTATCCTCTGGTTTTCTTTCTGGGTTTCATCTACTATCAGATCTGTCACTGATCTAAAAAGAACTTCAATGTGTTGGAAAAGCATACTTCAAGCAGCTGTAATAAATCTCAAATTGATATTTATGAAGTTAACTTTCTCTCACTGAGGATCTGATTGTATACTTTGTGGGTGTCACTCATCTTCGAGTCATGTCATGTTAGAACCGAATTGTCCGTGAAGGTTAGCTAGACCAAGCTCCTTGTTTTTTTAACTGAAAAATCTGAGCCATGAAGAAGCAGAGTGACATTCCTAGGGTCTCCGACACTCCTACCTAAGCAGCAAAAGCCAGACTTGAAGTCAAAACTTCTTATTACTGGATTCCATTAGGCCCCCCGGTCCTTTTTCTTGGTAAGCCGGTTTTAGAAGTTTCATTTGGCAACTCAAGATGCTGGATGGAGAATAAGAAAATTCAGTAAGTTCAAAACCCATCCCCTTCATTACCTGTTAACATTGCCACGTTCCGTTGCTGCCTAAAGATGAAGTTTGGCTGTTTGGATTATTTCTGGTCTCTCTTAATGGACCCCAGATCCCCAAATGTGGCCATCCCACAGTTCAGTCACATCAAGGCCAGTCATTTGAACCAGGTGGGCTGACACTTCTTCATTCTTCCCCAAAAGTTCTAAAGTTGCCCTGGTCTAGACTCTCTAGGCCTCAATTGCTCCAGCTATAAAATGGGAATAATGATTTAACCATGTCCATAGAGTGTCTTGTATTGAATAAATTTTGAAAACTATACAGAGAGTACTTAGCAGACTAGTTACTATTACTGTCATCATTCTTAGCCTGAAGGGCGATGAGAGAAAAGAATCTAACAATTTAAACAGTATGTTCAGAGCCCCAGAATGAATCTCAATTTAACATTCAGTTTGGCCTCTTTGGCGGCAAATACAACAATAATAAACATATTGTGATCAAGACTGACATTGGAATAGGCTTTACTAGAGCGCTCGGCATTGTCTACTGTTAGGATAGTCCCTTTGTTTTGGACGTCAGATGTCTTCTGTGATTTTCCATGTGGAAGTGTGAGCACCCTAAATTCAGGGAAATTATCCTATTTTGACAACACAGTAGATTTGACGAGTACTTACTGAATGTGTGTTGAGTGAATAATCCAAAATCTATCCATAGTTATAGAAACGTGGATTATATGCTGATTCACATGACAGGTTCAGATCGTGTGTGTACTTGACGTGTAGGCATAAGAACCAAAGATCAGAACTGAGTAATCCCAAAAGTCCCAGGAGGGAGTCTCCATTCTCCTTTCCCATACCTCTCATTATCCTCTCACCTCTTATCCCACAGTAGAATCCCAGTAGACTGCCCCTGCCAGGTGGGTGGCCTCAGCCAACACCCCTTCTCTGGCTCCTTTTTCACCCAGCATCTCCCTGCCACTGAGAAGCAAGAGTGACACATGTTCTACCCACCTTCCCTTCGGAAATTCAAAGCAGGTGAATCTCACAGCAGTTCTGGTACTGAGAGTTAAGAAACTTTCCCTCTCAAACTTCAGTAAGGTTCTTATTTTCCAAGCCTCCCTCCTATGAGCTGGTGGTACAGGGGTTAACAGCATGTCTGCTTTCTTTGGTCTGTGGTCCCAGGGGGTCCCAGCAGTAGATCGGCAGAGTTGGCAGATCACTAAATAGTTTACAACTCCCCACCCAGCATGGCATGGTCGCCTTAGAGAATGGATGGAAAATATCCCCTTGCTATAATTGGGTTCAGCCCTGTGGCTTAGCACCATCTTATTTGGCAATCTTTTTCTCTTGACATATTTAGTAATCACTCTAAGGGAGATTTATTAGGCTGTTCATGGGAACAAACAATGCACTAAATATTACACATATGCATGCTTTCAATACCACTCCTTTTCTAGCCTATTCTGAATCTTTCCCCCAAAGTCTTTCTTTTAACTCTCTCTTGTCTTTAAATTCCTCTTGGTTCTTCTCTCCTCCAAAGTAACTTCATATTTTGGATTTTTTTTTTTGTGGTTAGGAGTTCTTTTAATCAAAATTCACTGGGCCAAGCTTAGAGAAGAACGGATGAAAACACACTCTCAGTGTTCAGAACCATTCAAGACATTTTGCTCTTCATCTATCCCAAAGCATCAAAACAAAAATTTAGCATATGGTTAGAGTTTTGTGAAAACAGTCTCCTAGGTATCCCTGGGACATCAACTCGTCTCTGTCTGTGTGTGTGTGTGTGTGTGTGTGTGTGTGTGTGTGTGTGTGTGTATGAAGGAAAGGACTCAAAATATTTCAGCCAAATGTGATACAATGAAGTGTCTCCTGAACCTCAGGGTTGGGGCCCATGAGGAGATGTGAGGAAGGAGGCACTGAGAATAAGGATTAACAACTCATGCTCCGTGCTAACTAAAGGACTTTGACAGCTGGTGCCCCTCAGACATTTTCAAAAAACATAGTAAGTATCCCACTCACCCTGGCACATGCATGCACAGGAAAATGTCTCGGCAAATAATCCCGCTACAGCAGATTTAAGAGCAAATCTATCAGGGTCATGGAGACGCTCAGAAGGTTATGAGTTATGATGGCGCAGCAACAGTATGGCAACTCCGGATATGAGGCTTTTATTCCCTTTAAGTGTGAAATGTTCCTCGTTCATCAGGTATGTAATAATGGCTAGCTCTGCTCTTGGGAGAGCCCACTCAGTGCCTGGCACGGACCGAGATGTGCTCATTTGTTTAACACTCAGCTACATGTCCACTAATGGCCTCATTTCACAGAGAGAAGGCCTTATTTTCTCACCTTAGACTGCAGATTATGCACACTCCTACATATCTGAACTTGAGCCCTTGTAATTTTTTAGAGGTGGGGCGGTGAAAGCACAAAACCAGGATTTAGTTGCTAGCAAGAACCTTCATCTAGCTTCTGGTATTGCCAACCTAGAGGCGTATGGTGAGGGGCTAGGAGCACAGGTTCTGGAACCAGACTGCCTGGTAGAGCCCAGCTCTGTGTGGCCTTGGGCAAGTGACTTGGCTTCTCTGTGTCTCAGCTTCCTCGTCTGTAAAATGAGGCTAGTGTTTGTACCTACTTTAGAGTTTCTTGTAAGGATTAAATGACTTAATCCATATAAAGGGCCTAGAACTGTGCCTTACACGTAGTAGGGGCTGTTAAATGAGTGTCTGTATTCCCACGTGCACTTGGATCACAGGCATACGGAACCCGGGCACAGCAAATCTGATTTAGGGCAAGGTGTGGAGAATAAATCCTACTGTGTTCCCTTAGCACGACTGCCATGTATCCCTGCCAAGCTCTGCAGTTACAGCTCCCTTCCCACAGAAGCAGAGAATACAAGGGCCCTCAAGGTGAACCGCTTGTCTTTTATGTCACGGTGACTACATTGAATGGGGAAATCATTCAGCTGCCCTGCAAATCGGCAGGCAAGGGATGGGCCTACAGGGGACCTGTGCACTTGGCATTGCACCTTAGTTCACTTTTTACATTTTCAAGGGGGAGACCTTATACTGGGGTGGACCAGTATAAGACTTTCAGATACTTATCGACCAACGGAATCACACATAAAGAGCACAACATTTAGAAATAATGCTGGTGCTCCTCAAACTTTAGCTATATCACAATCCCCCGGAGGGCCTGTGAAAACCCAGATTCCTAGGCCACAGCCCAGAGACTGCGACTTACCAGGTCTGAGAGTTTTCATGTCTGACAAGTTCCCAGGTTGTGCCGATGCCGCTGGTCCAGGGACCACACTGCGAGGACCACTGGGCAAATCTGTGTTTCACATCCTTACTACCCACTTCTGATGTAAGGTTATAACATTTAATTGCAACTCTTTAGCTTAGAGATGGCAAGAGTGACTCCCTTTCCCCTCCCCCACAACAAATAGAGACGTTTGAATCCACAGAGCTAACGTCACTTAGTAATGTCTTATTTTTGGTAATAAACACTGACTCTCATTTTTTTCCCCATAGTTGCATGCTGCTGTGACCAGGATCCAGGTTCCAAGGCCTGGGTTTAATTACACATTTGCTCACATATGTATCCTGAATAACGATAAGACTTGCATCGTGGACGACATAGTGCATGTCCTGGAGGAGCTAAAGAATGCTCGGGCCACCAACCGGACCAATTTTGCTATCACGTACCCGATCACTCACTTAAAGGACGGGAGGGCAGTTTACAACGGGCACCAGCTTGGAGGCGTCACCGTGCACAGCAAGGACCGAGTGAAATCCGCAGAGGCCGTCCAGCTCACCTACTACCTGCAGTCAATCAACAGTCTCAACGACATGGTGGCAGAGAGGTGGGAGTCCAGCTTCTGCGACACCGTCCGACTGTTCCAGAAATCTAACAGCAAAGTCAAAATGTACCCTTACACGTCCTCCTCGCTGAGGGAAGATTTCCAGAAGACCAGCCGCGTATCAGAACGTTACCTGGTCACCAGCTTGATCCTGGTGGTCACCATGGCCATCCTCTGCTGCTCTATGCAGGACTGCGTCCGCAGCAAACCCTGGCTGGGCCTGCTCGGGCTGGTGACCATAAGCCTGGCCACTCTCACTGCAGCCGGGATCATCAATCTTACTGGTGGGAAATACAATTCCACCTTCCTGGGAGTCCCCTTCATCATGCTAGGTAATTACTACCCTTTATTTTTCTGTTTCCTCCTTCTAGTGGTGGTGACTGGGTTCCTAAAAGGCAAGGAGAAGCCGTCTAACAAGTTTGTTTCATTTATGGCATCCTCCTCTTGCCCAGAAGCCCTGGGGCCAGTTCTATAAGGTGGTGTTGGGTCACAAGAGGCAGCCTTATCTGGTAAATGTGCCGGAAGTCCAAAGTCCTGGGTTCCAGCCCTGGTTCTCCGTTAAGTAGCTGCGTGGTGTTTAGCAGGTATTAATCTTTGTGCTCCAGTGCCTTAGGCTGGGCTTCCCCAGAAGCAGACCCTGAGACAAGGATTTAGACACAAGTACTTGGAGACCCCAGCATGGGAGTGAGGACATGAAACAGGGAAGGAAGACGATTCCGGGTATGTTAATCAGCAGGTTACCGCTGTGGGCACCTGTGGCTTAGTCCCACTGGGGACCTTTGAGAGACCTCAGAGGTCTCCTTGAGGGGTGAGGAGGCTGAAAGCCGCGCAGTGTACCCAGAAACCCTATGTATGATTCATTGAGGGTTCTCCCCCGAGTCATTAACTCCCCAGCACTTCCCAGGGAAGACCAAGCACATTCCTGCGGCTGGAGAAATCCCTCAGGTTACCAGTATTTGGAGTAAGAAGACTTCCGTGAGCTCAAGAATGGGGAACGGGAGGGCACACAGGTTGGGCATGAACAGTGTCCACTGGCCTCGGTTTCCCTACCCGATGGACCGAGTGGACGCAAACATCACACAGAACGATATGGTAAACGTAGGAGAACTTTGAAGCCAACAAGTGAGACATAAATAAGAAGGTAACTTTTTCCTGTCTTTGCTATGAACTCAGGAGAACGTTTTAAAATGATAGTGTGAGAATCCCACTATGTTCTCTCTTGGAGGCTGCAGGAACTTCCTGATAGAGAGAATTGTCAACGTAAAGCCATAGTGGTCATAACATAATGTCGGTTGTTCTATCCATCTGATTTTGAAGGTGCCATGCCCAGCAAACCTGATGGCAGAATTCTTGTGGGCCAAGGATTCAGTTAGCTTCCCCCTCTCCTTTGGCAACTTCTCATCAATCCCTTTAGCAAAATTAAAATGTCATTTGGAATCAGATACTGACATGACAAATGAAGTGACATTTCTCATTGGCTGAGGAAAAACTATGGTGGAGTTCATTAGTATGCCTTGTGTCCTGTTTGGGGGAAGTAGAAAAGAAAGGAATCTACTCGGGAAATCTCAGCTGCATGATGGTTAAATGATAACGTGCGGGGCTGGTGGGGCCGCAGAATTACGTGCGGCCTTCCATGCTCTGCGGCCTGTGGGAATTGAAACCCAGGCAATAAACACACACTAGCAGCCTTTGTGGAAAAGTGGGGCACTGTGCGGAGACTGAGCATGCTGCGAATTTACCAGATCGGTTTACTCATCACTGCCGAACTCAGCACAGGAGGAGGCTGCCATACTTCCTCCTGAACTCAGTCTGTTGAGATGGCAGCATCACTTGCCTCTTTAAGATAACCCCAAGACAATGTGGGTCAATTGTGGAATACAGGGCGGTTCCTTGAAGCGTGAGTAAGGACTGGTTATGAAGAGCTTCCACGGAGGCCTGAGTCAAGATTTCAATTAAAATGTTCTGCTCATGATTAGTCAGATGCTTGGGGGTTTTTGTTTGTTTGTTTGTTTTTTAGCTTTTCATTTTAAAAATACAGTGTATTTTTTGCTGTGATTGTTTTTGTGGGAGGAAGATAAACGGGGATAAGGGTTTATGGGAAACTGAAGGGAGACAGGTTCTTAAGGTGAGGAAAAAAGGATGTCAGGGCTAGAAAAAGGACTATCATTCCTGGTTTTATGACACTCTTAAGTAGTTACCAGTGAGCTCAAAGAATGATACCATATTTAAAACTTCCTGAAAATGAATTTCATTCATAAAACAAAATTACAATATTTAGAGGTCCTTAAAATTAATTTTTAAGTAAAACTAAACAGTAATATTCAAAACTTCTTCAAATTAATTTCACTAAAAAATCAATTTCACTATAAGTAAAATGAAATTAAATATTCAAAACTTCTTGAATTTTATTAAGTAAAATAAATTACAATATTTAAAATTTCTTAAAACTGATTTTCGTACTTTTTAAAGTTTTAAATATTGTAAGTAAAAGTCAACACAGAAAGGAATACAGCAGGTAGTACTGGTGTGGGGAGGGATGTAGGAGATGGAAAGATGCTGTTAGCAAGGGCGACCCAGTATCAGTGAACTTCACATGAATTCAATTCAGAAAAATCTGGCACTTGTCGTGAAAGAGATCAAGCGCCACAGTGCCCCATACACCCTTGCTTGTAATTTGTGAGGAATGTTACATGCATCGATTTGATGGCAGTTTTCCCTGCTGACAGTCAGTAGGCAACCTTTCTGTACATTTTCAGCTCAAAGAGATCTCAAATTACTTAGTCACAACATGAAAGGAAGCTACGCATTTTAGTAGCTAAGGCCCATTTGCAATAAATACTTTGCATCACATAATGGATGCTTAATATGCTCGTAAAGCCAACAGCGTCTGGATTTAGGATAGTTGCCCTTCGTTCTCAGATTTGATTGTCAAATGAAATATAAGCCAGAGCATGCTCATAAATGTTGCATTCAGGACCAATGTTTAATTCTGGTTTTTTGAGGACCAGTCCTAAAATGCCAATAAATATTTCAAATGACCAACAAGAAATGCAGGGCAAAGCGTTTTGCACTATGAGTCAATAAACTTGTCCAGTTTCTAAACTAAGCAAATTTAAGCAAAACTTCTTGATTTTCTGTGATATTAATATACTATCAAATAAAACTTTAAAAAATATATGGCCTCCTTTAGAAGGAAAAGTATCTTAGAAAAAGTCTCTTTTTCCTTTCCAGACATTTCCTTGGCTGACAATAGGTCTATAATGTGATAAACAATTATAGATTTAAAATTCAACAAACTAGGGCTTCCCTGGTGGCACAGTGGTTGAGAATCTGCCTGCTAATGCAGGGGACACGGGTTCGCGCCCTGGTCTGGGAAGACCCCACGTGCCGCGGAGCAACTACGCCCGTGAGCCACAGCTACTGAGCCTGCGCGTCTGGAGCCTGTGCTCCGCAACAAGAGAGGCCGCGATAGTGAGAGGCCCGCGCACCGCGATGAAGAGTGGCCCCCCGCTTGCCGCAACTAGAGAAAGCCCTCGCACAGAAACGAAGACCCAACACAGCAAAAATAAATAAATAATTTTTAAAAAAAGTCTCTCTAAAAAAAAAAAAAAAAAATTCAACAAACTAAACAGTCTCAGTGTGATGCCAGTCACATAAGGCCAGACCCAGCCAAATGCCAAAATGGCAGTAGATTTAGAATGGAAAATTTTAAGACCATGTGTGTCAAGCAGTATTAACCTGACAAAATTCCAGAAGAGGAAAGAATCTGGATAAACTCTGAGAGTTCACCATAATGGGATGTGACTGTGTGTTTCTAGCCAAGACGATACGTGACATCTCTGGCAATAAGAATATATCCTACACAGATGAATCATTTTGGCAATGATGTAAGCATAGATACATCAGGATTTAGAATGTTTTTAATCAGTGTCATGCATATTAGACAACCCCACTTCTGCCAAAACCCCTGTCCATATGAGTCAGATCAGTTTATTCAGAGCTGAAATTCTTAAAGGTCTACAGTATCATAAATGCTCATTGACATTTATTAGTTGTTATAATTTGGAGAGGAGTTTATTTCATCCATACCCCTTATGCGTAAAGTAATATCCTTTCTTTCCAAACTATGTTAACACCAGGTATTGAGGTACCTGAACTGCCATTTGTGAACATCTCACACTCATCATGTTAATCCGTCACGGAATTTCCTTTAAAGGATGAGGATTTACAACGTTGCCCTGCAGTTGGGTATGATTTAAGAAATTGGCACAGGTTTTGCACATGCAAGCTCTCCTTACAGGCTTAATATTTCCACAGCTTTGCTGATCAGACACAAATCAGGAAAGGAATGGAATGCTGGAGAATATAGAAGGGAACAGAAGGAAGGTTTTCTTCCTTCTTCTTCTGGCAGGTTTGGTGCTTCATGTACATTCTGTACAGCTAAAAGGGGAGAATTGAAGTTGTGGTGAAAGATATTTTGGATATTACTTTACATGTGGTAATCTAATTTATAAGGGTTGCTTTGCATTTATTAAGATACAAGAGACTCCAAGACCAGATGAGACGAAAACTTTTCTTCAAGAAAAATATTCTTCAAGCCCTTTCACATGTTTGGGATTTTGAGACAGTCTAATGTCAGATCCAGGGTTCCCTCTTCCTTCTAAATTATCCAGCCAGGCCACTCAAATTCAAGGATAGGAAAGGAAGAAAGGATGTGATTAAGTGCTAGGAGGAGACTAATAGCAAGGATGTTTGGCTTCATTCAGGTATATATTCTAAGATTATCTGTATTTAGCAGAAACCAGAAGATCAGATTCAGTCCTCTGAGAATTTGTTCTTATTTGCTGCCACCTAGAATCTGATGCAGTATATGGAGCTCAGGCTTATAAAGAGGTAAAAGTTCCTGTGCAAGAAATTTCGGTCTAACAGAGAAATTGGAACTCTTAATTATCTTGGCTCTGAACTTAAGCAAACCTGCAAAGTTTTGCTTTCCTGATGAGTATTCTGGTATATTTCTAAAGTCATGAGAAATGTGGGAGGGAAAAATCAGCCAGATAGTAATAAAATACAAAATTGTCAATACCCAACCATTTTTCACCTACAAAATTGGTACCAATATCTGACCACTTTTGAATGACAAAAGTGGTCATTTCTGATGGCTCAACCTACTACATTATCGTAGAAGTCCATTATTTGCAACAATAGGACAATCTACATGATGGAGTAGAAGTATGCTAGAATGCTGTGGAAATACTCTGCTTAGATATAAATCACTAAAAGGTTCAGTAGTTTCTCGAAAAATAATTGATTTATAGGGGTTTTGTTGTTCCCACTGTTGTTTACATCTGATTTGAAATAAGAGAGTAATTTTTCAAAGTTTTTTCCTGAATAGCTTTTTTCTGATGACCTGTGCTCATTGTGGGACTAATTTACAAGGATACTGTGTAATCAAGTTTTGTGGCTAGTTCTCAGCTTTTTATTCTTATGCTCCACCACTCCTTACAGTAAGGGGTGGGTGGGGAAAAATAGGTTTGAGGGGATGGATCACACACGTTTTACTGTTCTATCCTTAAGCATAAAGGAAGACAAGAACGGGACTAGGAGCACAGTCCAGGAGGGCAGAGCTCAGTTAGGCAGAGGAATGCAAGGGTGCTTCATCTCTGACCCAGGTCTCTTGGGTATCCTCTGGGTGGTCTAGCCAACTGGTCTAGGGAATAGGAGAGTGGCCAATTCCATGAAGGTCCGGCAGCTGGAAGCAACAGCAGGACACTGAGCTGGTTTAAAAAAAAAAAAAAAAAAAAAAAAAAAAAAAACAGACCATGAGGAGAGACGCCTAGTTTGTTGTTGCATTTGGATTAGCATCTCAGAAAGTCACTGCTGGGGCCCGGCAGTGTTGACCACATGGGTCTACAGTAGCTCACAACGCAAGCAGATTCATAGTCATTGTCAAGGAAACCCTGCATTTCACCTAGGCTACTTCACCAGCCAAGAACCAAAACGTAGATGGAACCTAAGGGAGGGATTCTAGCCCCTTCCCTGCACTGACTGGTGTAGCAGCACTAACATTTCTCTTCCTCACCAGTAAAATAAATTTCATATCAACTTACTAGTCATCTTGTGTGTATGTGTATGCATGTGTGTGTGTACGTGGGTACATGTGTGTGTGTCTCTGTGTAATCTGGGTGCATAAGACATATTATATATCACATTACCTATATTATATGTCATATGTAATATGATATATTATGCAGTAAGTTCATGTTTATATATTTTTTATGTGTTTATAACATTACATATACTGTTTAAATGTCTGAATAGAAATACTATATATTTCTCTCTATATTACATAGTATAGATTCACACATTTTCTATGTAAATATATAAGATGTGTTTGAATAAGATATGCCACATATACATATGTTTATATATTACATATGTCTTCTATATGAAGAGATACTACACAATGACCATAGCATACATTATGGGCCACAGTTGTACACACTGATTTTATATGGTGCGTGCGCGCGCGTATACACACACACAGAGTATGTAAATACTTTATCTTTAAACAAGGAAGAGCTATTAGCCAATTCATTTCTTGGACTCTTATTTGCAGCTCTCGAATGAAGGAAAATCATTTCACAGATTAAAACCCAATGCTGTGATTAGAATTACCAAAATGTGACAAGCCTCTGGTAGAAAGAGTAAGATGTGTGTATTCGCCCTGATGTGAGCATCTGTCTTAACTTAAACAGAGTACACCTTTACTCTCACTCTTAACTGTGAGACAAAACAGGCTGTGATAAACCAAACAATTCAGCATAGAAAGTAAATGTTTGTAACAGGCAAAGTGTAAATGTAACCCAATTAATGAACTTCTCCCTTAAAACAGATGTTACTCAAGCCAGACATATATACACTTTAAATTTCTTCTCAGAAAAACAAAAATCATGAATTTATGTGGATGTCATGGAAGGAAAAGCTTTCTATAAACATGAGCTACTTAGTGAAACCTGTCTAAGAATAAAATACGTCTTAAGCAGATTTTGCTCATGCATCCATTATACTCCATGGATTTTCTAGAAGAATGTAGTGATTTTATTTCCATATATGAAATCTGGCACTGCCCAGGCATGCTATAAACGGCTTCAATGTCTCCTGATATTAAATGTTTTCCCATTGAAACTGAAAGCCATCTCATTTTACCTCCTCCATCTTCTTAGTTATTTCTTACTTTTAGGAACTCAGGATGAGGAAATCCTGCTAGGATTAAAGGATTAAAATGTGAGGAGCGTCCAAAGGCATCAGCCTCCGTGCTGTGGTTCTGTGTGCTGGGGAAGGCAGGAGAATCTGGGCCTGAAGAAAAATCTGCCTTACAAAGTCCAAATGTACAAAGTAGATCGATTTGCCTGTGATATTCATTGGCCAAAAAAATAAATAAACAAATCACCCAGACTGCCTCTGATAGCAAAACCATTAAATACATTTAAAATATAATTGACTTTATGAACAACTTTCCGGAAGTGTATCTACTGGGTAAAGTTAGGTTAACTCTCAACTATTCACTTGTTGATTCCTGCCTCGGTGGATTGTAAACAATCCCAAAGGCTTTGGTCAGGTCCCAGAAAAGAGTCTGGGTGAGAGTGAGATTTAATCTGTGAGTATTCCTGAGACTCACCCTAAGTGACTGGAGGATTTTCCACCATTAGTGTTATTTATCATCTGTGCTGCCTTGTCTCTTCATTGCCTCCAAAGCCTGCAAGTTAACTGCACATAAAGATAGAAAATTCTTTGGAAAAGAAGAAAAATGATTAGCCTAAATCCTTCGGTATTTGACTTTACTAGATGAAAATCCCAAAGTCTACTGCTAATAAAATTTAAATTGCACTCCTGGTATAAACTGTATCTGAACACTGGTGAAGAGCTCTACTGTCCTTCTCCCAGGGCCTGGCTAAAAGTCTGCCCTGCCACAGAGCATTCACTCATGAATAATCAGAACTTGGACCAGTGTGTGTGTCTTGACACACTGATAGGCACGTGTTCATATGCATGTAACTATACAGACATGCGATGAACCAAAACAGAAACAAACATCTTGAACGTGCTTTTCAAAGACTAAGTGAATACTTTAAAAGCTTCTTTATCTTCAGAATTTGATAGAATCAGTATGTATTGTTTAGCAGTTCCCTCTGGCAATTCATCAGCCTTAACCACTGTGACTGTAAGAGAGGGAGCGCGCTAGGATGCTGGTCAGTTCCTGGCAGGCTCACTACCATGCAGCAGTCTTTGACTTCCAGGTCTCAGGCTGCCCCAGGTCTTGGACCTGCCCCTTGGATGATGAGCCCAGGCTCCCATTACATGCAGGGCCTCTGGTCACCAAGGACTAAATCTATTTGTTGACACTAAAGAAAGGAAGCAGCTGCTGAGAGAGGAAAGTGAAGAGGAACACAATGTACCCAAACCTTTCTTCCCTGCCTTTCCTTGGTTTTCACTGGCCCAGTTTCTGAAATGGATGTAAAAACAAAGACCAGGGGTGGCTGGAGGAAAAACTGGGAAGGAGTTAGTCTCTGTGAGATCCTCCTTACCTATGATTTCCTCTGCACTCCCTCCCCATCTCCATTCTCTGTCCCATTCCCCAGACCAAAGGGAAGCTGCTTCAGTAGACACACTATTCCAGAGGGGACTGCATTTAAAAGAATACCCTTGAAGGCCAAACCACAGGGAATTCAGCTGTGATGATGGACAGAGCAGACATTCTTGGGGGGCAGAGCATTCCGCATGTCCTACGGCTCTTGGAACATGTCTCCCCTTGAGTCCAGGCTAGAAAACAGGGGCTCCACAGTTCAGCTTTCCATTAGGGTAACAGACCAACCTCTTCAACATAAATACCCAGCTGTGAATCAGGTCTGGTGCCAGCTAGGCAGTCCAGGCTATTCATCCCTGGGAGGCGCCCGCAGCTATGTTGGCACTCATCCCTCCCTTGATTGACTGAGCTTCAGTAAGGAGGCCAAGTTATGGTGTTAGCAGTTGTCCCTGAAATCCAAAGAGCTCTTTGAAGACAGTACACAACTGCAATTTGGAGTTTAGGGTGTAGGCATATGCTAGAGGGGTGTGGCTTGAGAATCAAGAATCTAGCCTATCAGGAATAACGGTGGGGGCCTTTGCAGGCCAGGCCAACAACGACTAGCAACAAACGCTGAGTGATCAGGTAAAACAGATTCTTTCTCAGGGCTTCCCCTTCTGGCCTCTGTATCTGTATGCACACCCCTGTAGCTAGAGGAATGAAGGAGAAGCATAAGCCCCTATGAATAAAATCAGAATCCTCTGGAACTGCCCCCAGAACCAAGAACATGTGATGTGCAAAAAGAGTCAGGACTCAATAAAAATGATCAAACTATAGAAGGATAAGGCATTTAAAATACAGCAGCAGATCTCAAGAGACAGGCGAACAGCTTACTTCCACCTTTCCTTGAGTTTGATTATTTTCATTCTGGACCCTCAAATGCCTTACTCTTTTCACCTAATAACTCTGTTAACTCAAATTCCTACTCCTCAGTTAGCTTCTAAGATCATCCAACAGCAAGGTAAGAAAAGGATTCTTACTGTATTTTCCAACAAGAGTCAGGGTCAGATAATGTCATTATAAAACATCACACCAACTGTAAAAAAGGACTGCAAAACAGATTTAATTCAAATCCTACTATATGAGTAATTCTAATCCTGCTCTATGCATCTTTATTTTCTTACCATATTTAATGGCTCAGTACCAAAGCCCTGTTTTAAAACTTTTTTTGTTTGTTTCTAGCAAGAAAACACATAAAATTCCATTTGCCATTTTCAGTGACACTCTAAAGTGTGTTTTGCCCACCAGAACTTATTCTACATGGCCCCAGATGAAATGGTCAGTATTGTTTCCCCAGGATGCAGATGCCTCGGAGGTACTTTTTTTACCCTCATTTCAAGGGATCAGTTATTTTAATCAAAGATCAGCTGGTCCTTCCTGAGAACACGGTGGCAACAAACTTAATAAACAGTTTTCCCTGGTAAGACTAGACATTAACTATCTAAAACATAATTAACAACAGTATGCCAGTCAACGAGCGCACTTTTTACTTCATGTCTGGGGAGTTTAGGTGCCTCCAATTTAATAGGGGCCATGGTGCTAGTTATCAAATTGACAGTCTTGACCTGACCTCTAAAAGTGGCTGTAAAGCAGTGCCTAGTAAATTAAGATAAATGCCAAATCTCTCTGAGGAAGCAGGCCTATATCGTGACTATGAAATGGGCATTCGGGTTTGAGGCCAAGACTTCACAATAAATATATAAATACCAGCCTGGGCACGAGGGAAGACAAGCGCTCAATGACTGAACACAAGACAACAGTGACTCACTTTACTCAGTATTACGATTGGCTGGAGATTTTAAATTCATTTTTAAAAACAAGACTATTGTACCACAGGGTAAAGATTTTATTATCTTCGGTAATGGGATTGAATATGCCAAGGTGTAGAAGCAGAAAATGAGATCTGCTGATCTCAGTGCCAAGACAGGGGTGATAGAAAGCCACAACACGTCAACTTTGTGGGTCTTTTCAATGTTGCAGCGGCCTGGAAACCTGGGGAGGCCCGTCCGGGAAATGTCTGGCTCCAACTAGGAAAGATGGGAGAAGTTCAACTAGATCTGGTTTTAGGCAGTAGAATAAAGTCAAAACGGGCACTTACTGTACCTGTGCTGTCCCAAGGTTACTGGAATACTAACCAAGGAGCCGAAGGCACTAAGTAGTTCGGGAGAGAGGTTACTGATCTGGCCCGGTCCCTCAGAGGCCATTGCCAAAACAAAGAGTGCAGAGAAGCCAGCAGAGTCACCGCCTGCTTGAGACGCCATCCATAAACAACCAGAACGGGTCAAACATCCCTGAAGACAAGAGACACGCCACAAACCTTCAACCTGAATTTTCATTTTTATCCACTGAGTTCATGTGAATCTTGTTCCTTCTTTCATCCTTCCTGTTCACTGCAACTTGTCCCTACTTATTTTCCTTCCCTCTGTTTCGCAGATTTATTGCTTCCTGCATTGATATTTGGGGAAGAAGAAAAAAGAGGCTGTGATTTAGGTTCCTGTGAAGGCTCAGATTAAACACAGTGCTTCTTTCTCCCTAAAGCCTTCTACTTGGCCAAACTTAAATGAGGTGATATGAGCCGTTAACTCAGAACGCTCTGCCCACCGCCTTTGTCTGTGCTGACCTCCAGCCAGACCTGTGGGGATGACATGCAAAATGATGAGTGGCCAGGCATCCTCTCTGGAGTGTTCCACCAACCAAGGCAAACAAATACTCTGCAAACTGCACCAACAACCCTAAACTATCAATGTGCATCATCCCCGAAAGACACAGGCACACGTCTCCTCAGGTTTTTATAGGCAAAAGTCCACCCAGCTTTCTTGAGCCAGAAGGAAGCGTGAAGATCTTAGCTCCTCTATCTTCCCTCTATCCCTTAACATTTATGATTCACTAAAACACGAGTTTCTCTCTCCACAGGAGAAATCGGTGACATTTACTGTCACCTGTCACCCCTAGGACGGGTTACATTTCCTTTGACCCAGTAGTTCCCCAGGACCAAGGTGTTTCCCCTCTTTAGAGAGATCAGCCTTTTAAATTTTTGATCTGGTCTTTTTCTGCCCCCTCAGGTCATGGATTATATGGGACTTTTGAAATGTTATCCTCCTGGAGGAAAACTAGAGAAGACCAACACGTTAAAGAGAGAACTGCAGCAGTCTATGCAGACTCCATGCTCTCCTTTTCTCTCACCACTGCCATGTACCTGGTCACCTTTGGCATAGGGGCCAGCCCTTTCACGAACATTGAGGCAGCCAGGATTTTCTGCTGCAATTCCTGTATCGCAATCTTCTTCAACTACCTCTATGTACTCTCGTTTTATGGTTCCAGCCTGGTATTCACTGGCTACATAGAAAACAATTACCAGCATAGTATCTTCTGTAGGAAAGTCCCAAAGCCCGAGGCATTGCAGGAGAAGCCCGCATGGTACAGGTTTCTCCTGACGGCCAGGTTCAGCGAGGACACAACTGACGGCGAGGAAGCGAACACTTACGACAGTCACCTATTGGTATGCTTCCTCAAACGCTATTACTGTGACTGGATAACCAACACCTACGTCAAGCCTTTTGTAGTTCTCTTTTACCTTATTTATATTTCCTTTGCCTTAATGGGCTATCTGCAGGTCAGTGAAGGGTCAGACCTTAGTAACATCGTAGCAACGGCGACACAAACCATTGAGTACACTACTGCCCAGCAAAAGTACTTTAGCAACTACAGTCCGGTGATTGGGTTTTACATATATGAGTCTATAGAATACTGGAACACTAGTGTCCAAGAAGACGTGCTAGAATACACCAAGGGGTTTGTGCGAATATCCTGGTTTGAGAGCTATTTAAATTACCTTCGGAAACTCAATGTGACCACTGGCTTGCCCAAGAAAAATTTCACAGACATGTTGAGAAATTCCTTCCTGAAAGCCCCCCAATTTTCACATTTTCAAGAGGACATCATCTTCTCTAAAAAGTACAATGATGAGGTTGATGTAGTGGCCTCCAGAATGTTTTTGGTGGCCAAGACCATGGAAACGAACAGAGAAGAACTCTATGATCTCCTGGAGACCCTGAGGAGACTTTCTGTCACCTCCAAGGTGAAGTTCATCGTCTTCAACCCGTCCTTCGTGTACATGGATCGATACACCTCCTCTCTGGGAGCCCCCCTGCACAACTCCTGCATCAGTGCTTTGTTCCTGCTCTTTTTCTCTGCATTCCTGGTGGCAGATTCTCTGATTAATGTCTGGCTCACTCTAACGGTTGTGTCCGTGGAGTTTGGAGTTATAGGTTTCATGACATTATGGAAAGTAGAACTGGACTGCATCTCTGTGCTATGCTTAATTTATGGAATTAACTACACAATTGACAACTGTGCTCCACTATTATCCACCTTTGTTCTGGGCAAGGATTTCACAAGAACGAAGTGGGTAAAAAATGCCCTGGAAGTGCATGGGGTAGCTATTTTACAGAGTTACCTCTGCTATCTTGTTGGTCTGATTCCTCTTGCAGCTGTGCCTTCAAATCTGACCTGTACACTGTTCAGGTGCTTGTTTTTAATAGCATTTGTCACCTTCTTTCACTGCTTTGCCATTTTACCTGTGATACTGACTTTCCTGCCACCCTCTAAGAAAAAAAGGAAAGAGAAGAAAAATCCTGAAAATCGCGAGGAAATTGAGTGTGTAGAAATGGTGGATATCGATAGTACCAGGGTGGTTGACCAAATTACAACAGTGTGATAGCGTCTGCTTGTTATATTTTCACCCTAGGTCTTATCAAGAGCAAAGGGATGATGTTAATGGAAACAAATTGAAAGTTGTTCTTTGGTTTTTAAGAATAAGAAATAGGCATTGCCAAAAAAAGTAAAGGACAAGGTGGGGAAATGGGCATTGCATATTTTCAATCTTTAAAACAAAAGGTTGTCATCAGAGAAAATTTACACACACACACACACACACACACACACACACACACACCCCCTAGGAGACTCATAGTCTCTTAAACTAAGATCAAATAAGCAAAAGCTTATTAGCAAGCAGAATCCTCTTTTATTCACACTGCAGATGTTGCTGGTATTGTGACAAAAACCTTCTGATTGAAAGGTCAGCTGCCAAGGCAGAAATAGCTTTGAGCATTGCTCAAACAATAAAGCTTCCAGAACTTCTGCAGAGCGGTAGCTCCAAGCAGGGTCTGTGGTTTAAGGTCTAAGGTCTTTGCCATCTCATCTATCCCCCCAACACCCCAAGGAGATGTTTGTGAAAGTTCTGGCCACCAAAAGCAAGCCAGAACCTCAGAAACAGACACATGGCAGAGTGGCCATCACCCATGGACTGAAACTGAGTCACCTCTAAACTCACCCAGGTGAGGCAGTTTTGTTGTCCAGAATGAATTTATCATACGCCCCACCCACCCACCATCAATACACTTTTAACATTGGTATGGTTTGGTTAATATACCTTTAAACCAATGACAGCTCCAGCAATGCAGAGTTAAGGCGATTCTATTTTGGTATATCTTGTTGCTTGTCACCAAATGGATCTGCTTTATTAGTTACAGCTCTTGGCAGGAGGCTCTGAGTACCCAAAACCACAGAGCCAAACCCAAATACCTGGCATAAAGCAGGTGTCTACTTGAACCCAGAGATAGTATTTCCATTTTGATAAAAAAAAAAAAAAAAAAAAAAAAAAAAAAAAAAGGCCAGCTGGTACAGCTGTTTGCGGTTTGGCCCTACATGCATTTTTGTTTTTTTGCATGGATGCCCAGAAATAACATCTGCCCACACATAGCTGAGGAAGGAGAAATAAACACTGACATGGTTATCTGCCACAGCTTCCCACTTGTAGTGCCAGTCTGCTTTCGCTCAGGAGACATGCTTGCTCAGAGATACAGAGGAGACAAGTCCTGAAACTTTGTAAGTCCTGAAACTGAGAACTTCAGGCAGACATAAAGGGCTGAAAGTGAGATAAATGGAAATGACCGGAAGATGTAATCACCACCATAAATCTATCAACAATGACAGTCAAGCTTTCCTGCTAACCTGGCTGCATTTTCATCTTCCGGGTCTCTACGCCCCCCACCTTCGTTGGTACCCCTCTACTTCCTTGCACGGCCCTTCTGTACATTATCGAGCCTAGATGTTTATACTGTTGACTTGCAGTATCTACAGGATCTAAACAGAAATGGTTTGATCTGAAGAGGCTGTGTATGTTGCCCCCGACCCCTGCATTTCTTTAAGTCTATAAAAATGAAGCTAAAACCTGGTCACACTTGAGGTAAATGTCTACAGTATTTTTCCCTTTTAGAGACATAGCTTATTTAGACATCTGTAGTGGTAAGCATTTCCCCAAAGCACCTTACCTTTTTGGACCTTAGCGGATGTACTGTGCAACTTCCCCATCCCCTGCAGAGGAGGAAACTGAGACCTAGGAGAATAAAGTGACTCACCCAGGGTCACACCACTGGAGGGTTTCCATCATTTTAGCATGCCTAAGACAGGGCAGGCCAATTTTAGATCTTCTCATAAGAGGGCTACTACTCCCTTCAAAGTACATTTCCAAGGAAGAAACATAGGCCTTGGCCACAAGGCAGACTTTTTTTTAATGTCTGGGTAATGTTTGGGATTTAGGTTTACCATTGTCTTTCCAGACAGCAAAAATGCCCAAATGATTCAGATGTAACTACACCAAGTGCAAACCTGTGCTTTCTAGTTCATGTACTGTTGTTCACACAGTTCTAAATATATGTGCAGGGGATCATAGCTAGTGCATTACACACTTGTTCAATCTCTCCTGCAAACACACTAAGTGATCATACCAATGTGTTATGCACTCAACTAGAAGATAATGAGCTTTAATCTAAGGACAAATGCAATCCTCGAAAAAGGGCAAGTTCGCATAATAGATCTGCGATCAATTCTCTCTCCAAGGGGCCTGCAACTAGGCTATCATTGATAAAACACAGCTGAAGAGGGGATTGGTTTTATTCTTAAATCATATGTTGCTAAATCATTTTCTGAAGAGCGTGTTCTAAATCAGCCATTGATTTAGTGCCGGCCACGTGGAGCACCTTGGGTTACAGTGACTCCACAAAACTGATACAACACACACCAATTAAGCAGATTTTGTTGAGAATTTAACCATTCAATTTGGTCAACCAGAATGACTTACTGTGGAACTTTATTTTATGACAGATAGTAGTTTTCCCTCTTGACTGGGTCTCTGTACACCTTGAGATATTGTATTTTTAAATGAAGGGCATTTTCAAACTTGTCAACTTCTCTTTTCAGCACTTGAAATCAAAGCTTATGGAATTCTGACTGTGGAATGAATGAATTATTTTGGGGGTAGTCTGCATGCCAAGATTGACTACTTATTATTTATTGTTAGATCATTATTATTTATTTGTTAATATTCATTATTAATAATTGCTCTGATAGCATTGGTTTAGCCCCACCATGGAGAAGACATTTTAAAAATAGCTCAGAATCACATCCCCCCAAAAGTTAAGTCTCTACTTCATGAAGTTTTACTTTTTCAATTGCTATAAAGAGGGAAGGAACAACCCTAGCAAACACTTGCAAAAGTTTTATTTTTCAATTAATTCCAAACAAGACATTAATGTCCACTTTACCAAAGAAATTTATTTGGTTGGTTTTGAGTTGGTATTTATTGTTTGTTTACCAAAGAAAATACTCCATTCATCAAAAATATTTCCCCTGCTCAACTAAAAGAAAAAAAAACTGTGATACTTGGGCTTTCCTGGCCATTCATAAGGAAAAAAAGAAAAGTCAGGGTAAGGGTGATATTCTCTCATTGAGTGAAACTCAGCAGAAGATGTAAATTCACAAGAAGCTTGGTGTTTGCAAGAAAGAAAATGACACTTGAAATAGGGCATTATTGTTAAGTCCTATAGCAATGGCCCAATGAATAGCATGAGGGCTCCTCGGGCTAAAAGGAGCATATTTGTTGCACAGAAAAAATAAGATAATCGCTGATGAAACTCCTTCGCCACTGTTCCAGCTCATAAGTTTTGTTTTGGGTTTGGGGGGTTTTAGGTTTTGGGGTTTTGCTTAGCTTTGGTTTGTGACATTTGTTCGTGTTTGCTTGTTTTGCTCCTACCTTTTCTACCATTTCTACCCCCTCAATTTTCAGGCAGAAGTGAGATAATCAGATGCCACCCTCCATGGCTACAGTGATTTGTGCAATATGCTGCTTTGAACAAGGCCCTTGATAACCCTTTTATTTTAACTAACCACCACCCAATTGTTCTAAGTGGCATTCTGGGACCATGACATCACTTTCCTCCAGCCCCAGCAATGGAGCGTGGCTGTGTCTATCTCAAGAATGAGTGGTAGCCGCCCTGGGGGTGTGGCATGAGTCAGGGCCTCTTGGACACAAATGATATCGTTCTCAAAATGGCTTTTTATTCCTTCAGATCCTATTAAAGTAGCCCTGCAGCTTATAGTAGTGTTTGATCTCTGTGAATCTCTGTTTCCTCATCTGTAAAATGGCGATTATAACAGTAACTATCTTTCAGTTCAGCAAATACTTACTGAGTGCCTAATATCACCCAGATACTGTTCTAGAGACTGGGGACAGCAGTGAACAAATCACATAAAAAAAAAAATCTGCCCTCGAGAGCCTACATTTGAGTGATATTGTGGATTTACTGTAAGGATTAACATGAGAAGATGTTCAGAGAGCACTCGTGGCAAGGCCTGGCATAGACAAGGAACTGAAGACATTATTATTTGTAATCTGTCCATCCCACACAGTAGCACTAGAGCTCAGGATGTAAAGCTACAGAGAAGCAGATTTGTGCAGATCAGAGCCCAGGATTAGGGCTATGTAAAAATGCAGAGTTGTCCTGGTCATTTTAAGACATTCAAAATTTGGCTGGATCATCACTTAGTGGGGTGAGTGTGAAGGTGGCACAAGCCCTAGATGGTGGAGTTGGATTGTAATCCTTGAAAGAAAGGGATACAGGCAGTTGGGAATGGAGTGGGGAGGGGAGAGCGCTTATTTCATTACTATGCCCCGCTTGTCTGAAGACATTTGAACATTCCTTTGGCGTAATTTGCTTTTAAGTCTGTGCTACGTAAAAAGCACCAGGTATTTAAAGACAAAGTTCCTATTTTTTTAAAGCATGGTAAATCTGCAACACGAAGGAAAATATTAAATTAGTACCACCAGATTCTCTGGCAAAGAACTGAGAAAGGCTTCAGCCAGCACATTGCAGAGTACCTCCCCGTGGTGGTTACAACTGTTTATTTCTGTTTCATGCCAGTCCAGGAGAAAGCAAAGAGGAAAGTGAATGAGCTAAATTCCATTCACCTGAACAGGCAGTGTCAGGCTGTCCTCCCCAGCCCGCCTCTCACCTGCCCCACTTCTGCCCAGGTGATGTGTTTGAAGTCCTCTGATATCTGTGAGGGCACCACGCAAGGAAGAGGAAGTGAGGTGAGCAGACAGCTATGGCCTGTGTGTCAGTTTTCAGGTTAGATTAAAATGAGCACGGCAAAGCTTTGGAGGAGCCGACCCGGGGAAAGAAGGCTTCTTTTCAAAGTACAAAGAAAGCAACGTGTACCAAGGAGGCAACCCACAGAGGGCCCTTGGTGGAAGGAATGCTGTTCCCGTGGGACACACCAGCCTCTTCCCCCTCCAGAATGTTGACACCAGATGAACCGTTGGATAGAATTAAGCTTACCCTCCCATTTTTCACTTAGGAAAATGGAAACCTGGAGAAGTGAAATTACATGCACAGAGCCAGTTAGAAGCAGATAGAGGACTATGATTGAAGTCTCCTAGCTCCTAGACTCAGCCCTTTCTCCATTCTGCCACTTTACTGCCAAATTCTATGTGTCTAAATTACGGGGTCTTAACCTGGGGGCCATGAATGAGTTGGTGGGAGGGTGGGACTCTGAACTCCTTAAAATTGAATTATACGCAAAAATGTGTATATATGTTCCATATGTGCATTTTCCTAAAGAGAGTTCATAGTTGTTATCAGGTTTCAAAAGAGGTCTGCGACCCCAAAAGGGTGAAGAACAACTGTCCTCAGTTAATAAAGACCTCATTGGGAGTGTGATCCTGGTGTCCTCATTTTGGCTAATGAGCAGTCAAGAATTTCTCAACCATCTTTTCTCCAAGGAGCCGAAACTGCTTCTAGGTATTGGTCTCTTCATGCCCAGCCAAGTGCCCACTACTCTTCCTTTATCCCACATTCATTCATTTGTTTAATCTGCAAACATGTTTTCATTGTCCGATCTATGTTCTAGCACCAGTTAAACACACTCTCCAGGGCAAGACTGGGGAAAGGACCCCTCTGCATCATGCTCTTATTGGCAGAAAGAATACCAGGTCGCTACCACATTCTTACTGTTGCAACAAAGGAATATACAGCCTCAAAATTACAGTAACCACTCCCCACACATAGACACACACAGAGGGGGCAGCCAGCAAAGGTGACACGTGGACGTGGGCCCTGTTAAAGAAGAAAAAGCAGAGCAGCCTATTTCCAAGCTTTACAGGTCTATGCTTGTGGCAGCAGCATGCCATCCTTGAAGGGGTGCTCCCAAGTGATCCCTATTCAAGAGAGGGAGAGAATGTGTCTCATTCATCTCGGTAATATTTGTAGTGAACACATAGGAAATCACGGCCATGGACATATGGTTACATTTAAGGACAGATGTGTCTTGGACACAGATATACAAATTGAAGCCCGGTTCTCTTGACTCCCAACCATCAGCTAGATATCGTGGACATGGATGGAGGAAGCTAGAGAATAAACGACACTATTTGTGCCTGTTAGTTGTGCTTCCTCTGGCATAACTTTAGGCACAGGAATGTTACCTGGGTTGTCCTAAGGGCAAGGCTGGGGAAGCACTGCTTAGCCCTCCCTGAAGCACAAAGGAGGCACTGGAGACTGAACAGTGCCATTTACAGAACCCTCTGCCCAGCCGTGAAAATGGAAGCCTTCTGTTGAGGTGGAGGAATATTAGCCCCACTTTGTAGCATGTGATATGAAGTTTGAAGACTTTGCTCACTGAGATCTATAAAGTGCTTCGTTTAATTCCCACAAAATAGCAAAGACTCGGCCCATTCCTATTACTCACCCATTCCAGGCTCATCCTGGGGAAAACCCATATGATTCTCTCCGGCAAAACAATGTACTTAATTTCCAGCGTGAAACTTCAACATGTTTGGCTCAGACGTTCACATCTTTATTCTTTAAATTAACGTTCTGCCAGAATTGATTTTGCCCCCTTCCAGAATCACCAAGGCAAATTCCATGATGCCTCCCAGGACCATAGGTGACTGGCCAAAATTTGGTAATGACCCATTAGCGCTGCTTCACACACACACACACACACACACACACACCAGGCGCACATAATGCAGGTACACTCACACCTATAACACATGTACACACATAAATACATACATGCACATGCACACTGCCTTTTACAACATACCTGACACATTTGAGGCACATTAAAATGCTTCAGTAGGCCCAGCCCTGTGGTTCGGTGGGATTTGGCAAGCCAAAGGCTTCGGCTATCTGTAGGAAACCATAAAAAATATTATCTTCCCCTTTTATATGTTTCCTGTGCGTGAGCATGTCTGAGACCAGCCATATAATACACTTTAAGAAAAAGAAACCTGAGAAAGTGAATGTTTCTTGGAATTTACAAAGTGCTAACTAACAGCTTTATAGTGGAAAACTGCATTTGATGGAATTTTTCTAAGTCATAGGTGAGAACAGCAGTGACCCCAAACCACAGAGATCTCTCCCAAAGTCTGGAATTGTGGAAATTTACCTAGAATTTTTGCTTTGCAATCCAGACAAGGAGAAAAGAAGGGGAGAGGAAGGAAGAAGTACATATGGGGGGGGGGGTCAGTCCGTTTTGCCAACTCCCAGTCTTAAGAAAGAGTGGGCATTTTCCGTTTATCTGCAGCATTAGTTTGATGGGAAAGCCAGTACCTTTCATCCACCTCAAGGAAAGGAGGTGCCACCCAGGGAAGCCTAGTGATAAGAAACATCAGTTTGGGAGAAAAGTCGCATAAGTAACAGAAGGAACTATCCAACACCAGAAACTTACAGCCACCCCACAACACACAAACACACACACACACACACACACACACACAAACACAGGGAGTGGACATTAAGAGAAGTTGGGGAGAGGAGCCCTAGTGCAGTTCCTAAGATTTAGACAGAGTGTGGCAGGAAAAAAGGTAATTATTGGGAAGGTGAAATGAATCAAATTTGTGTGCAATGAATAGAAACATGAGCTGAGAATAATGGAGTTGTTCAGGAATCTCTGTAAGATAAAAGATATGGAGCCTGAATCTATACTTTTTAAATAAAGTAAAAGGACCCCACATTTTCTTTTGAATTCTCGATCCATAATTCTTCCTTAGTAAGTTTATGAGAACACACTCAGGTTCTATTTTTATTGTCTATGATCCCATAATTCACCCACCCACAGTTACGTATTCACACTCCAGCTTAGATGCTGTGAGCAGAGTTGTTGAATGCTAGGCCCAAACAAGGACAGTTTCAACTTGGGTTTAATAATTCCTTGGCCAAATTTCTCTCATTCCTCTAAATGTGCAGATGTTTCAAAGCTATAAAAAGGGTGTCTAGATAGCCAATGCATTTTTTTAACATCAAAGGTAACTCCTGCCAACAATTAGTAACAATGAAATAGTCATAACAGCTAAACGTTCCTTTAGCAGTCCAACTTCAGTGGGTGACAAAAGGGAAGAGAATCTATATCAAACATTTAGTGATGCTGGGAAAGATCCTCACCCTAGACATAAAATAGTCTAGATAGCAAAATGTGGCCCCTCTCTTATTGTCATCGCTAATGAAAGAAGTTCCTGAAATTGCATATTATTCTGTAAAGTTTTGAGCTAAATCACAATGAATTTTAAAGTTGTATCCATGGCAATTGATCTGAAGATTACATCTTGTCAGTCAGATTAATCACTAAATTCAGCCTTCAGAAGTCTTATCTATTTCTTCAACAGAGACCCCAGTGTTACCTTGTGTTTCCCACTATTATAGTTGGGTTTCTTCCCAACAGGAAAGTAGGTGATTCTGAAAGTAATACATTAGTTTTAAACTAAAAAGGAATATTCAAATCCTAGAACACATAATTAGTTCAGCTTGGTCAGATTTGAGACAGATAAGCATCAAACCCTACTGGGAAAAATACCACAGTTGCACCCTGCGCTTGACAAAGTGTGAGTCACACCACTTTGATCCATGGCAGGCAACACCTGCTCAGGTAGAATTAATTGAAAACTTGCCCAGAAAAATTTCCCACAAAGAGTTAAAACACTTGCCTATCAAGGAGAATTAACCAACTATATTTTTTACCTAAAGTCAAGGCATGTTAAAGATGTTTAAAGAAAATCAGGAATAAAAAATGACCAACTCCTTCAGGAAACAAAAAATGATGTCCTATATTCTGTACCACTTGAGTTTCTCTGACACCTAAAATATGTATTTACGTCATCTCACACCTACACAAAAACAAAATCAGCAGGGAAAACCATCCCACTGATGATTGGCAATCCCACAGTTCCTCTCCATCTGACCAGCTTTCACCAGAGGGCAACACTTCAGGCTTACACAAGGAATTTATAGGCTGTAGCAGCCCCTGAGCCACTTAGCACACTAAACCTGGGAATTGCCTCATGCCAAATACATTGAGGCCTTAGCTGACTATCCTTTCCTATTAAAACCCCATCTTCCAATAAAGCATCCTGTTTCCAATCTTGAGAGCAAATTCCAAGGGTGAAGAAGATTTCAAACTTACTGCTTTCACTTTTTCATACAGGTTTCTAATCTTCTGATAGACACAACCAAAGAGAGAAATGGCAGTGGGTCAGAGAAATAGCTTCAGTTTTACTTTTTTTTCCTTTCCTTTCTTTTTTACATTCAGATATTTCAGTGCTTTTTAACAGCAGTTAGTATGTGTTCTTTTTTGTTGTTTTGTTTTTTCCAAATGAGCAATCAAAGAAATTTATATGACTTAATGTCTTACAGATAGAGGTTTGGGTTTTTTGTTTGTTTAGCAGCAGATGTCGTTTAATAAAAACCCTGCATATGGTGCCTTCTTTGGCTTTAATGGTCACAATGTTACATCTCTGTCTATGGAGAAAGAAAAGAAAAACGCATTTCCTGGCCTCAGTTTATTATATGATCACAAACAGTCGAATAAAACTGTAGCAGGAAGAATCCTATGTACCTACATGCCTGGGCTTAAAGGAAGTCAACAGAGGCCAAAGAAAAATATAAATTTGGCCTCTCTTTTCCATAGAATTCTGATCTCCCACAGGCATTTAGAGTTGAGAAGGAAATGCTCGGTGTAGGTCAACACCTACATGGAGAGGGAGGAGAAAAGCCTGCGAGGGGAGTGACAAAGCAGTATATATGCGTGCAGTGTCAAATCAGTGGTTGGGGGGTGTGGTGGGGTTTCATTTTAGTTTATTTCACAGGGCTAACTGAATGGATGCATGATTTCACCATCACAAAGAAAGTCTGAATCCAAAATTATATGTCACAGGTACCAAATTACAATATTGATCTTGTAAAAATGTAAAGGATTGGAATGATTTCAAATTTTCTCTCAATAGTTCTGAGCTGGGAATAGCAAAGAAGTTGCACTCATACTCCTGTCTGTTAAAGTCCTTATTTAGCCCATTTCCATGGAAACTGAAATCAGATCTCTTTCTCTCCCTCTCTGCCCCCACCCCCTTTGTTTCTCTCTCTCTGTCTCTCTCTGTCTCTGTCTCTCACACCCCCCACATACACACACACACACACACACACACACACACACATACACACACCCACACACACACACGGGAAAAAAGCTGTCTAGAGTTTGGTGGGTGCCTGTGTGTGTGTGTGTGTGTGTGTGTGTGTGTGTGTGTGTGTGTGTATGTGTAAACATCCACAGGCTAATCTCTGTGTGGACACTCTCTCATCAGTGGTAACTCTCCAACAAATGGAAGAAAGGCTAGAATGGCTTCCTTTTTCAGAAGCCAACCTGTAATGCAGATAAAAAAACTTAGGTCAGAAAACCAGGCCTTGACTAGCAAATCCTTGAAGAATTCCACTTCACAACTGCATGTTCAATTAATTTAGCTAACTAACTTGGAAATATTTTATGGTAGGAAGACATACATAAGAACTAAATTTAATCCCTTGGATTTGTGCCACTTTGCTCTACTCTCAAGCAATGACATTTCCCTAAATAGCCCAGAAAATAAGGACCAAGGGAAAAGCGAACATGAATGAACTCATTTTCATATTTCAACATATACTTAGTTAAGTTTCAATCCTAATGGCAAAAGACGTGCACATTCCAGACTTATGCAGATATTTAGTAATAGATTCCATCTTAGTCCAAATCTCCCTTAAAAATAGACCAACACTCAAGCTGCTGCCTATAAAAGGGCACTGCTAAAACTTTCAGTAAGGTTGGAAGAAGAACGAATACTGCCCTTCTCCATACTCCTGCGATGATGTCATCAGGCAACCTGGATGCCTGCAATACATGGACAATTTCTGATAGGGGAAATATTTTACTTTCCACTTCTGTCTTTTTTCCATAGGAAAAGATTAAAACGGGATTTCTTTTTAAAGAATTTCACTTAAAAATGAATTGTAGATGATAATTTTGGAGCTTAAAGTAGATTCTTTTACCACACCCCTCAGTAAAGGTGGTGAGTTTTGTAACTCATGAAGTATTTAGCTTTTGCTGGAATCCAAAACAGGATGGAAAGGTGTATGTTTTAGCTGGCAAAGATCAACAGGGCATCAGGACAAAACTCATGTTAGATATTAAACATGAGACTTTTGTTTTCAACCTCACTGCATCACATTCTCATTTGTGTTTATACTTGAATGGGTGGTCTTATACAGGGATGAGGGGGCTGACAGTCTGTAATCAAAACCTGGGGGGAGGGGTAGGCAATGATTTTAAAATGGAGAAGTCATTTCTTAGGATTAAAAAAATAATCAAGAGTGAGGGTTGGAAAAACTAAAAATTCTCATCACCAAGGCATGACTCAAGATGCCAGGCCCCTCCCTCTTGGGAGCAAGTGTTATCGTCCCCAGGGTATAACGTTGAGATGACATTTCATCATCTACATGAAAATCTTCATTTCTGCAGAAGGCATCACTGATTCACAAGAATATTAAAAAATTCCCTTGAGTCATAGCACTTAACTCACCAAACTCAAGAGGATCCACTGAGAGGGAGCCCTAAAAGAATGTGTAATAAATACTTATCACAACAGCTTGAACAGGAACATGGATGTGGAATCTGTAAGAATGTTGAGTCCCATGAACTGGAGGTCATTAAATAAAACATCCCAGGCTGTTATATCTGTCTGCATTTATATGAATTAAGAAATGTGAGGTTGTTGGCAAAGGGTCCCACTTAATCTTTCACTTTTGTTGACCTTGTGTTGTAGAAAAATGACAAAAAAAAAAAAAAAAAGAAAAAGAAAAAACCCTGGAAGTAGTACTAATGTTGTTAACAGGCCTTGCCAATTGACCTCCCATGGTTAAAACGCAAATTTTAGAAAGAATCAGTACTACTGAATAATTTTTATAAATATACATACTGAATCCAATGCTTAAACTTGAAATAACTATAGTGTGGTAGTCTGAGATTTGTACCCCTGCATGCCGCTCATGAACGCAAAAAGAATATCCTCTCCATCCCTTACTCTTTTACTGTTTTAGATGTTCCAGAAATATCCCTAGACTTGAGCCATTGTGGCTCAAATACTCCCCAAACAAACTTTTGCAAGTGTAAGCACTCAGGGGTTCCACTAAAGCTTCCAGACGAATTGTACCCTAAAAGTTATAGAATTATGCATCAACAGCTAAAGGACACAACTATAAGCTGAAATATTGTGACACACTGTGTAATGCCACACAATCAATGCAATGTTCAGTAAACGTATATCTTTTTGTCATTTTGTATTTATTTATACAGAATTAAAAATAAAGCACAGGACTAAAAACAAATACGTGTGTGCCCCTTTTACTTCACTTTGATGATGGCAAACGGAAAGCAACAGGCACCACTGCAAAAATGTTTGGCCATCACACAGCATTAAAAATAAGGAGATGCCAAGTTGAACATTTATTAATATGTGATCTGCCAATCAAGAATCTTCTTTATCTTGGTATTATAACTCAAGAATTTTTCAGAATGTAGTTCATAAGTGCCTTCCATTCTGCTGTTGGCATAAAAATGAGGGGGCTGAGTGTCTTAGGCTGGTTCTTCCCCAGAATCAGACCCAGAGACAAGGATGTGGGTACAAGTCATTTATTCAGGAGGTGATTCCAGGAGCACCAGAAGGGGAGAGGGAAAGTGATATAGGGAAGGAAGATAATAGGGGATATGTAAATGAACTGGTTACCTCTCTGGGAAACTGGGGCCCAATCCCACTGGAGACTTCTGGGAGATAGTTGTGGAAAATGTGCCAGAATTGTTTCACCTGAGAAATGAGGAAGCTGAGGGATTTACCTTACAACTGCCATCAGACACTGGAGTGCAGGTGTTCTCTGTAGATGCTGTTGGCATACACTAAAATAGTGAGTGTCAAAGGATATGGACAGAGCACCAGTAATGTCTGCTACAATGAGGAATATTCTTCAAGATACACACAGATAATGAACAGAATCTTATTTAATTCTCTGAGACATCATGGGTGTTGAAGCTGTAGTGCCATAAGCCAGGACTCAAGGCAGGCAAACTGAGGCCTAGTTAAGGTCTCCAGCAGAGTTAACACCACCAAGGGAAAACTAAAAACTGGTCAAGGATATGGAAGAACTAAGGCTATAGGCACGGTCAACGCAGATAAAGATCATGGCCCATCAGGTGCCATGGCAGCTAGGTCATCGTGAAGTATGAACAAAATTAAGAAACTGGATGACTCCAGAAAAACCAGGTCTTCAGTGTTTGGACCAAGAAGAGTTCCAATTCTAGGTTTACCTTTGTACACACAAGAAGCTTCATATCCAGTGGTGTACTGAAAAACTTTAACAACTGGCTTTCTGGGGAAGTGGGCGGGGTGGGGGGCGGGCATAGCCAATTTCAAGCTATTCACAGTTTAGTAACTAGCTCAAAAATTCCTAAAAATTTAATAATTGTCTCACAAGCTAGCATGAGCCGGCTCCAGCACACCACTGCCTATTGCTCTCCACCCAACATCCAGCCACCGTTTGAGGTTTGAAGGGCTAAGGGCTAACCACTAGAACATATCCAGATCCTAATATTAGAGGTTATCCTGTAACTACCTCAGTACTTTTGTGGGTAGAAGACACTATTGATTTGGGTTTGGGGTTACTCAGTGGAGACTGCCCTCTTGGTACTCTCTGATTCCTCTTCATTGTTATCTTCCTTAGAGCCTTTGAAGCCCTTTGTGTCTGAAATTAAGATGCTGGCAGAAGTGCCTCAGGGTCAGACCATGGCAGTCCTTTATTCCCACCTGCACATGGGCATCTTTAATGTATTTATTTCATTCCATGTCCGTTCCAATAGCTTGTTCCCTAACATTTGCACCATGTACTTATAAGAAAATCAAACTATAGTCATATCCAAAAGCAGAAGAACCTGGGACTGGCATGAGTACTTAACTTAATGAACTCTTACTGCCACACCCCTGTGCACAGCCCTCTTCTGGGTATTGTAGTTGATGCAGATTGCATCTGCCCCAAACCATGAACAAAACGTTGCACATGCAATTCAACTGAGAGACATGTTCAGTTCACACGACATCTAGCTTCTACCTCACCGAGAGGACAGGGATTCCTGTCTCTCCTCCATTAGAGTCACTGTCAACTTAAAAGCTTTTGCACAGCAAAGGAAATCATAAACAAAACAAAAAGACAGCCCACAGACTGGGAGAAAATATCTGCAAACAATGGTACCAACAAGGGATTAATTTCCAAAATATACAAACAGCTTATACAGCTTAATATCAAAAAAACAAACAACCCAATCAAAAAATGGGCAGAAGACCTAAATAGACATTTCTCCAAAGAAGACATACAAATGGCCAACAGGCACATGACAAGATGCTCAATATCGCTAATTATTAGAGAAATGCAAATCAAAACTACAATGAGGTACCACCTCACACTGGTTAGAATGGCCGTCATTAAAAAGTCTACAGGGCTTCCCTGGTGGCGCAGTGGTTGAGAGTCCGCCTGCCGATGCAGGAGACACGGGTTCGTGCCCCGGTCCGGGAGGATC
>NC_041234.1:7448422-7462390 GCF_002837175.3 Physeter macrocephalus
AAAAAAAAAAAAAAAAAAAAAAAGTCTACAAATAACAAATGCTGGAGAGGGTGTGGAGAAAAGGGAACCCTCCTACACTGTTGGTGGGAATGTAAATTGGTGCAGCCACTATGGAGAACAGTATAGAGGTTCCTTAAAAAACTAAAAATAGAGTTACCATATGATCCTGCAATCCTACTCTTGGGCATATATCCAGATAAAACTCTAATTTGAGAAGATACATGCACCCCAGGACTTCCCTGGTGGCACAGTGGTTAAGAATCTGCCTGCCAATGCAGGGGACACAGGTTCAAGCCCTGCTCGGGGAAGATCCCACATGCCAGGGAGCAACTAAGCCTGTGTGCCACAACTAGTGAGCCTGCGTGCTAGAGCCCACATGCCACAACTACTGAAGCCCGCGTGCCTAGAGCCCGTGCTCCGCAACGATAGAAGCCACCGCGATGAGAAGCCTGCACACCCCAACGAAGAGTAGCCCCTGCTCTCCACAACTAGAGAAACCCCGCATGCTGCAACGAAGACCCAATGCAGCCAAAAATGAATAAATAAATATTTTTTTAAAAAAGAAAAGATACATGCACTCCAATGTTCTTAGCGGCACTATTTACAATAGCCAAGACATGGAAGCAAACTAAATGCCCATCGACAGATGAATCAATAAATAAGATATGGGGTGTGTGTGTGTGTGTGTGTGTGTGTGTGTGTGTGTATGTGTATGTCTATATATATATATATATATATATATATATATATATATATATATATATATATAAGGAATATTACCCAGCCATAAAAAAGAATGAAATAATGCCATTTGCAGCAACGTGGATGGACCTAGGGATTATCATATTAAGTGAAGTAAGTCAGACAAAGACAAGTATCATATGATATCACTTATAAGTGGAATCTAAAAAATGACACAAATGAACTTAGTTACAAAACAGAAATAGACTCACAGACATAGAAAACAAACTTATGGTTACCAAAAGGAAAAGGGGGAGAGGGAAGGATAAATTAGGAGTATGAGATTAACAGATACACACTACTATATATAAAACAGATAAACATCAAGGACCTACTGTACAGCACAGGAAACAATTTTCAATGTCTTATAATAACCTATAATGGAAAAGAATCTGAAAAAGAATATATATATGAATCACTTTGCTGTACACCTGAAGCTAACAGAATATTGTAAATTAACTATACTTCAATTTTAAAAACGGTTTAAAAAAAAAAAGCAACCACTTTTCAAGCAATGGCTCAAACGGCTGCATGCCACTAACTGGCATTCACCACAGCGTTCACATTTTAAAATAACTATTGCCTTCCAAGTGATTTATATCACCAAAAACCTGTGTTTCTTTAACTATTAAGTTCTACATTTTTATAAA
The DNA here is from genome assembly GCF_002837175.3 of Physeter macrocephalus. Classification (NCBI taxonomy): domain Eukaryota; kingdom Metazoa; phylum Chordata; class Mammalia; order Artiodactyla; family Physeteridae; genus Physeter; species Physeter macrocephalus. The sequence goes on from NC_041234.1 coordinate 7,449,814, forward strand.
CTCCCTGAGAGCCATACCAGTTCTGTTCCGGATTCATGCTGAATTGTGTTCCAATTTCTTGGTTGTTTCTCCTCTATTCAGAAAGCAATAGATCTATTTTCAAAGTAAAATATTCCCTTTTCTCTTTCTCTGGTCTTCCGTAAGTTTAAAGTTACTAAGACACCTCTCATATACTCTTCAGATTTCTTTGCACCTCAGTGAATTCTCCTCACACCTCTCCCCTGCTAAGGTGGCAAACTGGAGTTGAATTCTTGTGTTCCAATGTTTTATGACAAAGAACTTTTAAATTATGTCTATTGGAGTACTATACGATAAAAGACTACAAAGTTCCAATTATTTGTATACTGCTGCTTTGCAATTTCTAGCATTCAGAAGGCATCTCAAGGAAGGCTTGGAAAGGAAGGAACCATCCAGTTCACAATTCTTTATCTTTCTAGGGCTTCCCTTCATGGTAGCTGCCCCTTGATCATAGCCTCTAATCAAGGCTATGATTTTAAACTTCTTTGTATAATTTTCTGCTCTCTTCTGAAGCCTAGTAGCAGGAAATAGTAATGTCATTCACAAGAACTTTTCAATTAAGTTCCAACATTTCCTCAAGATGCATTCAAAGACAAGTATTTCTTTACTATTCCCTGGCAGATTTTCCTTTGGAGAAATTGTGACCTACAAAATATTTCATTTTCTACTACATCTCTCCCATCCTTCTGTCTACAGCCACCCGACAGTACTTATTAGTCGAAGAAATAATCAGATAAGAACAACTGGCCTTTGAACAATGAGAAATACTGCCTGATATATTTTTCCCTATTACTCACTCTTGGTTCCAGGTGGCAAGAACATGTCAGCTTTAACATTTCCCAGCATCTTAAGTCCCAAGGCAACATTTCTAATGCCCTAGCTTCATCTAAAAACTGAACTAAACCTGAGGGACAGTGATAGGATTCAAGATAGCAGGCTGTCACTTAGGAATCACCACAGGATTAGAGTATCTGGATAGGCAAGAAGCAGATGAGACAGGGGGTGGGGGTGGGAAGAGGAAGAGTGGAGCACCTAATCTGTATTTAAATAAACTTCATTATTTCCTTAACACAGTATTTTTTACGGTATTTTTTTCTCATCAGGTGTTTGGCTGTTTGGAGCTGTCATCTCTATCCTAGAACTTGTCAATGGTGGAAGAATACCTTTTTTAAAAAATATATAATATTGTTAAAAGATACCTAATTTTTTAGGTGAAGGGAATTAAGTGGCACAAACTACTAGGTATAAAATAAATCAGTTACAAGGATATAATGTACAGCACAGGGAATATAGTCAATATTTTATAGTAACTTTGTATGAATATAAACTATAAAAATAATGAATATTATGTTGTACACCTGGAACTAATATAATATTATAAGTCAACTCTACATCAATAAAAAAGGTACCTAAATGGATTTTTTTTCTGTTGAAACCCAAATGATTTATGTTATCATCCCAGAAGGTTTATTCTTAATTTCAAATTAATTTTCAATTAAGTTCCTCTTGGGTTTAAACTGTTCTGCTCACCAGTCTTTTGACTAATGATTGCCAGACAAACTCCTTAACGAACTAGGGAGCCTGCTATTTCAAAGAATCCCTTGGTTAAATGAAATCACAACATGTATCACTATAAAAGAGAGGTTCTATGGAGTAAGGTTATTTCCCCCAACTGACAGGAAGATTTAAAAAAACACTTTGTTGATCTGATTTCAAGCTTTACATCTTAATTGGTGCATGTGAAAAATAGCATGTCTGGCAAAGTGGTCCTCTGTAAGGAATGAACTTGATTATTAACTATTGCACACAAATCATAATTTTCTGCTACTATTAATTAACAATTCCTCTTAAACACCTTGCATCCACTCACCCATGAAACATTCCAAGCTCCTACACAAAAGTCACCTAAGTTTTCCTCAAATCACTCACCAAAGAAAACACAAAGGATACTCAGAATCTACGAGACTTGTGGAAAAATGCAGTGGGAAATCAAGAGGGGTTTAAATATTTCTCCTGCCCATACTAGCTTCTAACTTACTACTAATATAATAAGTTGCTTCAGATGATGAAAAGTGAGAAACAATTCTCTGAAATCAAAGAAGTTTCCATATCTCATGGAAAAGGATATTTGTAAATTTTTGCCACTGCTGGAAAACTCCAAATTTAGCTCATTTAATTACAGCAATGTTAGCTTTCATTTCTGCCATCATTTCTGATACCTTTGTATCCAGCTATGAATATAAGTCAAAATAAATGTTATAACAAATGAATCATTAACAGTTTTATTTAAATCTTATATAAAAGCTTTCTCTGTTATATTTTGTAAATTGTTTACCTTATATAGAAGTAAATTTATGAAAAATTCAAACCAAATGGGGATTTTTTGGATACTTTATATATTAAAAGTCTTTAAATTGTTGCTTGCCTCTAACCTGGTAATTCCATAAAATAGATTACATTCATTGCAGCATTAATTTGGAGGCCTACTGTACCATTTGTTTCGAAAACAGATACTAAGTAGATTATTTTTAAAGGCAAGTCTACTCGGATCAACTGTTGGCCCTATGTTGTGGTGGGCATGAACTTTGATGGGACCCATGGTGAGGACAAGAGGGTGTGAAGGGTAACATGGGACCCCCTCACCCAAGAGAAACACATCTCAGTCATTTTACTGGCAGCAAGTATGTACTATCAGCATCTTACAGGAGTGAACACTGTTATTTGTTCTTGACTGGTTTTACACAAAGTGGAAGTTCCTTGATACACACTCATTCAGGAATAATGAGTATATAGTACAAGTGACACTGAAAGATGTGGGGGTCAATATAGCTCAGAAAAGAATTAAAGAGGGCAAGGGAGTGACAAAACATTTTGGAGGCAACTACAGCAAGAATGAAGGCTTAATTTGTGCTGCCTGCCCTTCCTCTGCTCTGTGGCACTATCTGTTTTCAGTGTCCTGCAAAGGGTCATCACCCATAATCCCAAAGATCTACTCTCCACTAAAAAGCCCAAATGACTCAGAATCTGATGGACTGTGGAAATATGACCTTTTTGTGACACTACTAAATAAACCAAGAAGTGAATGGAGGAGGTGTACATGCTTTCTCAGTAGCATAGCTTTCATGTAATTGTATGTGATAGTCATTGAGTATCTGCCCAATAATAGGTAGCTATGGGAGAAATTCAGCCTACAGGGGAACCTATACCTAGACAGAAAAAGAGGATATGCACATCAATAATAGCATCCAAGAGCCTCACTCATGCCTGCAATGTCTTCTACTAGCCCCTTCCCCTCCTTGAAATCTTCCACTCCCAAGACGTCTCCTCTGTTAATTAGGAAGCATAGTGGAAATCTGTCTTAATTTAACCATACCGCTCAAATCCCATTTCCACCCATTGTATTATTAGGATGAATTAGGTTGCAAGTAACCAAAAAGCCAACTCAAAATAGGTTAAACAATAAAAGGCTTGTGTAATTTGAAAGTTCAGTGTTAGGGCATGCAGGTTTCAGGGCAGGTTTGGCTCAGCAGTTCAACAGCGAAACTGAAGTCCTAGGTTCCTTCCTCCATGTGTCAACTTTATATTCAGGCTGTTTCCCCTTTCTGGTCTCAAGATAACTCTAGCGACTACCAGAGCTACATCCCCTTCAAGATATGGAGAGAGTCAACCTAGCTCTAAAGGGCCTGGAAGCTGCTTACCCAGGAATACCTATTACTGTGTCACAATTCCACCCGTGAACCAATATCTATGACCAAGGAATGGGATTACTCTGAGGAGCTCAGGCCTAAGTGACAGATCCCACCCCTAGTGCCAAGAGTAGGGTCAGTTTCCCCAAAGCAATTGGGGGAATGGAACCAAAACTCTCAGAGTTGAGCAAAAGCTATGCGGGAATACACCTGTGGTTACTAGGCTGAAGAAGGAAGCCCGCAGAGGAGCACTCTTCTCCTACGAGGAGAAGCCACCATGCACACTCGTCCTTCCTCATTGCTTTCCTCATACCTAAGCATCAGGAGAGCTCAGATTGGGTGTTTTGTGTTTTGAAAGATAAGAAATGGGTGAGGGCATGGCATGTACAGGGCTGAGTTCCGAAATATTCCTTTCCTGTTTAACAAAATGAGCCATTTTTTTTAAGCTGGATGATTTTAGTCAATAGTGGGTCACAGGCTAGACAGTGTCAGCAGGGGCTGTGGCTACTACAGGACTATGATTGACACATACAACACACCAAGCAATTCTACACACCAGTGATTTGGGGACCATGAGCACACAGAAAGGAGCTGCTCAGCAGAATGGCTGTCAAAGGACTCAAGAACGTAGGAGACTTCTGTACCATAGCAAAGGATGGAGGCAGGCACCCTTGAAGAGTAACTCCCAAAGTGCTCTGCTTGTCTGGGAGCCCGCCACTTCCATCTGTGGCCATCATCTATTCTCCACTTCCCTGCCATCCTCACCACCTCCTGCTCCGAAGGCTTCACCTCTCAGCAGCAAGGAGGACAAGAACACCCATAGCAATAGAGGGGGCATCACCCTACTGCTCTTCTGCTCTCTCATCAGGCATGGCCTCACTTTAGATATTTTAATCCTTGTACTTATTTTTCAAGCAAAAACTGGAGGACCTACAGGTGTCTCACTTCATCAACAGATGAAGTTACCGAGGAGCAAGAAACTATAACACCAGTCATAGGAATATCTCACTGGCAAGAAGGGGGAAGCCAGCCCCTCTTGTGGTTTCTGCTCTGGACGGACATTTCTCCAGTGCCCACAATGCACATCAGGCCTTGCTTCCAAAATACTTCCCTCTGAAAGGAGTTAAGCCAGCTGGTAGTGAATGTCCAAGCCATAATTTATGCCTGTAACTCTATGCCCTAGCACTGGAAAAACTACTCACATGACCTATCCTAGGGCAGTGACAGGATCACCAACAGTATCTCTCTATACGGAGGCCAACGTGTTACAAGGCCGTAAAAAGAATTACTTCCTTTAGGGGGATTTTCTCTATGTTCTCTTGTCTGTGCCACTCCAGATCCTTGTTTGTCTTTCAAGCTTGATAAATGGAGGGGCTCATGGTCAGAACAGTTATTTTCTATCAGCAAAATTTAATAGCACTCAGTTAATTTATAGGAAACAACGGGCTTCATTAAATGCTGAAGTCTACCTGAATCATTCATGTCTGCAACAGAGGTGTGCTTGGCAGCTGATGGGTTGTTTTTGTTTTGGCTGCATTACAGCAGGCGGCCCTGATGTTATGCATTGCCCCAAAGGAGTGAAAGCTAATTCAAGAGGGATCTGCACCGTGGAAGTCCAGCATGCTGTGTATTTATGTGGTCCCATTCAGACTTATTTATCATGTCTGGTTTGTGAGGAAATGTTTTTATATTAAGAACTATAATTCTACAGATTACAATTGAGCATGCGTTTAAAGTGCAAACAACAGTACAAGTCATGTTTACATGTATAATTAGTGATATAATCATAAAATATTCCTGGCCAATATTGAGGACAGTAATTCTAAAACCTACAAAGTTATGCCATCCTTTTGTTTGTTTCTTTTCCAATGGCTCCATAATCTGCCCAGAGTGGATTATTTAATTATATTAAAATTAATTTTGTTTTGAGGTTTAATTTTTTTTAGAATTCCATGACAACCTTCAAGGTCACTGAAAGCTCCAGGATTGTCATAAAAATCTAAAGTGAAGAATCAGTGATTCGAAGTTTCAAGAATTAAACGATACAAATTTAAACTAGGCCAACGTTCTTTAGGTTTTCACGGCTAAATAGAGTTTGGCTCTTTCTTTAGAGCATTTTGTTACAAGTCACCCAAATTTGGCAAGATTCTGGATTATTTAGCTATTTAGGTTAATACTAGAGGCCCAAGGAAAGGGTTGAGCATTTGGTTCAGGTCAATTTTGACTACTTACTTTCCCGCCTCCATTTCACAAATCCCTACTCTTTCATTTAGGGCAGGAAGTTCTGTGGACACAAGAATATTACCAGGAAATGTGAATGTTCCCTAGGAAGAGGTAAACAAACCTAGACAATAATGCCAGCAATGTGAATCCAGCCAGCTGCAGACTGAAAAATTCAAGCAGCTGTGTGTTCACTCTCTGAGACGCTGAATATACAGGTTGATTAATTTTTTTCTTCATTAAAGCACCACTAAATTACCTGATCAGCAGGAGTGGGGAGGTGATGAGGAAATAAGATTTTGGCTTCATTAAAATGATCAATTGTTGTGTTGCTGTTGTTGTTGTTATTGTTGAGGAAGTACACAGGCATTTGCTAGCACCTCTAAGTACCAGCCCTGCGTTCATTCCATGAGCAGGTGTGTTTATTATTTCCTCCATTTACTGCAAGGAAATTAAAGCTCAGAGAGCTTATATAACATGCCCAAGGTCAGTATGCTACTAAATTGCAGATCTGGGTTTCAACAGTATCACGCTTTTTCCTCTACACATACTAGCCCTGCTGATGCAGCTTCTCATACTATTAATAACTAATATTTACTGAGGGCTTCCTGAGCATTTGATGTATATTATCTTCCAATACTCACAACAACCCTGTAAGAGAGGCACTAATATTATGCTCATTTTACACAGGAGAAAATGGAGATGCTGAGAAGTTAAGTAACTTAACCAAAGTCACACAGGTAACAAACGAGTGGTAGAGCTGCAATTTAGGATCTAGGCCCGTCGCCTCAACTACTACTATATTACTACATTGGACAACAGAAAGGGCACAGCTTGGAAATGATTAAAAACAACCAGTTATTAATAATACACCATCAACTAAAGACTTGAGACTTAAGACTCTAAGTTGGTAGTGATGGAAGAGAGAGGGAGTTCATCTTAGAAGACTCTGTGAAGGGGTAAGTTTTTGGCCAGATTTTGAGAGAACTGAAGGACAGGGTGGGTTGGGGCAAGGCCCAAAGGCAGAGGAGAGAGTAAGAACCACGGTTATAGAGGGAAGACAATCCTGGGAAACATCTTGGCTTCATAAGAAGGTTATGAAGTGAACTAGAGTACATCATTGCAGCATCTGAGAAGGAAATACTTTAAGACTACCAATTCTTCTGAGAAACAAAGCAATGTGCATCCATTCCACTGAGGTGTAGTCAGTTTCTACACTGCAAAGCTACTTTTCAATACATACAAGAGCTTATTGGGAAAGACACCACTCAACTTGTCTTTCTAGAGACTCCTTCTTTTCCTAAGAGGCCACTTAGATGAGTCTGCATATGTTAAGAATATGCTATGCTCTGTGCCATGATTCCAAAAAAGCAGACTCACACTAAATGTTCAAAGCTGCAAAGTAATTTGCCAGAAAGAACATTAAGTGTCATTGTCTATCTTTGGGACCTGTGCTTTGACTGTTGAGAGCACTGATTTCTAATTTCTCTAAGTCATTTTATTCCATTGTTTGCCATCAGTTCCCAACTTATACCTCAGGAATATGGTCTCTAATTTCATTTGAGTCCTCATGGGGCAATTATCTTTTCCCCTTCACCTGGAATATGTGCATCCCCTCACCTGGAATGTCCAGCTTTGGAAAGCTGGAGACTTGATTAACAGAAAAATCAATACTCAATATGGCAGAAGAAAGCATGACAACATTATGTAATACATACACATGGAATAAAGACAGGATGGGTACGGAAGGTCAAACACCTAGGGGAGATAGCTTGTTTAATGATAAACCACTAACACCAGAATTAGGCCTCACCTCCAGCCTCACTCTCAGTTCTTCCTCCATGCTAATTAACTCACCTTGTTTTCTCCTAATTTGGCTTGCCCTGAAACAAGCCTATGCCCTTAAGAAAGCACATATAGATTTTTGGCTGAGGCAAAATGTGCCTTTGTTCCAGGATCTCCTTACCATAGTCTGATCAGCTGTCTTCACATCTTGCCTCCACCTCTGGATTCTGTCCATTCCCCATGCCCTGATTGCTATCCTAAGTCATTTAAAAATTTTTCTTACTCTTTTGTAAGAACCCTTTAAAGTCCTATGATTCAATTATTTTGCCTTCTTAGTCATAAGTTTTTTATTCTCTTTTCAAACACCTCTTATGTGATTATTGGTCTATTAATAATTATCATCTCTTTAACTTTTTATGCTATTTTTCTAACCCAATTTAGATATTACACAAGTAATTGTGAATTTGACTTTTGTCACTCAGAATTACAACACAACCATTTTGCCATCATGGTGGTTTTAAAATATGTCCACAAATTCTTTCATACTCTTCCATTCAAAGAGTAGAGCCTGACCATCCCCTCTCTCTAGAGTGAAGGCTGTATTTAGTGACTTGCTTCCAAAGAACAGAATATGGCAACAAAAGGTGTAGACTAGGTCAATAAAAGGCACTGTGGCTTCCTCTTTGCTCATTCTTTCACATCAGTCTTTCTGGAGGAAGTCAGCTGCCATGTCATGAGGACACTCAGGCAGCCCAATGGAGAAGTCTCCTGACAAAACCAGTACTAACCTGCCACACATGCAAGTGAGCTACCTTGGAAGTTCATTCTCCATCCAACTCCCTTCAAGGCTTCAGATGACCATAGCCCAGATCAACATCTTGACTTCAAGCTCAAGAGGGACCCTAAGTCAGAACCACAGAGCTAAGCTGTTGCCAGATTTCTGACCCACAGAAACTGAGTCCAATAATGTGCACTGTTTTAAGCCACTAAGTTCTAGGGCCACATGTGATGCAACAGTAGATAATGAACACAGCTATGTTATAAATTTTTCACAAATATTAAATTAATAACTGTGCTTTATATATGTTTTATATGTGCATGTAAGTATACATATCTATTTTGACAGAAAGTTATCTATTTTGACAGGTGTAATGTTGACAACATGAAAAAGCAAAAGAAAGTCTCAGTTTTTTCCCAATACCTTTTGTTTCATCTCCAAATCTCAACACTGAAAGAGTACTTTCCTAGCTATTATAAAATGCTGGCTTAGATCTTCAAAAGTCTCTTTCTTCCCATGCTACACTTAAAAATGCAAAGAAAATTGTAGTCTTCATATCTGCAAGGAAGAAAAAATTAAAACAAAATGAAAAATAATTTCTCTCTTAAAATATTTCTTTTATGTTATGATCAGAGAAATGATATATTCTTTCTACTCTCTTTCAAGAGATGAAGACATATATGGCTTTTTTGATAATTACATTGTAATTTTGACTCATTCAACTTATTCTAAAAAAATAAAAGTATGAACTGTGAAAATACATCAGTTCTGGAATTGCTGTAGAAAAATATCTGCCACACTAACTACTGGGAAAAACATTATTCATTCACACAGTATTATCTTTGAACACTTATTTATATGATAAGCATGGGGGTACAGTTGTGAACATGGCAGACACGTTGCTGCCATCACAAAGCTTATACCCCAGCATGATATGCAAATAAGTAAACAGGTTATTAAACTACAGAGTGTTGAGTATTCTAATGTACATGGAGTAGGATTCTATGAGAGCACACAGAGGATGCACCTTACCCACGCACCGCAATAAGGTAAGGCTTTCTAGGTGAAATGACCTTTAAACCAAGGTAAATGCAGTGATGTCTTGGTAAAATGGCTTTCCAGGAAAAAAAGCAAAAGCCGTGATTTGTAGTGTTTGCCAATTTCCATAGTGTAAATACTCCTACCATGGCCAATTTTAAGCTACTAATGTGAAGTCACGGATCACAGAGTTGGGGAAAGAGGTACAGAATCAGCTACCACAAACTCGTACAAACCAGCTCCAGCAAACCACTGAAAATGCCTCATGAATTATTTTATCCTCTCTTCCTTTATCCCTCCACTATGGCCTGTGTTTAGCCCTGTATCATACCTCAACTAGATTATTGCAATAAACCCTAATTGACCAACCACGGCGTACTCCTGGTTCTCCTCTTAACCTCCTCCCAGCTGTACTCTCATCATGCCTCTTCTGTGCATAAAACTTTGAGTGACTTGCTGTCTTAGTCTGTTTAAACTGCTGTAACAGAATACCAGAGACTGAGTGGCTTACAAACAATAGAAATTCATTTCTCACAGTCCTGGATGCTGGGAGTCCGAAATCAGAGTGCCAGCGTGTTGGGTTCTGGTGAAGGCCCTGTTCCAGTTTGCAGGCTGCTGACTTCTCACTGTGTCCTCAAGTGGTGGAAAGGGGCAAGGGATCTCTATGGGATCTCTTTTATAAAGAAACTAATCTCACCTCCCATAGTCTCCACCTCCAAATACCACCACCTTGGGTATTAGGTTTTCAACATATGAATTTTGGAGGGACAAACATTCAGATCATAGTACTTACCATTGTATATAAAATCAAAACTTCTTAACATAGCATATAAGACTCTTCACGGTCTCATCTTACCTGCCTATTCAACCTCTACTCCCACCACCTCTTCCCATGCCTGCTATGTACTAGCCATGCTGAGTAGTTATCACTGACCTGTTAGTCCTAGAACACACCATCAGTTCTCCCAGCTCCCTCAAGGATAATAACATAAGCTAATATTCATTGAGCATTCACTAAGTGCCAGGGGAGGCGCTAAACACTAGAAACACAATTAAAAATAAGACACAATCTCTGAACTCAGCCATAGTGGGGTGGGCAGACAGACATGTAAATTCCTTATTACAATGGTTTGAGATGAACACTGTACCTACAGGGATAGATGCAACACATAATCAGGAACAGTAAATATGAAATGATACCTATAATAGAGCCTGAAATGTAGTAGGTGCTAAATAAGTATGTTAAATACATGAATTAGTGACATAATGTTGGATTAGGGTACCATTTGAGTAATGTAGTACATACGAGAATTATTATAAGCACTCAGAGAAGGAAGAGCTCACTGCTAACTGGAGAGAATACCAAAGGCCAATTTTTATATGATTTGTAAAGAAGTGAGTCCTGAGACATCTCTAACGACATAATGAGCCTCCAGGTCTTCAAAGCTTTGCAGATGTATGCAATAAGCTATGGTTTCCAATGTTTCCCACTGCTGGCTGACCATGAGAATCACCTAAGGAATGTTTAAAGTGAAATAGATTCCAGCAATCCAGCCAAATCTCTTAGAGGTACTTCCCAGGCATCTTTATTTCTAAAAATCTTCCCCAAGTTCTGATATGCATCCTTAATTTAGAACCACTGCATAGACCTTACACCTCCAAGCAAAAAGCAGCATTCTGATTATTTACTGAGAGGAGAAGTGAAGGGAGACAGAGGAGCTTGGCAAGGCCAAGCTTTTGGTGACCTCCTTTCTCTAATGGCAGCTATTCACAGATGTTCCCTGCGGCAGAGGCTAAACTGCTGAAGGCCTCAGCTCACCAATATTTTAGGTGAGGCTTGCAGTTATTACAGTTGCCTTAAACTGAAGTTGGAATGGGTTATTTATTCATTTTGCTTCTCTGAACATGCAAAACAAGGTGTTGTCCAGAGGTCCTTGAGAAGAAGGTCTCAAGTATCTGTTCTTGTTATAATGCTACTGTTTAATAGGGCACAAAAAAAAAGAAGTGGAAAAACAGGGAAGTGGGAAGGAGTAGGGAAGAAAGAATTCAGCTACACCCCCTCCCCAAAAGTGTCACTGTCAAGGTGTGTGTACAACACTCCAATCTGATATGGACAAAGCTGAGTGTCCTTCAAAAGGGGTTAAACTCAGACAATTTTTGGTCCTTCCCCATTTTTCTTTCTGTGAAGACTCTTCAGGCCAAGGATTTCTTGTCTACCTTAGTTATTTACAGTGATTAAAACAAGGCCCAAGGGATCCAAGATAACTATATAAAATGCGGATACTTTATGGAAAAGTTACTCTTAATTTTCAATTTTACTCAAAATGCAAACCTTCAGTGTCTTTTCATAGTTCAAAGTAATATGAGTTCACTGTAAACAAAAAATTAAACAACACAAAAAAGAAAAAAAATGAAAGCAAAGCCCCATCCACTGCCAAGAGAAACTTCTCTGCTATCTGTTAGTCTTCCTAACTTTTATATGCATGTAAACTAAATGTGCTCATTCCATACACACTATTCTGTAGCCTTTTAAAAATGTACAAATGTTCATTGCAGCTCTATTTACAATAGCCAGGACATGGAAGCAACCTAAGTGTCCAACGACAGATGAATGGATACAGAAGATGTGGCACATATATACAATGGAATATTACTCAGCCATAAAAAGAAACGAAATTGAGTTATTTGTAGTGAGGTGGATGGACCTAGAGACTGTCATACAGAGTGAAGTAAGTCAGAAAGAGAAAAACAAATACCATATGCTAACACATATATATGGAATCTTAAAAAAAAATGGTTCTGAAGAACCTAGGGGCAGGACAGGAATAAAGATGCAGATGTAGAGAATGAACTTGAGGACACGGGGAGGGGGAAGGGTAAGCTGGGACGAAGTGAGAGAGTGGCATGGACATACAAACACTACCAAATATAAAATAGATAGCTAGTGGGTAGCAGCCACACAGCACAGGGAGATCAGCTTGGTGCTTTGTCACCACCTAGAGGGGTGGGATAGGGAGGGTGGGAGGGAGGGAGACGCAAGAGGGAGGGGATA
>NC_041234.1:7462599-7506261 GCF_002837175.3 Physeter macrocephalus
GCTGAGCCTGCGCGTCCGGAGCCTGTGCTCCGCAACGGGAGGGGCCACAGCAGTGAGAGGCCCGCATATCGCAAAAAAAATAAACACCTACTTTTCTATTGTATGGATGGACACTTGGGTTCGTGCCAAACTTGCTATTCTATACAACACTGAAATAAAACACCTTTGGGATACTTATATGATTACCTCTTTAGACTAATTACCTAGAGGTGAATTCTTCAGTGAAAAATGGTAAATAAATTTTAATGCAAGTTTGCCTTCCAGAAAGGTTAGTCAACTTAGACTGCCTCCACAGTGCAGAAGATTGCCTGTTTCCTGGCACCTTCATCCACTCTGGCTATGATCAATCTTTTTCATCTTTGACAGTATGGTACCTGAACAAAATACCACGATATTGCCATTTTAATTTGTACTTCTCTAATTACTGTAAAATTAAGTATCTTCTCTTGTTTATTGGCCTCTATATGAATTTCTTCTTTTGAAAATTGCCTATTTAAATCTTTTGCCCATTTTTCTATTTAAGTGTTTATCTGTTTTATTAATTTCTAAAATATCTTTATATAATAAGAATATGTTCTTAACCCTGTGACATCTTTGTTTGTGATGGGTTTTCAAAATTTGTTTTAGTGTTGTCACGTCAATGATTTTACTACTACTACTACTATTATTATTACTATGGTTACTACTACACGGTCAAAGTGATACAATTTTTCTTTAATATGGTAAAACCTTGGGGCCAAACTGAGAAAATCCTTCACCCCCCTCCAAAAACTGAAAATGATTTCCTAATTTTTCCTCTAATAATTATATGATGTTATTTTTCATATTTAAATATTTAATCCTTCTGGAGCTTACTATTGTTAATGGTACGAGGAAGAAACCAACTTTTTCTTTCCAATGGACAGTCAAATGTCCCAACACTATTTTATGAGCTATCCTCCTTTTATTTTCAGATAGGTTCATATGTTTAGCTACATTCATCTTGTAGGTAAGGATTCAACATCAGTAAATTTAGTCTCAGATATTGCTTTTTCTTCTAGTTTTAAGTTTACTTCCTTTGGGTTATGGGAGGCCAGGAGTAAATTCAGTAGATCTATGTATCACACACTGAATTCCACAAAAGTAAATGGTCTTATTATATAATCTATTCATACCAGGTAATGCTCAGTAGAAAGAACACTTACATAGTCTACTCAATTGCTTTCCAAACTGCTCTGAAAATATACCAGACACATAATACCGAGTAATGTGAAAGAAATTACATTGATGCTAGATGCAACTACAACACTGAACTAGCTTAAAATCAGACACTCTACCTTTAAGGAAAAAACCTAATATTTTCCTTAACTTACTTTTCTAGATAAGGCTTCCCATTCTCCAGTATGAGACATTTTAAAGCAACATTTGATCAAAACAAGTGTCAAAGGTCAAATGATATTATGAGAATTTATTAGTACCTATAGTATGTTCAGTGGTAAAGTAGAGTATTCAGAAAATAATTCCTGGAAATATATAAAGATGAAAATAATCACAGTGCTCATTTCTGAACATCATGAAATATAAGTATATGTGATATATAAATATATATGTATACATATATATGTTTTTTCACCCATTGCCTAGATACCAATCGTTTTTCAGTCAATGTATGAACTTAGGCCTATGGAGAAAAATCTTTCAATGATAAATCATCAATGGGCTTCAAAGGGCTGGTTCCACTAGCTCCCAAATCATATCCAATTTTTTTACATCTATTAAGACAAGTAGAATTAGTTTGACCTCTAAGACTAATGGGCCATAGATCTTTGGGGTTCTGAGGAACACGTATGAAGCTTTAAAATCTGAACACTTTCACATGTCTCATATATATAGATATTTTTTTTTTTTTTTTGGTATGCAGGCCTCCCTCTGCCGCGGCCTCTCCCGCTGCGGGGCACAGGCTCCGGACGCGCAGGCCCAGCGGCCACGGCCCACGGGCCCAGCCGCTCCGCGGCACGCGGCATCCTCCCAGACCGGGGCGCGAACCCGGTTCCCCTGCATCGGCAGGCGGACGCGCAACCACTGCGCCACCAGGGAAGCCCCACATATAGATATTTTTCAGCTATATGTAGATACTGTTTGTTTAATAAAACACATATTCATTTTAAAGCAATTGTGAAATTGTAGTAGCTTTGGGGATCAAGTATTTTTTTAATTAACAGATTAAGGTGTTTTTAATGTTAAAATAGTTAATAAATTTCACTTTAAAATGAGTTTCACCCTTTGTAAGTCTGGGACATGCTATTTCAATCCACTATTTTAGTTATCTATTGCTGTGTAACAAATTTTCCCAAAATTTAGCAGTCTAAAACATGAGACCATAAAATTCCTAGAAGAAAACATAGGGAAAAAGCTCCTTGATACTGGTCTTGACAATGATTTCTTGGATAAGATGCCAAAACCACATCAACAAAAGCTAAAATAAACAAGAGGGAGTACATCAAACTAAAAAACTTCTGCACAGAAAAGGAAACAATCTATAAACTGAAAAGACAACCTATCAAATGGAAGAAAATATTTGCAAACCATATATCTGATAAAAGGCTAATATCCAAAATACATAAAGAAATCACACAACTCAATAGCAAAATAGCAAATTATCCAATTTTTAAATGGGCGAAGGACCCAAATAGATATTTTTTCCAAAGAAGACATACAAATGGCTAAAAGGTACATGAAAATGTGCTCACATCACTAATCATCTGGGAAATGCAGATCAAAACCACAATGAAATACTATCTCACACCTGTTAGAACTGTTATTACCAAAAAGATAAGAAATAACCAATGTTGGCAAAAACGTGGAGAAAGGAGAACCATTATACCCTGTTGTGGGAATGTAAATAGGCACAGTGATTATGGTAAACAGTACAGAGGGTCTTCAAAAAATTAAAACTAGAACTGCTATATGACTTAGCAATCTCACTCCCGAGTATATATACAAAGGAAATGAAATCAGTACCTCAAAGAGGTATCTGCACTCCCATGTTCACTGTAGCATTATTCACAAGAGCCAAGATACAGAAACAACCTAAAATGTCCTTCAATAGATGAATGGATAAAGAAAATGTGGTACATAATGATACAATGGAATATTATTCAGCCATACAAAAGAAGAAAATTCTGCCATTTGTCACAACATGGATGCACCTGGCGGACATCAGGCTAAGTGAAATAGGCCAGGCAGAGAAAGGCAAATACTGTTTGGTATCACTTATATGTAGAATCAGTTTTTATAGTAAATTTCATAGGTTGTGGCCAAGATGGCAGAGTTGGAAAACCCTGAGCTCACCTCCTCCCACAGGCACACCAAAATTAAACTATTCACAGAGCAACTATTGACGAGAAAGACCTGAAGTCTAGCAGCAAAGGTCTTCTACAACTAAAGATATAAAGAAGGAACCACAATGAAATGGGTAGGAGAAGCAGAGATGGGGTGTGGTCAAGACCCATAACCCCAGGTGGGCAACCCACAAATGGGAGGATAATTACAATTGCAGAGGTTCTCCTTAAAGAGTGAGTGGTCCAAGCCCAACATCAGGTTTCCCAGCGCAGGGGACCTGCGCTGGGAAGACATGCCCCCAGAACATTTGGCTTTGAAGGCCACAGGGGCTTATTTTTGGGGGAGCCAGTGGGTTGTGGGAAATAGAGACTTCATTCTTAAAGGGCACACACAAAATCTCGCATGCTCCAAGACCCAGGGCAGAAACAATAATTTGAAAGGACCCTGGATCAGACCTACCTACTGATCTTGGAGAGGCAGGAGGCAACTGGAGCTCACCTTGGGGATATAGATGCTGGCAGCAGCCATTTTGGGGAGGACACTGGTGCTGGAATCCATTTTGGAATCCTCCCTCTAATTTATTACCACCAGACCCAGCCACATCCACCAGCCTGTTGGCACCAATACCAGGATGCCTCTTGCCAAGCAGTTAGCCAGGCAGAGACAATGCCCCACCCACCAGAAGACCAGCTACCTTAGGACTCCCTGAGCCCCCAGCTGCCCCCTGCAGGACCTCGCCTCACTGAAAAGCAGACCAACACGAATGCCAGAATGCACAGGGCCCTATAACCAGAGACCCCAAGACTTGGTTCCACCCACCAGAGGCTGGCACTAGACCCAGGAACCCCTAGGCCCAGGCTGTGACCACCATTGGGCTGATACTAGCTCCAGGAATACCCAGGCCCTGCAGCCAGAGATCCCAGGACCTGGCTCCGCCTACCAGTGGGCCAACACTTAGCCCCAGGACCCGGCCTCACCCACCAGTCGGTGGACACCAGCTCCAAGACCACTGCAGCCCACAGCCTGCCATGTCAGTACCCAACCCACTGACCAGCAGCCCAACACCAGCCCTGGAACCCCCAGGGACCTGGCCCCACCCACCATTGTACCTATACCAGCTCTGGGACACCTTGGGACCCTCAACCAACCATGCTGGGTTGCAGCCCCACCCACCATTGTACCTACACCAGCTCTGGGACACCTTGGGACCCTCAACCAACCATGCTGGGTTGCAGCCCCACCCACCAGTGGACCAAAACCAGCTGTCGGATATCGCAGACTCCACAATGAGCACTATTAGAAACAAGCCTTACCCACCAGCCAGCTAACACAAGCTCTGGGACACCCAGGGTCCTGCAGACAGAGGCCCCAGGACAAGGCTCCACCTACCAGTGGGTGGGCACCCGCCCCAGGATCCACTGGGCTCCAGCCACACCTGCCAGCAGGCCAACACCACCTCCAAGACACCTTGTGAACCTCAGCCACCCAACCCCAGGATCAGGCCCAACACACCAGCAGGCTGGCTCCAGCTTTGGGCCACCACAGACCCTGCAGCCAGCCATGCCAGGAACTGGCCCCACCCACCAGCAGGCCAACACTAGATGAGGAACCAATGGCCCTGAAACCACACATTCCAAACTCCAGCTCTACCCACCAGTGAGCCAGCACTAGCCCCGGGACCCATGCTGGGGTCCAGCTGCCTTATGACCCAGCCCCTAGCATTAGCGAATGGCAACATCCACACAAGGCAAAGCCTAGCAACCAACTGGACCAGGGGCCAGCCATGGCTTCCAGAAAACCCACAGAAGTCAGGCCAGTATACCAGAAGAGTACATGCAACCCACATACAGGGCACTCCTAGAGCATATAGGTCTGGTGACCAAAGGGGAGTGAGCTGCTGGGATGCATAGGACATCACCTAAAAAAGTCTACTTCTACAAGATCAGGAAACATAATTGACCAAATACACAGAAAGAAAAACAGCAAATTAGGGAAAATGAAATGATAGAGAAATATGTGCCAAATAAAGAAATGAGATAAGACTCAAGAAAACAAACAAAGTGAAGTGGAGATTAAAAAATCTACCTGATAAAGAGTTCAAGGTAATGATCATAAAGATGCTCAAAGAACTTGGAAAAAGAATGCATGAACAGAGTGAAAAGTTTTGAACAAAGAGACAGAAAATATATTTTTAAAAAGAGTTGAAGAATACAATAACTAAAACAAAAATACACTAGAAGGAATCCATAGTAGATTAGATGATACAAATGAACAGATCAGCAAACTGGAAGAAAGCGTGAAAATCACTTAAGCCAAACAGAAAAAAGAAAATAATTTTTTTTAAATGAGGATAGTTTAAGAGAACTCAAGGACAACATGAAGTATACTAACATTTGAATTATAAAGGTCTCAGAAGGAGAAGAGAGAAAGGGGCAGAGAACATTATTTGAAGACATAATAACTGAAAACTTCCTTAACCTGGGAAAGGAAACAGACATCCAGGTCCAGGAAGCACAGAGAGTCCCAAACAGGATCAACCCCAAAAGAACCACATCAAGACACACAGTAAGGCACTTCCCTGGTGGTGCAGTGGTTAAGAATCTGCCTGCCAATGCAGGGGACACAGGTTTGAACCCTGGCCCAGGAAGATCCCACGTGCCACGGAGCAACTAAGCCTGTGCACCACAACTACTGAGCCTGCACTCTAGAGCCCATGAGCCACAACTACTGAGCCCACGTGCCACAACTACTGAAGCCCGTGTATCTAGAGCCCATGCTCCGCAACAAGAGAAGCCACCGCAATGAGAAGCCCGCGCACTGCAACAAAGAGTAGCCCCCACTCGCCGCAACTACAGAAAGCCCTCGTGCAGCAACGAAGACCCAACGCAGCCAAAAATAAATAAATAAATAAATAAATAGATGTTTTTTAAAAAGACACACAGTAATTAAAATGGCAAAAATTAGAGATAAGGAAAGAACATTAAAAGCAGCAAGGGAAAAGCAACAAGTTACATACAAGAGAACTCCCATCAGTTGACTTTTCAGCAGAAACTCTGCAGGCCAGAAATGAGTGAAATGATATATTTAAAGTGATGAAAGGGTAAAATCTACAATCAAGAATACTCTACACAGAAAGGCTTCCATTCAAATTTGAAGGAGAGATCAAAAGTTTTACAGACAAGCAAAAACTAAAGGGGTTCAACACCACCAAACCAGCTTTACAAGAAATGTTAAAGGGACTTTTCTAAGTGAAAAAGAAAAGGCTACAAGAAATATGAAAAGTACAAAAGGAAAAATCCCATTGGTAAAGGCAAATATAGAGTAAAGCTAGTAAATCAACATGTATAAAGGTAATAAAAAGGTTAAAAGACAAAAGCAGCAAAGTCATCTATATCCACAATAAGTAGTTAAGGGATACACAAAACAAAAAGATGTAAAATATGATGTCAAGAGCAGTAAATGGGGGACAAGGGGAGTAAAAATTCAGAGTTGTTAAAATGCATTCAAACTTAAGAGATCAGCAACTAAAAATAATCATGTATATGCACAGATACCCATATACAAACCTCAGGGTAACCAAAATCCAAAAATCTATAATAGATAAAGACAAAAAAAGAGAAAGGAATCCAAACATAACAATAAAGATAGTCATCAAATCACAAGGGAAGAGAGCAAAAGAAGAACAAAGAACTACAAAAACAACCCCAAACATTTAACTAAATGGCAATAAAGTACATACCTATCAATAATTACTTTAAATGTCAATGGACTAAATGCTCCAACCAAAAGACATAGAGTGACTGAATGGATGCAAAAACAAGAGTCATACATATACTGCCTATAAGAGACTCACTTCAGATCCAAAGACACACACAGATTGAAAGTGAGGGGATGGAAAAAGGTATTTCATGAAAATGGAAATGAAAAAGAAAGCCAGAATATCAAAACTTGTATCAAACAAAATGGACTTTAAAACAAAGACTGTAACAAAAGACAAAGAAGGACATTATATAATGATTAAGGGATCAATCCAAGAAGAAGATATAACAATTGTAAACATATATGCACCCAACATAGGAGTGCCTAAATACATAAAGCAAATATTAACGGACAAAAAGGGAGAAACTGACGGTAGCACAATAATAGCAGGGGACTTTAACAACCCACTTACATAAATAGACAGAACACCCAGACAAAAAACCAATAAGGAAACACTGGCTTTAATAACATATTAGATCAGATGGACTTAAGAGATATATATAGAATATTCCATCCAAAAGCAGGAGAATACACATTCTTTTCAAGTGCACATGGAACATTCTCCAGGATAAATCACATGCTAGGCCACAAACCAAGTCTCAGTCAATTTAAGAAGACTGAGATCATATCAGGCATCTTTTCTGAACACAACACTATGAGACTAGAAATCAATGACATGAAAAAATGCAAAAAACACAAACCATGGGGGCTAAACAATATGTTACTAACCAACCAATGAGTGTGAAGAAATCAAAGAAGAAATAGAAAATACCTGGAGACCAATAAAAATGAAAACACAATGACTCAAGATCTATGTGATACAGCAAAAACTCTTCTAAGAGGGAACTTTATAGTGATACAAGTCTACCTCAGGAAACAAGAAAAATCTCAAATAAATAATCTACTCTTACACCTAAGGGAACTAGAAGATGAACAAACAAAACCCAAAGTTAGTGAAAGAAATCATAAATATCAGAGGAGAAATAAAGGAAATAGAGACTAAAAAACAATAGAAAACATCAATGAAACTAAGAGCTGGTTCTTTGAAAAGATAAACAAAATTGATAAACCTTTAGTAGGACTCATCAAGAAAAAAAGAGAGAGAGCCCAAATCAATAAAATCAGAAATGAAAATGGAGAAGTTACAACTGACAACATAACAATAAAAAAATCCAGAGAGATTATACACCAATAAATGATCAATTATACACCAATAAAATGGACAGCCTAAAAGAAATGGACAAATCCCTAGAAATGTACAATCTCCCAAGACTGAACCAGGAAGAAATAAAAAATATGACCAGACAAATTACCAGTAATAAAATTGAATCAGTAATTTTAAAAAACTCCAAAAATCAGCAGTCCAGGATCAGATGGCTTCACAGGTGAATTGTACCAGACATTTACAGAAGAGTTAATACCTATCCTTCTCAAACTAGTCCCAAAAAATTGCAGAGAAAGGAATGCTTCTGAAACTCATTCTACAAGGCCAGGACCACCCTGATCCCAAAACCTGACCAGGACACCACAAAAAAAGAAAATTACAGGTCAATGTCACTGATGAACATAGATACAAAAATCCTCAACAAAATATTAGCAAACTGAATTTAATATATTAAAAAAGATCATACACCATGATCAAGTGTGATTTATCCCAGGGATGCAAGTGTGGTTCAATATCTGCAAATAAATCAACGTGGTACACCACACTAAAAAAATGAAGAAAAAAAATCACATGATCATCTCAATAGATGCAGAAAAAGTTTCAGACAAAATTCAACATCGATTTATGTTAAAAACTCTCCATAAAGTGGATATAAAGGGAACATACCTCAACATAATAAAGGCCAGATAGATACTTGCAATGATTTAGATTCATCTGATAAAGTGTGAATATCCAAAATATACAAAGAACTTATACAACTCTCTATAAAAGAAAACCAACCCAATTAAATACAATACTGTAAATCAACTACACTTACTTTAAAAAATAAGCAGAGGATCTGAATAGACATTTTTCCAAAGAAGACATACAGATGGCAAGCAGGCACATGAAAAGATGATGAACATCACTTATAATCAGAAAAATGCAAATCAAAACCACAATGAGATAACACCATGCACTTGTCAGAACGGCTATTATCAAAAAGACAACAAATAACAAATGTTGGCAAGGATGTGGAGAAAAGGGGATCTTTGTGCACTATTGGTAGGAATGTAAATTAATATACCCACTATAGAAAACATTTTGGAGATTCCTCAAAAGATTAAAAACAGAACTAGCATACAATCCATCAATTGCATCCCTGGGTATTTATCCAAAGAAAACAAAAACACTAATTAGGAAAGATATATGCACTCCTATGTTCACTGCAGCATTATTTACAATAGCCAAGAAAAGATAAGCAACTTAAGTGTCCATCGATAGATGAATGGATAAAGATGTGGTACATGTATACAATGGAATATTACTCAACCATAAAAATGAATGAAATATTTCCATTTGCAACAACGTGGATGATCTAGAGTGTATTATGCTAAGTGAAATAAGTCAGACAGAGAAAGACAAATACTATATGATTTCACTTATATGTGGATTCTAAAAACAAAACAAAGGAACAAAGAAAACAAAACAGAAAGAGAGTTGTAGATACAGAGAACAAAACAGTGTTTGCCAGAGGGGAGGGGGGAAGGGAGAGAAATAGGTAAGGGAGATTAAGAGGCACAAACTTCCAACTGCAAAATAAATGAGTCATGTAGACTTACTGCGGTGATCATTTTGAAATGTGTAGAAATACTGAATCACTATATTGAGTAACAAGAACTAACATAGTGTTGTAGGTCAATTATACATCAAAACCAAACAAAGTCATGGGAAAAGAGATCAGATTTGTGGTTATCAGAAGTGGGGAGGTAAGGGAAGGGGGAAATTGGATGAAGGCAGTCAAAAGGTACAAACTTCCAGTTATAAATAATTATTAGGCATATAATGTACAACATGACAAATATAATTAACACTGCTGTATGTTATATACGAAAGTTGTTAAGAGAGTAAATCCCAAGAGTTCTCATCACAAGGATAAAATATTTTTTCTATTTCGTTAATTTTGTATATATGTGAAATGATGAATGTTCACTAAACTTATTGTAGTAATCATTTCATGATGTATGTAAGTCAAATCATTATGCTGGGCTTCCCTGGTGGTGCAGTGGTTGAGAATCCACCTGCCGATGCAGGGGACACGGGTTCGTGCCCCGGTCTGGGAAGATCCCACATGCCGCAGAGAGACTAGGCCCGTGAGCCATGGCCGCTGAGCCTGTGCGTCCAGAGCCTGTGCTCTGCAACGGGTGAGGCCACAACAGTGAGAGGCCCGCGTACCACACACACAAAAAAATCATTATGCTGTACACCTTAAACTTATACAGTGCTATATGTCAATTAAATCTCAATAAAACTGGTGGGGGGAGATTTCTAAAAAGTCAATTTTATAGAAACAGAGAATAGAACAGTTGTTTCCAGGGGCTGAGCAGAGGAAGAAATGGGGAGATGTAAGTCAAAGGGTACAAACTTTCAGTTATAAGAATAAGTTCTGAGAATCTAAAGTACACCATGGTGACTTAATAAATAATACAGGGCTTCCCTGGTGGCGCAGTGGTTGAGAGTCCGCCTGTTGATGCAGGGGACACGGGTTCGTGCCCCGGTCTGGGAAGATCCCACATGCCGCGGAGCGGCTGGGCCCATGAGCCACGGCCACTGAGCCTGTGCATCTGGAGTCTGTGCTCCGCAGAGGGAGAGGCCACAACAGTGAGAGGCCCGTGTACTGCAAAAAATAAATAAATAAATAAATAAATAAATAAATAAATAATACAGTACTGTATACTCAAAAGTTGCTCAGAATAGATCTTAAGTGTTCTCACCACAAAAAAGAAAAAAAAAAAGGAGTAACTATGTGAGGTGATGGATGTGTTAATTATCTTGATCTTGGTAAACATTCCACAATGTATATCAAATAATCACATTGTACACTTTAAATAAATACGAATATGTTTGTCAATTTTCCTTCAATAAGTTGGAAAAAATTATGGTAGCAATATGTAGTTATTTTTATATAAATAAGTAAAAAAATATGAACCATAAATAGCATAGTTGGGATAATCCCATTAAAAATTTATATACATAGATAGGTAGATAGGTAGAAAGATAAAGCATACACAAATGAGAAAAAAGAGGGAAAGAGGGTAAGAGGGCTTTCTCTTGCTAGTGCATAGTATACCTCCACCAACTCTTTTTACAAGCTCTTTTCACACACATAAGCAACACTCAAGTTCTCTCTTCTTTAAAAATATAAAATCCTCATTCAAATTCATGAACATCCCCAGACAAGTGATTATTTTGTCTCTCTCCTTTTCCTCAAAAGCCATAACATTCTAAAGAGAGTAATATACAATCCCTTTCAGCACCTCAGCACCTCTCATTCACTTTTTGGTGATATAGTTTCCACACCTACCACCCCAGAGAAACAGCTCTTGTTTCAATCAACCCTTCTGAGCCTCTGACACTGGTGATTCTGCTTATCTGACTATGGTCTTCCCTGGTTTTCCTTCCTTCCTCTTCAGCTGCACCATTTTACTTGCCTTTCAAAGTATGCTCTTTACATGCCTCTATCCTGAATATTTGTTTTTTCCCAAGGCATTAACCTTGACCACTGAGGGGACAGTTGTCATTCTTTATGGCTGATCTTTCTCCCCGATCATCTGAAAACAGCCTGACTCCCAGTACGCATTCTGAAAATGTCAGTGGCTTGCTTCCCCAAGTTCCCTAGAAACCAAGCCATGATTAAATAATCCAGGCTCTGCCAATCACAATTTGAACTGGAAGCTATGCCAGATATTCCCACTTACCCCTCTGGATCCACTTTCCACCCTGCTCTGTGCTCTAGAAGTGGACCTCTAGACACCACATCCGCTGGGCTCCCCTTGCCAGCACCCTTCCCACTATGTGTGGCCAATGAAACACACTAGCAAGGGATAAGAGGGCCAAAGAACCTGCTGTATAAAAAAATAAATAAAATTAAATTTTTTTTAAAAAGAGGTAAGAGGGCCAGAGGAGAGTGAGGCTGAGGTATCTATTTCCTCTGCTTCTTCCTCACTGAGATGCAATTTGGCAATGGCTATATTCCTCTGGGTAAGGCCACAGCGTCACTCCTATGGTACTAGATCTTGCTGGGTTCTTGTAATTGCTCCCTTCTATCCCCCTTCAGTCCTAGGGGTGGTAGAGTCTTCTTTCTGTTGCTAGCTCGAGTGCTTCACCATCCCTTCTTGTTCCTTTGAAAATATCTAGTCCCTTCTTCAAATTCTCTTTTGTGACCCTTTTGAGCCTGCCATCTATTTCCTGTCAGAACCCTGCCTGATATAAAAACTAAAAACAGAATAAAGCAGGAACCTTGTTAAATCCATCCTGGTAAAAAATGGCTCACAGTTGGTGAAATCTATGATACTAGCAGCAGTGGGATCTGCAGCATAACAGTCACCTGGCATGATTTGGAGCACTTATCCTGGTTATGAAACCTCCATGCTTAGTCCTCCTGCCTTCCTGGCAATTCTAGTTAAATCAACTAGGGTTCAATCTCAATTCCTGTTACTTGGAACCTAAAACCCTGACTGATACAGGACTCTTGTTTTCTCTTCTCAGATCATAGTTTTATTTCTCTCTCCCTTCCTCCCTTCTTTACTCCCTCTCAACCTTTCTCTCATTTTCTCTCCATTGAATTTAATTGAAATCTATGCACTGGTAGTTGTCAACTCCCTTTTACTGAACTCTAAACCTATTAACTCAGTTACCTACTAGACATCAACATATCACCATTTAAGGGTCATAAAAGCTCCTAAAATCCACTATTTTAAAACCTGTTATTTCACCTCTCACCCTAATCTTTCTTACTCTTCAGCCCCTTAACCTGGTACTCAGCTTCATCTGGGTATTAGATACTACAATCTATTTACCCAAATGAGAAACCTGCGAGCTTTCCTAGACTCTTCTATTTCCCTCCTTCCCTTCGGCCCCACCACCACATGCAAGCACTCAGATTCTACTATTTCTACTTCCTCCTATCACAATGACTTCTAACTGCCAATTGCTAAGGTTATAGTTCATATCATTTCTCACCAACAGAAATGCCCTCTCTCCACTTATACTCATTGCTTTATTCTTCCACCTGAAATTAACATGCCAAAACTCAAATCTAAAGACCCATTAATGTCTTAAACAAGACTCTCCATGACCTGGCATCATTTTCTAGAATTGCCATCCTAGGCTCCAGCCAGTTCACAAAACGTTCCAATGATCTTCCTCACCCCCATGCTATATATTATATGGATATACCTGGTATTTCCTCAGTCTCAAATATCTACTGCCGAGTTACACAACACCCGTTCATCCTTCAAGATTCATGTCATCTCCTGACCACCTCCACCTTATAGATGGCCCATGTCTGTGCACTCCAGGAATGCCTCTATCATAGCGTTTATCACACCACACTTTAATTCTTGGTTTAATTGTCTATCATCCCCTCTAGACTGTGAAATTATTAAGAGAAGGCACAGTGCCTAACACCCAGTATACAATGCATAGATTTTTGTCGCATAAATTACATTTCTCAACCCAAATTAAATTATAAAAATGTAAGGTGCCTGTGTTAGGGAGTGGGAAAAAAGAGCCAAGCTATAACTGCTGCCTCTACGGTGGAGGGGGGGCGGAGGGGGCGGCGTTGCGTAGGACGCAAAGAAAGGAGCAGAAGCAAGGTGGAACAACTGAACAATGAATCGAGCATGGTAATAGTTCTTATGGGGAAATCTGGGGCCCTGAAACACTATAGGAATGATCATTTGAAAGCAGAAAGAGCTTCTTGGAGTCACTTGAAGCAACATCATTTACACAGCAACTTGTGAGAGGCTAGCCCTGTCCCATGGACAAATTTGATTCAGTATTATTCGAAGGTTCATTTGCATAAGACTGCTCCTTATCCAAACAGGAGAAGGGGAGATCATCAACTGTGTCATCTCAGAACAGAAAGGACAATGATGTATTCTTACTGCTGGGTGTTTCACTAACTTAGAGCCTTTGTGAGAAATGTGGCATGCCTGTGGGGCTTCCCTGACAGTCCATTGGTTAAGACTTCACCTCCCAATGCAGGGGGTGCAGGTTCGATCCCTGGTCCCCTGGTCGGGGAGCTAAGATCCCACATGCCTCAGGGCCAAAAAAGCAAAACATAAAACAGAAGCAATATTGTAACAAACTCAATTAAGACTTAAAAAAAAAAAGTGTCATGCCTGTATTTTTGCTGGTGTCAAATGGATGAATTCCAGTGACTAATGATGATGCCAACTGGCTCCCAAAGATTTCATATTTTGTGAAAATAATTCAGAGGCAGAAGGTCCAAAAGACACCATAAGGATATTTCACCAAAAATATATTTTCCCAAGACACTGAACAATTTTAAATAGAGTAGGTTTTTTTTCAAATGTCCCAACAGGATTCAAGCCAAAAAATATTTATTCATTTATGTATCCAGCTAGTCAACAAACAATTAAGCTGTTCTTATGTGCCTTGATGGTACAGTGTAAACTATAGAAATAAACAAATAAATAAAATGCATTCCCTGCTCTTAATGAATTCATAGGTCAGAGGGACAAGAAAAATAAATGATAACACTATATAACAAATACAACTGTGACACAGTCAAAGTGTTATGGGGAATTGTTGAGTTGATTATATTAATATTCAAAATACCAGCTGCTCATTTCAGGTCCAAGATGGCAGCATAGGAAGATCTTGAACTCACCTCCTCCCATGCACATACTGAATCTACAGCTACATATGGAACAATTCACCCAGAAAAAGACCTGAAAGCTAAATGAACAGCTCCTTCACAATGAATGATAAAGGGTCCACATCGAGATGGGTAGGTGAGGCAGAGGCGCAGTCTCGCCAAGAGCCCCACCCCCCGCATGGTGACCCACAATAGGGAGGGATCTCACAAGTCTGAAGCATCTCTCTGAGGAGTGAGGGGTTTGTGCCCCTCATCAGGTACCCCAACCCTTGGGACCTGCACTGCATAGACAAGCCCCCCAAGTGTCTGGCTGTGACAACCAATGGGGCTTACATCTAGGAAATCCAAAGGGCTATAAGGAGCTGGGATATTACTCTTAAAGGGTCCACATGCAGACTCACTTGCTTCAAGGCCGAGTGCAGAACCAGCAGTTTGAAGGGTGCCTAGACTACTTGTGAAGATTTGTTTTCTAATCTTGGAGCACCTGCCAGAGGGGTAGGGGCCCTTTGGGAATCTCTCTGAGGATGGAGGCACTGGCAGGTGCCATTTTTGCACTCTCCCTCTCCCTTGCTAGTGCCAGCAGGTGTGCACAGTCCTTGGACATTCCCACTGCCCCAATAAAGCCAGCAGGTACAGCCTGCTCCAACCTTGTGCTCTACTACTGTCTCACTAAAAACAACGGGTGTGCCACAGCCCTGCACTCTCCCACTGCCTCACTAAAACCAGCAGGTGGGCACCAAGCCTATGCTCCCCCTCTGCCATGCTAGAGCTAGCAGGCACATGCAGTGCACACAGGGGACACTCCTTGATTGCCTGGCTCTGGTGGCCAGGGGGCCTTCCAATCCTGGGTCCCACAGAACTATGACAATCAGAGACAGTTCTAGGAAGGCTACCATCCTCAGGGCACTGCACAGACAGCAAACTGAAACACACCCCCAGTCTCTGTGAAAAACGTCTATTTACTTGTCCTGGAGCTTCAGCCTGAGGGACATGCTTCAAGTTTGTCACAAATCTAAAAGGTACAGTAGTGCTATCAGGGAATGTAGGCCAAGGGATGCCACCTCCACACTCTCCCTCAGCTTTGCTACAGCTCACCAGTACCTCACAGAAAGGAGCTTATATCCTCATCAGGAGCCCCAATTTTTCCAACTGTCGCCCAAGAGACACCTCCAGATCTTCTGGTCTGGAGGCCAACAGGGTTTACAACTGTGGTCCCATAGGACTGTATATATTTGCATACTTTGAAAGCTGTTGCATGAGGATCTGGCTTCCAATCAGCCTGAAACTAGGTGCTGAATGAGATCCCTTCCTTTGGAACACTGACAGATATATACAGAACATTGCATCAAAAAGCAACAGAATACATATTCTTACAAGTGCATTCTTCAGGATAGGTCATACATTAGGCCACAAAACAAGTCTCAATAAATTTAAGAAGACTGAAATCACATAAAGCATCTTTTCTGACCACAATGGTATGAAACTAGAAATCAATTACGGTAAGATGGGGAAAATCATGATTAATGTGGAAATTAAACAACATTCTACTGAACAATCAATGGATCAATGAAGACATCAAAGAAGAAATTTTAAAATACCATAAGACAATTGAAAATGGAAATACAACATACCAAAATCTATGGGATGCAGCAAAAGCAGTTCTAAAAGGGAAGTTCATAGCAATACAGGCCTACCTCAAGAAACAAGAAAAATTTCAAATAAATAATATAATTTTACACCTAAAGGAATTAGAAAAAGAAAAATGAATGAAGCCCAAAGTTAGTAGAAGGAAGGAAATAACAAAGATCAGAGTGGAATAAGTGAAATAAAGACTAAAAAGACAATAGAAAAGATCAGTGAAATTAAGAGTTAGTTCTTTGAAAAGACAAAAAAAGTTGATAAAAGTTTAGCTATAGACTCACCAAGAAAAAAAGCGAGAGGGTTCAAATAAATAAAGTCAGAAATGTAAGAGAACTTACAACTGATACAAAAGAAATACAAAGGATCATTAGAGACTATTATGAAAAATTATATGCCAACAAATTGGACAACCAAGAAGAAATGGATAAATTTTTAGAAACATACAATATTTCAAGAATAAATCATAAAGAAACAGAAAATCTGAATACACTGATTACTAGTAAGATTAAATCAATAATCAAAAACCTCCCAACAAATAAAAGTTCAGGACCAGATGGCTTCACTGGTGAATTCCACCAAACATTCAAAGAAGATTTAATACCTATCCTTCTCACACTCTTCCAAAATATTGAGAAAGAGGAAATACTCCCATACTCATTGTATGAGGCCAGTGCTACCCTGACACCAAAATCAGGCAAGAACACAACAAAAAAAGAAAATTACAGGTCAATAATGAACATAGAGGCAAAAATCCTCAACAAAATATTAGTAAACCAAATTCCACAATATGGTAGAAGGATCATATACCATGATCTACTGGGATTTATTCCAGGGATGCTACGATGGTTCAATATCTGTAAATCAATGAACATGATATACCACATTAACAAAACGCAAAATAAAAATCATAATCATCTCAATACAGGCAGAAAAAGCATTTGACAAAATTCAACATCAATTTATGATAAAAACACTCAACAAAGTGGGTATAGAGGGAACATACCTCAAGATAATACAAGTTATATATGACAAGCCCACCGCTAACATCATACTCAATGGTGAAAAGCTGAAAACTTTTCCTCCAACATCAGGAACAAGACAAGGAGGCCCACTCTAACCACTTTCATTCAACATAGTACTGGAAGTCCTAGCCACATCAATTAGGCAAGAAAAACAAATAAAAGGTATCCAAATTGGAAAAGAAGAAGCAAAACTATCACTACCTGCAGAATACATGATTTTATATATAGAAAACCTGAAAGACTCCACCAAAATACCGTTAGAGCTAATAAACAAATTCAGTAAAGTTGCAGGGTACAAAATCAATATACAGGGCTTCCCTGGTGCCGCAGTGGTTGAGAGTCTGCCTGCCGATGCAGGGGACGCGGGTTCGTGCCCCGGTCCGGGAGGATCCCACATGCCGCGGAGCAGCTGGGCCCGTGAGCCATGGCCGCTGACCCTGCGCGTCTGGAGCCTGTGCTCCGCAACGGGAGAGGCCACAGCAGTGAGAGGCCCGCGCATCGCAAAAAAAAAAAAAAAATCAATATACAAAATCTGTTGCATCTCTATATACTAACAATGAACTATTAGAAAGAGAAATTAAGAAACTAATCCCATTTACAATTGCATCAAAAAGAATAAAATACCTAGGAATAAATTTAATCAAGGATATTAAAAACCCGTACACTGAAAATTATAAGACATTGATGAAAGAAACTGAAGAAGACACAAATAAATGGAAAGGTATCTAGTGCTCATGGACTGGAAGAACAATTATTGTTAAAATGTCCATATTACCCAAAGCAATCTATAGATTCAATGCAATTCCTATCTAAATTCCAAGGCATTTTTCACAGAAATAGAATGATCCTAAAATTTGTATCGAGCCACAAAAGATCCTGAATAGCCAAAGTAACTTTGAGAAAGAAAAATAAAGCTGGAAGGCATCATGCTCCCTGATTTCAAACTATATTACAAAGCTATAGTAATCAAAACAATATGGTATTGGCATAAAAACAGACACATAGATCAAGGGAACAGAATAGAGAGTCCAGGAATAAACCCATGCATATAAGGGCATATCTCAGAGATACTATGGATTAGGTTCCCAGACTACCACAAGTAAGCGAATATCGCAATAGAGTCACACAAATTTTGTGGTTTCTCAGTGCATATAAAAGTTATATATACGTTATACCATAGTCTACTAACTGTGCAATACCACTATGTATAAAAACACAAAGTACTTATCTTAATTAAAAAATACTTTATTGCTAAAAATTGCTAACCATCATCTAAGCCTTCAGCAAATCATAGTAGTAACATCAAAGATCACTAATCACATATCACCATAGCAAATATAATAATAATAATAAAGCTTGAAATACTGCAAGAATTAACAAAATATGACACAGAAACACAGTGAGCAAATACTGTTGGAAAAATGGTGCCGACAGACTTGATTGATGCAGGGTTGCCACAAACCTTCAATTTGTAAAAAAAAAATCAATGTCTGAAAAAATCTTTTTAAATCAATCACAATAAAATGAGGTATACCTGTATGATCAATTAATTTAGGACAAAGGAGGCAAGACCATACAATGGGAAGGACAGTCTCTTCAATAAGTGGTGCTGGGAAAACTGGACAGCCACATGCAAAAGAATGAAACTAGACCACTCCCTAACACCATACACAAAAGTAAACTCAAAATGGATTAAAGACCTAGGGAAAACTGGACAGCCACATGCAAAAGAATGAAACTAGACTACTATCACACACCATACACAAAAATTAACTCAAAATGGATTAAAGACTTGAATGTAAGACCTGAAACTGTAGAACTCCTAGAAAAAAAATAGGTGTTTTCATCAGTCTTGGTGATGATTTTTTGGATCTGACTCCAAAAGCAAAGGCAATGAAAGCAAAAATAAACAGGTGGGAGTACATAAAACTAAAAAGCTTCTGTACAGCAAAGGAAACCATCAACAAAATAAAAAGGCAACCTGTGGAATAGGAGAAAATATTTGCAAATCATGTATCCAATAAGGGGTTAATATCCAAATACATAAAGAACTCATACAACTCAATAGCAAAAAAACAATCTGACTGAAAAAATGGGCAGTGAATTCTGAATAGACATTTTTCCAAAGAACACATGCAGATGGCAGACAGGCACATGAAAAGATGCTCAATATTACTAATCAACAGGAAAATACAAATCAAAACCACAATGAGATACCACATCAAACCTGTTAGAATGGCTATCATCAAAATGACAAGAAATAACAAGTATTAGCGAAGAAGTGGAGAAAAGAGAACCTTTGTGCACTGTTGGTGGGCATGTAAATTGGTGCAGCCACTATGGAAAACACTATGGAGGTTCCTCAAAAAATTAAAAGTGAAGCAACCATACAATCCAGCAATTCCACTTCTGGGCACTTATCCAAAGAAAACAAAAACACTAATTAGATATAATCAGATACATGCAACGCTATGTTCTGCATTATTATAATGGCCAAGATATGGAAAAAACCTAAGTGGCATGTGTATGTATATATACCTCTATTGTTATTGACTACAGGTACAGCAGATCCCTAGAGCTAATTCATTTTGCCTTAACGAAACTTTATGCTCTTTGACTATATATGTAATGGAATATTACTGAGCCATAAAAAAGAATGAAATTTTGCCATTTGCAAAAACATGGATGGACCTTGAGGGTATTATACTAAGTGATATAAGTCATACAGAGAAAGACAAATACTGAATGATTTCACTTACATGTGGCATCTAAAAACAAAACAAGTAAACAAACATAACATAACAAAACTTACAGAGAAAAGAATGGTGGTTGCCAGAGGCGAGGGGCGTTGGGGGTGGGCAAAATGCGTAAAAGGGGTCATGAGGTACAACCTTCCATTTACAAAATAAGTAATGTATAGCGTGGTGATGATTGCCAATAATATTGCTGTGCATATTTGAAAGTTGTCAAGAGAGTAAATCTTAAAAGTTCTCACCACAAGAAAAAAAGTTTGTAACTTTATACGGTGATAGATGGTAACTAGACACTGTGGTGATCATTTCACAGTGCATACAAATATTGAATCATTATGTTGTGTACCTGAAACTAGTATAATGTTATATGTCAATTACTCCTCAATTTAAAAATATATCATCTGCTCCCTTCTGGGTGTACATTATACTTCCTCATTACAATGACTAATGACATAGGATTTCTTGTGGCCAATGAAATATGAACTGAATTGACACTCTCCACTTCTGAGCTAAGAGCCGCTGCTTTTCCCTATGCCAACTGACAACAATATCGCAGATAAAGGCTGCTCTGCCAGCCTGGGCCCCAGAGTGAACATGATTCAGAGGAGAGACACAGCTGATTTGAGATGGACATGTAACAAAAAGGAGAACTGAACTTAAATCACTGAGATTTGGAAGCCATTTGTTACTACAGTAAAAACCTGGCCTACCTTCACTGAAACCACCATTAAGAAAAAATTAATTTGGGAGTGGGGTATAAGTCAAATGTACAGAGGAAGTGACATATTTAGTTGGACCTTGAAGGCTGTAGAAGTAGGTTAGGGAAAGGGTCTTCAGGGCAGAGTTTCTGGGGTGAGCAAAGACCTGGTGGTGTGGAAGTATATATCCTGTGTACGCAAGTTACCCACCACACTGGATTGTAAAAAGTGCACTGGAGTCACGTATTAAAGATCCATTGGGCATGCCAAGGAGTACTGATTTTACCCTGTTGCTGTTTAGAAGCCATATAAAGCTTTTAAAGATTCTAAGCATAAAGCCTCGGTTATCTTTTGATGCTTTTATCTGTAATGCTCTAGGCGAGGACTAGCATGGACAAGATAACTGTGGGGTCCCAGGACTAAAGGTGGGACAAGAGGGAAAGCAAAAGAGTAGGCCAACACTGTTGATGCTTGAATGATTTAGTTTGTGGCCAAAATCAAGCTGAAATCAACTGAAAGTTTACAAAGAAAACATCTGAAGGGTTTTTTTTTTTGTTCCCTCAAGGTTAGAACCCCTTAAACTGAAAAAGAGGCTAAATGATATACCCATAGAGCAATAGAGGTGGAAATGGAGCCCAAACAAACTTGTAGCACACTTGACTCAGCTCAAAAGAGAACAATAGTGGAGGGAAACAGTATTAAGTGGCCAATTCTATACCATTTCCAGAGAAAAGAGCTTCAGGGCACATAGTGAGCTTTCAAAACACTCCAGACTTGGTTCTGAATGCAGAGCAGGGGAAGAAAATAAAAACAGGGCAAGGGGGGTAGAAAGCAAAGTGGCTGACAGGCACAATTAAAAGGAGTTTGTGCTGCATTCCAGGCCTTAGCCTTGGTAACAGTTCTTTCTTCCCTTGTTCTAGTTTATTTCTTAATAAAAACTCAATATAAGAGTCCTTAAAATTGTCTGCTGCTCACCAAGTTTTGCCCACTGAACTGAGACAGCTTGTTCGCTTTTCTTGGCATATTAAACAGTGATTATATATGAAAAGCTGAGGTTTTTTTTTTTAATGTCTATCCATTCTATTTCGGACCCAACATCTCAGGGAGACAAAGATACTACAAGCCATCTTAGAAGGCACATTATTTTGGTTTCCCATGTAACAGCACAACAGGAATTCAACATCAGTGCCCAGAGTCAACCTAGACTATGATGAAGTTCAGCCACAGGCTAGCTACCATTTTGCCTAGAGAAGTGTCTCCTCTTTGCAACCAGTCTCTTCACATTCTTTTATATATGTCACTGGCTGCATCTTGGCCTACCCAAAACAATTACGTATCCTCCTGTGAGTTTCCAACACTACCAACTGACATTGAAGAGAGGGTTTTACAGGGATCTCAATAAAGTTTTGGAGGCTTAACACTGGGATGAGGAGATTGTGTACATAGGGTCTTCAGACTCAGGGCATTCTCTGAAAAATCACAGGAGCCTAAAAGACTAAAAACACTACCCCATCTCCTCTTCCTATCTAATTCCTACTAATTTTTCAAGGCCTAGGGCAACTCTAACCCACCTTGAGAAGCCTTTTCTGGCATAAGCAACCTACCATTATCATTTCCTTCCAATAGTAGTTGTTTATGCCATTTTCCTGGCACTTACATCATCTTCCCTTGATTCAAAGTAGAATCATAACTCTGTAATGGTAGCTAACTTAGATGTGAAAGTCTTGTTTCACAAAAGTATTGACAACAACTATTTTGTGCTCTTTTATAACTCTCAGGAGAGGTGTGTGATATATATGTGATACAGCTCTCTATCTCTCTATATAGAGAAGCACAAGAGACAAACATGAAGGCTACAGAATGTTTAAAGCATTCAAGAAACCTGATTAACTTGATAACTTGATAAACTGACTTGCAAGTTCAACTTGATAACTTTGTTATGTTGTTTAGTGATTTTAAAAGGATCAGTCTTTGGTGTGAAAATGAAGTATTCCTTTGTCTCATTACACTGATTTAGTTTAAATCACATTTTAATTTACTTAGAAATTTGAAATAACATTAATGGAGGGCATGAGATTTTTATGCTTGTTAAAAAAAAGAAATAAGTTGGAAAAAAATGATTAAGAAACACTACTCCATGTCATTTACCTAAACTGTATTTCTGATAATAAAACGAGGAAAAATGCCCCTTGTGTCCCTTCAGCTTGATTCAAACGTGGGCCCCTAAGGTGCACGTCGATGGACTCAAAAGTCATTTATCCCAGTGTGAACATACCACCTGCCACTTTTCAATCAGCAGCGCTTCCACAAGAATCATTTGAGTACTCAAATCTCCCCAAGGGATTTTCCATTTTTTTGACTCAGCATGTAAGCAGGCAAACTGGTTCTGGTGTCACCCATTTTAGAAGCTTCTTATAACAGCAATAGCAGGGGCATTTTTGTAGGCAGTATAATTACTCACCCTCAGTATTACACAGCTGTTCTGAGCACATTTCCCTCTTCTACTCAAAAAACAAACACAGAACAATTGTCTAGCTTAGCGCCTATTTTGCCTTCTGTCTCCACTACCCTATTAGAAGGCAGTTGTCTCCTTTCTTATGTGCTTCTCCATGCCAATCCTTTGAGTAAATACAGTTGTAACTCTTCTTGGCGAAGCTTGCCTGAGGTGTATCTACCATCTTTTCATACACAGCCTTTCCACTATGGTACTCCATTGCAGGGAAAAAGAGAAATTTACATGGTCCAAAGATAAATTCAAATTTCTGCTACGCTTTGAATTTGGCCAAACAAAAAGCACAGAGGGTAACTGCTTATTTTTTAAGGATGAATGAATCCAGTCATATCTGGTGTTGTGAACTATTTTTCACATGAGTTGCTCTCATTGGAGACATTTGCTCTGATGTTTTCCTTTTCATTATTTATGTTGGTGGCCTTGTAAGAGAAATATAAGCCATGCTAGAGAGGTGACTCACACACATTTCATAAAAGTCTGAGTAGTTATGGAAGCCTTTGAGGACAGTGCTAGGTTCCAACTGAGTTCTACAGGTTGTGAAAAACAGGAAATCATACAAGGAACTTTGACAATTGGAGTTTGCTTAAGGATACACAGGCACTGGAAACGGAAAGATATTGGGAGCCAAGGGAAATCTGGGGATTGGCTGTTATCTCTTCTCTCACCAGCCACATGATTTCTTATTTATGGCTTCTCTGTAGCTCTCAATATCTGTTTCCTAAATATCTGATTCCTCAAAATCTGCCATGAGGCCCCCCGACTGCTGATTCTAAATCATGAGACCTCCCGACATACATACTTTTAGCCTCAGTTCCTTATACTATTTGCTTCATTTTCTCAGTTCAGATTTCCAAGAAAGGTAATCTGTTTTACTAACAAAATATTTTCAAGCCAAGCTATGTACCAGGTACACATCCCATGGTCCCAACAACTATGGTCAAGGGGTTAGAGTCACTTGACCTGTGTAAGAATAGCCCTTCTCTGGGGGCAATGAGTGGGAAGTTTCTCTTAAAAGGAACTTCATGATACAACTTAGAGAAAAAAATGGCAGAGTAGGCAGCTCCAAGCTCTCATTCCCCCATAGAAACATCAAAAAAACAAGCAGAAACTATGAAAAACAACTGTCTCAGAACTTTGGAAAACAGTCAAAGGTTTACAGCAATCAAGCAGGCAATGAATGAGGAAAAAGGCAACTTCAAAACAGTGGGAAAGCTTTGTGGAGTTGTTACTTGTCCTTACCTCAAGCCTTCTCTGGCATGGCAGGAGTTGTAGCCCATGGTCAGTGTGGGACTCTGGCTCCTGGTCCAAGAGAAAACAAAGCAGACCCGATTTATAAATTATTGTGTATGTCTGTTCTAACCTGTCTGGGGGTTATCTGAAGTACTGATGCAAGGTATTTATCTCCCTTTCACCTAACTCAGACTAAGGCCAGAAAAGCAAGGGGCATTATTCAAAAACACTGGAAGCCCAACTAACAACCCATTGACACCTGGGGCCAAAGATTAATGTTGAAATATACAATAAACTGCCTAAGTCCCAGGAGCAAAAGTTGGGGAGAATTTCTTTGGCAAATTAGGACATTCAATAGCACCTGTGTATATGTGGGAATTTACAAAGCTGTGCACATGCCCAGGGCAAGATACATGCTCAGAAAAGAACTGAGAAGACTCCAATCTTTCACCTTGGGCCAATCCCTAGGCTCAGTGCAAGCCAGGTTAAGTGTGGAAGAAGAATCCCAGAACAAAGCCAAGGTACAAAGATTGGGAGAGACATTTTTCATTTATATTGTTTGGTTTTGGTTTTTCTTATTTGCTTGTTGTTTTTAGCTCCTGGCATTCAAGAAATATCTGTCAACACACTAGCTGAACTTAAGCTAAGGAACACACTAGCTGAACTTAAGCTAAGGAGCAGAGATTTCAGAGAACATACACATCAAGGAAAACAGTCTTTGCAAGAATAATTTGGAAAGTCACTAAACAAATGGACTATTACAGCCTGCAACAATAAAAAAAAAAAACAAAGGCAAACCCTGAGGAAAGAGAAGAATCTGGTTTGCAGAGCTGCAACATTCAAATGTCTGTTTTGCACACACAAAAAAATCACAAGGCATACAAAGAAACAGCAAAGTATGGCCCATTCAAAGGGACAAAACAAATCTCCAGAAATCATCCCTGAAGAAACGCAAGCATCACACTTACTAGACAGCTGTCTTAAATATGCTCAAAGAGATCAAGGAAAACATGGAAAAAGAACTAAAGCAATAAAGAAAACTATATATGAACAAAGCGAGAAAATCAGTTAAAAAATAGGTTATAAAAAGAATCAAATTTTAGAGCTGGAAAGTACAATAAATGAAATGAAAAAGTCACTAAAGGGGTTCAACAGCAAATAATACAGTCTAAGCCTTTAAATTGTAGAATTTAATCCATTTATATTTGAAGTAATTAGTGATAAAGAAGGAATTACTTCTGCCTTTTTCTTAGTTTCCTGTATTTCTTATGCTTTTATTCAGCAAAATAGAAACAGACTCACAGAAACAGAAAACAAACTAGTGGTCAACAAAGGGAAGAAGGAAGGGGGGAGGGGCAAGTTACGGGTATGGGAATAAGAGATTCAAACTACTATGTATAAAATAGATAAGCAAAAAGGATATATTATATAGCTCAGGGAATTACCATTGCCATTACCTTGTAATAACTTTTAATGGAGTATAATCTGTAAAAATACTGAATCACTATTCTATACATCTGAAACTAATATAATATTGCAAATCAACTATACTTCAGTAAAAAAAAAAAGAAAAGCATAAATTGGCACAAGAGATTTTTAAATATGATTATATGCTGTATTCAAGAGACAAACTTCAGATCCAAAAACTCAAACAGATTGAAAGTAAAAGAATGGGAAAAGATAGCTCATACAAATAGTAACCCAAAGAGAGCTGAGGTGGTTATACTAATATCAGACAAAATAGTCTAAGTAAAAAACCATTACAAGAGGCAAAGGACATTATATATTGTTAAGAGGATCAATCCATCAAGAAGATATAAAAATTATAAACATATATACACCAAACAACAGAGCCCCCAAATATAAAAAGTAACATTGATAGATTTGAAGGGAGAAATAGATAGTTCTACAATAATAGTTGCAGTATTCAATACCCCACTTTCAATAATGCACAGAATAAATAGACAGATCTATAAGTAAACACTGAAACAACACTATAAACAAACTAGACCTAACAAAAAAAGCACATTCTTCTCAAGTGGACATGGAACATTCTCCAGCATAGAACATGTGTTAGGCCACAAAACAAGACTCAAATTTAAAAAGATTTAAATCACACAAAGTATTTTCTCTGACCACAATCAGTAACAGAAGAAAAATGGAAAATTCACACACACATAGAACCTTAAACAGCCAATGGGTCAAAGAAGAAATCACAATGGAACCTACAAACTATTTAGAAATGAATGAAATGAAAACACAATATACCAAAATTTATGGGATACAGTGAAGGCAGGGCTCTGAGGGTAATTTATAGCTATAAATGCATACATTAAAAAAGAAGATCTCAAATCAAAACCTAACTTTACATCTTGAGGAACTAGAAAAAGAAAAACAAAATAAACACA
The DNA here is from genome assembly GCF_002837175.3 of Physeter macrocephalus. Lineage (NCBI taxonomy): Eukaryota > Metazoa > Chordata > Mammalia > Artiodactyla > Physeteridae > Physeter > Physeter macrocephalus. Next base: position 7,489,773 of record NC_041234.1, read on the forward strand.
AAGCTAGCATAAGGAAGAAAATGGTAAATATTACAGCAGAGACAAATAAAATAGAGAATTGTTAAAAAATACTTGTTCAATGAAACCAAAAAAAAAAGTTTTTTCTTTTAAAAGAGCAACAGGACTTCCCTGGTGGCGCGGTGGTTGCGCGTCCGCCTGCCGATGCAGGGGACCCGGGTTCGCGCCCCGGTCTGGGAGGATCCCACATGCCGCGGAGCGGCTGGGCCCGTGAGCCATGGCCAATGAGCCTGCGCGTCCGGAGCCTGTGCCCCGCAACGGGAGAGGCCGCGACAGAGGGAGGCCCGCATACCACAAAAAAAAAAAAAAAAAAAAGAGCAACAGAAATGACAAACTATTAGTTAGACTGACAAAGAAAAAGAAAGAAGACACAAATAACAAAAATAAAAAATGAAAGTAGAGATATTACTACTGACCTTACAAAATTAAAAGGATTATAAGGGAATATTTGAGCAATCGTTTGCCAAAAAGCTAGATAACTTAGATGAAACAAATTCCTAGACATACAAAATCTATCAAAACTGAATAACAAAGAAACAGAAAATCTGAAAAAACCTATAAATGTAAGGAGATTGATCAGTAATCAAAAATCTCCCAACAAAGAGCTCAACCTAATGGCTTCATGATGAATTATACCACACCTTTAAAGAACTAACACCAACCCTTCTCCAACTCTTCCAAAAAACTGAAGACAAGGAAACATTTCCTAACTGATTCTATGAGGCCAGCAGTGTCCTGATATTAAGCCAAAGACACTACAAGAACGTAGAACTACAGACCAATAGCCCTTATGAACATTAATGCAAAAATCCTCAAGAAAATATTAGCAAACTGAATTTAGCAGCATATTAAAAAGATTATACACCATGACTGAATGAGATTTATTCCTGGAAGGCAAAGATGATTCAACATACAAAAATCGATCAATGTAATAATACACCACATTAACAGAATAAAGAAAAAAGAATACATGATCATCTCAACTGATGCAGAAAAAGCTGAGCCCAGCCAAAACCACTGACCCACAGAAGGAACATTTAAAAATAAACCTAAAAGTATATGATATTAAGTGAAAAAGACATATTGCCAAGGAATAGGTACAGCATTCAAGTATGGTTCAAAGCATGCAAACACCATACATTTATTGTTTACATTATATATTACCTACATGTAATTACATTATTTAAAATATTCTCAGAAATAAAACAAACCAAATACAAACAACAGAAGAGGTATACAATAATGTTTCAGCTCTTTAAAAACTACATCTGTCTGATGGTTGAAGTTGGGTGATAGAATACTGGTTACATTATACCATTCTTTCCACTTTGGGTTATGTTTGAAAATTTTGATGATTAAAAAGTTGCTATACTGGGACTTCCCTGGTGGCACATTGGTTAAGAATCCGCCTGCCAATGCATGGGCACGGGTTCAAGCCCTGGTCCGGGAAGATCCCACATGCTGTGGAGTAACTAAGCCCGTGTGCCACAACTAATGAAGCCTGTGCTCCTAGAGCCCGTGCTCTGCAACAAAAGAAGCCACCACAATGAGAAGCCCGCACACCGCAACGAAGAATAGCCCCTGCTCACCACAACTAGAGAAAGCCTGCATGCAGCAACAAAAAACCCAACACAGCCAAAAAAGAAAGAAAGAAATTTATTTTTTTTTTAAAAAGTTGCTATACCAAACAACAGTTTAAAAAAAACTTTGAGAGAATTGGGGAAATTTGATTATGGGCTGGGTATTAGACAATATTAAGAAATTTCCACTATTTCTGTTAGGTATAATAATGACATGGTGGTCATGTAAAATAAACAAAAACAAACAAACAAACCTCACTGATGCATACCAAAATATTTGCAACTGAAACTACTTGATGTCTAGGATTTTAAAAAAAAGTATTCCAGAAATATAAGAAAAGGAGGTGGAGGATAGATGAAAAATAGTTGGGAAAATATTGATAAGTGTTAAAGTTGGATAAAAGGCTACATGAGTAGTCAGCATACTATATATTTACTTTAGTGTATTTTTGAAATTTTTCTAGTAAAAAGTTTTTATATACCAAATTATATTATATTGTGATGTACTATAATTATGGTATATTATTAAGATTTGTAAAAGCTAGGGGCAGGTACACAGTTATTCATTATATTTTCTGCTACTCTTTTCTATATGTTTGAAATATTGTTTCATTTTAGAAAGAAAATTCTACATCTTCCCCATGTAAACTTTACCAGTCTCACAAATATCTCTGGAATACCACTCTTTAAAAGCTTATCAGAAGCCTACAAGTCCTACAAAGCAGAGTTGAAAGACTTCTATCTTAGAAATAAGTCATACGTTCCAGAAAAACCCCAAGAACTCAGAATTCATTTCCAAAGCAAAACGTACAAGATTCAGGAGGCTCCTAAAGTGTTTTCTTTTTGTATTTCCAAAGAGCTGTCATGCCCTTTTAATACAATGCCTCCTGTATCAACCAAAGAATTCCTGTTGCTTAACATCGCTGTGGACCCCCCACAGTGCTGTGAAGTATGCTTCCCTTGGAGGAAAAGTGCTTGTCATAAGAAGTAATTTACCTCTTGGAGCCAAAACACACCATTTCACTGCCAGAAGAAGACTGCTTGTCAAGTCAAAAGGTAGGATTGTGAATGAGGATGGAGAGGGAGAAGGAGATAGAATTTGCCAAGGTAATGAAGCAGGAAGGATGGTACATTAGAAAAAGCACAGGCCTAGAGCCAGCGCCACCACATATAATTGCATAGACTTGGGGAATCTGTTTTAACATCTCTACGTTTCAGAAAAGTTGGTTTATATTGATGCAACACTGGCTGCACATATGAATTCCTGAAGAATGCCTAGACCCCCTCCCCAGACAAACATCTCTGGGATAGATCTTGGCCAAGGACCATTCTTAACACTCCTGAGGTGATTCTAATGTGCAGCCAGGTTTGTGACCCACTGGTTTAGATCTCTTAAGGTCTCTTCCACTTTTCACTCTACCTGGATATATCTATAGGAAACTATGATAGCTGTAGTTTTTGCCTTTCTAGAATGCCTACTCGACACCTCCCTCCAGTAATAGCCACCTTCTGTTAGAGAACATGTTCCAAGTGGCTCTGTTTGGCTAATGCCTTGCTCATCTTATACTGAGCATTTTCTCGTTATTGTTATATTAAATTCGATATATGTCATTAAAGAGAATCAAGCAATGGTTATAGCTGTGCCCAATAAAAACCCCAAAGTCTGAAGGGCCCACAGAATAAAGGACCCAAATAAAACATCCTGAAATCATGTTTTTTGTTTCACTTTGTTAGAATTCAGCAAGAGATATATTCAGCAATCAAATCCCTATGATTCTATAAAGCTCTATTAATGACAATGGCCCACTCCACTAAACCCCTAAACTTTCTTCTGTTAAAGATCATTTATAGTGTGAGTTTCTAAGCCCAGAAAATGTGAATCCATAGCCTACAACTCTTAACCACAAACCAGTATCATCCCAGAATAAATAGCAGGCCATGCTCTTTATTCGTCTTGTGATTAATAGATGGGCGGGGTGGTAGGGTAATAACCCTTTCAGAATCATCACTGGTGATACAAAAAATGTTAGTTGTTCTCCTGAACTTAACATATCATATTTAAAATTGTTTAAAAAAAATCCATGTTGCCATTTGGATACTCCTTTAATTATTTTATTGGAGTATAGTTGATTGACAATGTGTTAGTTTCAGGTGTACAGCAAAGTGATTCAGCTATATATATATACACACACACACACACATATATATACAGATACATATATGTGTGTGTATATATATATGTATATTCTTTTTCAGATTCTTTTCCATTATAGGTTATTATAAGATATTGAATATAGTTCCCTGTGCTATTCGGTAGGTCCTTGTTGGTTATCTATTTTATATATAGTAGTGTGTATATGTTAATCCCAAACTCCCAATTTATCACTCCCCCCTCTTTTCCCCTTTGGTAACCATAAGTTTGTTTTCTGTGTCTATGAGTCTATTTCTGTTTTGTAAATAAGTTTACTTGTATCATTTTTTTAGATTCCACACATAAGCGATATCATGATATCTGTCTTTGTCTGCCTGACTTCACTTAGCATGATAATTTCTAGGTCCATCCATGTTGCTGCAAATGGCATTATTTCATTCTTTTTTATGACTGAGTAATATTCCACTGTGTGTGTGTGTGTGTGTGTGTGTGTGTGTGTGTGTGTATACACACCACATCTTCTCTGAATACTCCTTTAATTTAACAAGTAAGGAAAGTTCATGTTTAAGTGGCTTAAGTCAATTGTTTCTAGGCAACTTCTGTCTAAAAGGCTTAATCTATTCACTACCAATTTATCTTCCAAGTCCAAACAACTGATTGAGCAGTATTTTTACTCAGTTTCTCTCCTTCCCTCTGATCACCTGGGTAAACACTTAAGAAAAAGAGATAGGAACTACACCAGATGCTGAATTTAGCTTCAGAATTACAATGCTCCTTAGATGCTAAAAACAAAAACAAAAAAACAGGCCAGCAGTATACTATTTAAGATTAAAAGTTATTTGAAAGGTACATAAAACTATGCATAACTAGATATGTTTTTACTGACTACTCACATCAGAGGAGACTTGAGGAAACTGTTACTTCAGAATTGATCTATAATAGGTGATGCTATAGACATTTCCCCATATGTCTCCCCTTCAATTTCACTGTCATCTAATTCCTTCCATCTGCAGATTAAAACTGTAGATGAAGAAAAAAACCCAGAGAAATATGGTGAAGGGGATCAGAATGCCACCCCAAAAGATGCCACTTTAGCATAAGGACTATTTTGAGCTGAAGACTATTAAGAAATAGCAGACACAGGAGGAACTCTCTGCTCTCCCCCTTTCTGCCTAAAACCAAGATATAAATTTCTGTTTGCAAAGGTACCATACATAAATCTTTATTTGTAAAGGTATTTCCAACTCATGTACCAAAAAAAGAATGACTCATCTGCAAAACAAACTTCACTAAACAACCCTTATTTACCATACATTTCCTAGTTGCCTTGCCACAGTTTACCACCTCTAGAAGCCCAAATCACCCTTTCCTTTTTTTTTAACATCTTTATTGCAGTATAATTGCTTTACAATGGTGTGTTAGTTTCTCCTTTACAACAAAGTGAATCAGTTATACATATACATATGTTCCCATATCTCTTCCCTCTTGCATCTCCCTCCCTCCCACCCTCCCTATCCCACCCCTCTAGGTGGTCACAAACCACCGAGCTGATCTCCCTGTGCTATGCGGCTGCTTCCCACTAGCTATCTATTCTACGTTTGGTAGTGTATATATGTCCATGCCACTCTCTCACTTTTGGCCACACCACGTGGCATGGGGGATCCCAGTTCCCTGACCAGGGATCGAGCCCATGCCCCCTGCAGTGGAAGCATGGAGTCCCAAGCACTGGACCACCAGGGAAGTCCCAAATCACCCTTTCCTTTGTCTAGTCACTTCTCCACAATTTGTTACCCTCTGTTAAGATGGTATATAAGCCCCAAATTATAACCATCCCTTTGAGTTACTAATAGAGTTCCCCCACATACATGCATGTTGCATGTATAAATAAATTCTGTGACATTTTTGTCCTATTAAACAGGACCCTATTTTGTCAGTTTAATTTAAGGCAAAAATTTCCCAAAGGGATCAGCAGAAGAGTGGGAGGAGAAAGAAGGAAAAAAGAAGCCAATGTACTTGGTCTCAAAGTTGAGGAAAGAAAATGGTGCTATCCTCAATTCCTCTCTCCTTCCTAGCCCCAAATTACCTCATCCTACCTAAAATTCTCCCATAACTTTCTAGCCAAGTTCAAAGTGCCTAAATAGTTTTCATTTCCTGCCTAATGCTATGAAAAGATGTTCCCTCGGGTAAAAACATGAACAAATCTCCTAATCTCTTCTTGCCTTCATCACTAAAAAGAGTATGTAAGGTTTTCCCCGGTTGGAAACTGTCCTCACAAAACAAACTCTTTTTTTAACCTTGTAAACAACTGTAAAATCCGGGACATAAATAAACAATGGCTTCAACCTTGAAACACAGACAATGGCATAAATTAAATCAAACTTTAAATTTAAAAATTAAATTTATTTAAAAAATTTCCCCCCAGCTTTATTGAGATAAAATTGACATGTTACATTATGTAAGTTTAAGGTATACAATGTGATGATTCGATACATGTATACATTGAAAAATATTTACCACAAGGTTAATTAACATATCCTTTACTTCAAATAATTACCATTTTGTTGTTGTTGTTATGGTGACAACATTTAAGATTTACTCTCATAGCAACTTTCAAGTATACATTACAGTATTGTTAACTACAGTCACCACGCGGTACATTAGATTCCCAAAACTTATTCATCTTCTAACTAAAAATTTGAACCCTTTACCAATATCTCCCCATTTTCCCCACCCCTTATAATCATCAAACTACTATTTTTATAAATTTGACATTTCTATATTCCACATGAGTGAGATCATACAGTATCTGCCATTCCTTGTCTTGCTTATTTGACTTAGCATAATTCCTTCAGGTTCATCCATGTTGTCACAAGTGGCAGGATTTCCTTCTTTTGTGCTTTTATTGTGCTACTGAATTTGGTTTGCTAGTATTTTATTGAGATTTTTTGCAACTATATTCATCAGGGATATTGGCCTTTCTTGTAGTATCCTTAACTGGCTTTGCTATCAGGGTAATTCTGGACTGGTAAAAGGAGTTTGAGAGGGTTGCCTCCTACTCAATTTTTTAGAAGAGTCTGAGAAAGATGATACTAATTCTTCTTTAAATATTTGGTTGAATTCACCTATGAAGCCATCAGGTCCTGGGCTTTTCTTTGTTGGAAAGTTTTATTATTGATTCAATCTCCTTACTTGTTATTGGCCTGTTTAGATTTTCTATTTTTTCTTTATTCAGACTTGGTAGGTTGTATGTTTCTGAGAATTTATCCATATCTTGTAAGTTTTCCTTTTTTTTTTTTTTTTTTTTTTGCGGTACGCAGGCCTCTCACTGTTGTGGTCTCTCCCATTGCAGAGCACAGGCTCCGGATGCGCGGGCTCAGCCGCTCCGCGTCATGTGGGATCTTCCTGGACCAGGGCACGAACCCGTATCCCCTGCATCTGCAGGCAGACTCTCAACCACTGCGCCACCAGGGAAGCCCAAGTTTTCAAATTTGTTAGCATATAATTGTTCATACTAGTCTCTTATTATCATTTGTATTTTTAGGCCTCTCACTGTTGTGGCCTCTCCCATTGCAGAGCACAGGCTCCGGATGCGCGGGCTCAGCCGCTCCGCGTCATGTGGGATCTTCCTGGACCAGGGCACGAACCCGTATCCCCTGCATCTGCAGGCAGACTCTCAACCACTGCGCCACCAGGGAAGCCCAAGTTTTCAAATTTGTTAGCATATAATTGTTCATACTAGTCTCTTATTATCATTTGTATTTTTGTGGTACTGGCTGTAATGTCTCCTGTTTCATTTATAATTTTATTTGAGTCCCCTCTCTGTTTTCCTTTTTAAGTCTAGCTGAAGGTTTGTCAATTTTGTTCATTTTTTTCAGGAAACCAACTCTTAGTTTCATTGAACTTTTCTACTGTTTTTCTATTCTCTATTTCATTTATTTCTGCTCTGATCTTTGTTATCTCCTTCATTCTGCCAACTTTGGTCTTAGTTTGTTCTTCTTTTTCTAATTCTTGGAGATGTAAAGTAAGGTTGTTTATTAGAGATATTCCTCTTTTTTTAACGTAGGCATTTATTGCTATAATCTTCCCTCCTCACACCACTTCTGCTGCATCCCATAAGTTTTGGTACACTGTTTTCATTTTCTTTTGTTTCAAAATAACTTTTTTTTTTTTAAACCACAGGAGGAAACTCATTTATTTGTTTATTTATTTATGGCTGTGTTGGGTCTTCGTTTCTGTGCTAGGGCTTTCTCTAGTTGTGGCAAGCGGGGGCCACTCTTCATTGCGGTGCGCGGGCCTCTCACTATCACGGCCTCTCTTGTTGCGGAGCACAGGCTCCAGACGCGCAGGCTCAGTAGTTGTGGCTCACGGGCCCAGTTGCTCCGCAGCATGTGGGATCTTCCCAGACCAGGGCTCGAACCCGTGTCCCCTGCATTGGCAGGCAGATTCTCAACCACTGCGCCACCAGGGAAGCCCTCAAGATAACTTTTGATTTCCCTTTTGATTTATTCTTTGACTCATTGGTTGTTCAGGAGTATGTTGTTTAATTTCCACATATTCATGAATTTTCCAGTTTTCCTCCTGTTGTCAATTTCTAGTTTCATACCACTGTTGTCAGAAAAGACACTTGATATGATTTAAATCTTTTAAAAATTGTTAAGACTTATTTTGTGACATAAAATATGATCTGTTCTGGAGAATGTTCTATGTGTACATGAGAAGAATGTGTATTCTTTTACTTTTGAATGAAATGTTCTGTATATGTCCATTAGGTCTATCTGATCTAAATATAGTTCAAATCCAATGTTACCTTATTGATATTCTGTCTGGTGATCTAACCATTGTTGAAAGTAGAGTACTAACATCTCCTGCTATTATTGTTGTCATCTATTATTCCCTTCAGATCTGTTACTATTTGCTTAATATATTTAGGTGCCCCAATGTTGGATGCATATATATTTACAATTGTTTTATCCTCTTGATGAATTCAACCCTTTAAAATTATATAATAACTTTGTCTCTTGTCACAGTTTTAGACTTAAAGTCTATTTCATGTGATATAAGTATAGGTACATTTGCTGTCTTTTGGTTTCCATTTGCATGGAATATCTTTTTCTATCAATTCACTTCTAATCTGTGTGTGGACTTGAAGCTGAAGTGACTCTCTTGTAGGCAGCATACACTTGAGCCTTGTTTTTTTAACCCATTCAGTCACTGTATGTCTTTTGACTGGAGAATTGAATCTGTTTACATTTAAAGTAATTATTGATAAGTAAGAGCTTACTATTGTCATATTGTTAATTGTTTTCTGACTGTTTTGCAGTTCCTTTCTTCCTTTCTTGCTGTATTCCTTTGTGAAATGATGATTTTCCATAGTGGTCTACTTTGATTCCCTTCTCTTTATCTTGTGTGTATCTACTACAGGTTTTTGTTTCGTGGTTACCCTGAGGCTTACTTGAAACATCTTACAAATAAAGCAGTCAATTTTAAGCTAATTTCAACTTCATTCTGATTGCATATAAAAACTCTACCCTTTTACTCCCCTTCCCATGTTTTATGTTTGTGATGTAACAATTTATATCTTCTTATATTGTGTATCCATTATGAAATTACTGTAGCTATAGCTATTTTTTTAAACATCTTTACTGGAGTATAATTGCTTGGGGATATATGTATATGTATAGCTGATTCACTTTGTTATAAAGCAGAAGCTATAGTTATTTTTAATACTCCTGTCCTTTAACATTTATAATAGAGTTAAGTGCTTAACACATAACCATGTTACAGTATTAGAGTATTCTAAATTTGACTATAAATATACGTTTACCAGTGTGTTGCATATTTTTTATGTTTTCATGTTACTAATTAGTATCCTTCATTTTAGCTTGAAGAACTCCTTTCAGCATTTCTTGTAAGGCAAGTCTAGTGATTTGAGGGTGATGAACTCCCTCAAATTTTCTTTTTTTTTTAGGCCACGCTGCACAGCATGTGGGATCTTAGTTCCCCAATCAGGGATTGAACCCATGCCCCTTGCATTGGGAGGACGGAGTCTGAATCACTGGACCTCCAGGGAAGTCACTCCCTCAACTTTTGTTTGTTTGGGAAAGCATTTATCTCACCTTGATTTCTGAAGGACAATTTTATTGGTTGAATATTCTTGGTTTGGCACATTTTTTTCTTTCAGCACTTTCAGTATATCATCTCACTCTCTCCTGGCCTGCAAGGTTTTTGCTGAGAAATCTGTTGATTGCCTTATAAGGGTTGCCTTGAATGAGAGAATTTTTTTTCTCTTATTGCCTTTAAAATTCTCTTAACTTTTATTTTAGACAGTTGAATTATAATGTGACTTGCAGAAGATTATTTTGAACTGAAATTTGAAGGTGACCAATTAACTTCATAAACTTGGATGTCTGAATCTCTCCAGGTTTGGGAAGTTCTCAACCATTATTTCTTTAAATAAACTTTCTGCCCCCTTTTCCCTCTCTTCTCCTTCTGGGACTCCAATGACAGATAGATTATTTTTCTTAAAGGTATGTCTAAGTCCCATAGGCTTTCTTCATTCCTTTTCATTCTTTTTTTCTCTTTGCTCCTCTGACTGTATTATTTTAAATGATCTTTCTCCAAGTGCACTGATTCTTCTTTCTGTGTGGTCCAGTCTGCTATTTAAGCTCTCTGAATTCAATTCAGTCACTATATTCTCCAGTTCCAAAATTTCTGTATGGCTCTTTGTTATGTTTCCTATCTCTCTGTTGAACAGCTCACTTTGTGCTTGTAGTATTTTCCTAATTTAATTCAATTGTTTATCTTTGTTCTCTTGTAGATCTCTAAGCTTCTTTAAAACAATTACTTTGAATTCTTTCTCAGACAATTCATGTAACTCAATTTCTTTGGGGTCAATGAGGGAAGTTTACTATGTTCCTTTGGTAGTGCCATGTTTCCCCAGTGCTCCTTCATCCTTATAGTCTTGTGTAAGTGTCTGCTTATTTGAGAAAAACAGTCACCTCTTCCAGACGTTATTGACTAATTTCAGTAAGGAAAGACCTTCACCTATGGTATGGGCAGGGTCATGCTAGAGTGTGTTGTGCCCCTGGGACTAGTGGTACATGGCACCAAGTGTGCGGCCACGCAGTGGGTCCAGAGGGGCACTGTTTCTTGGTCTGGGTACTGGCTACATGGGTATGTCTACTTTGTGCAATTGAGCTGTACACTTATAATATGTGCCCTCTTATGTATGCATGTTCTATTTCAATAAAATTTACACTAGAGATAGCTTCAAGATGGAAGAGGAGAAAGATGCGCAGATCACCTTCCACCCACAAATACATCAAAAATACATCGACATGAGGAACAACTACTACAGAACACTTACTGAACACTGGCAGAAGACCTCAGACCTCCAAAAAGGCAAGAAACTCCCCACGTACCTGGGTAGGGCAAAAGAAAAAAGAAAAAAACAGAGACAAAAGAATAAGGTGGGACCTGAACCTCTGGGAGGGAACTGTGAAGGAGGAAAAGTTTCCACACACTAGGAAGCCCCTTCACTGGCGGAGATGGCAGGTGGGCGGTGGGGGGGAAGCTTCAGAGCCACAGAGGAGAGCGCAGCAACAGGGGTGCAGAGGGCAAAGCAGAGAGATTCCCACGCAAAGGATTGGTGCTGACCAGCACTCACCAGCCTGAGAGGCTACTCTGCTCACCCGCCGTGGCGGGCCAGGGCTGTGAGCTGAGGCTCGGGCTTCGGAGGTGAGACCCCAGGGAGAGGACTGGGGATGGCTGCACGAACACACCCTGAAGGGGGCTAGTGCACCACAGCTAGCCGGCAGGGAGTCCGGGAAAAAGTCTGGACCCACCTAAGAGGCAAGAGGCCACTGTTTTCGGGTGCGCAAGGAGAGGGGATTCAGAGCACCGCTTAAACAAGCTCCACAGACAGGCGCAAGCCACGGCTTTCAGCGCAGACACCAGAGACGGGCATGAAACGCTAAGGCGGCTGCTGCAGCCACCAAAGAGCCTGTGTGCAAGCACAGGTCACTATCCACACCTCCCCTCCCGGGAGCCTGTGCAGCCCGCCACTGCCAGGGTCCCGTGATCCAGGGACAGCTTCCCCGGGAGAACACACGTCATGCCTCAGGCTATTGCAATGTCATGTCGGCCTCTGCCACCACAGGCTCAATCCACATTCCATACCCCTCCTTCCCCCCTGGCCTGAGTGAGCTAGAGCCCCCTAATCAGCTGCTCCTTTAACCACGTCCCTTCTGGGCAGAGAACAGATGCCCTCAGATGACCTACATGCACAGGCAGGGCAAAAAGCAAAGCTGAACCCCAGGAGCAGTGCGAACAAAGAAGGAAAAGGGAAATCTCTCCATACAGCCTCAGGAGCAGCGGATTAAATCTCCACAATCAAACTGATGTACCCTGCATCTGTGGAACCCTTGAATACACAACGAATCATCTCAAAATTGAGGCGGTGAACTTTGAGAGCAACTGTAGACTTGGGGTTTGCATTCTGCATCTAATTTGTTTCTGGTTTTATGTTTATCTCAGCTTAGTATATAGAGCTTATAATCATTGGTAGATTTGTTTATTGATTTGGTTGCTCTCTTCCTTTTTTTTAATATGTATACATATTTTTCCTTTTTCTCCTTTTGTGACTGTGTACATGTATGCTCTTTATGTGATTTTCTCTGTATAGCTTTGCTTGTACCATTGGTCCTAGGGTTCTGTCTGTCCATTTTTTTTTGTTTTTCTGGGGTTTTTTTAGGATAGTTTTTAGTGCTTGTTATCATTGGTGGATTTGTTTTTTCATTTGGTTGCTCTCTTCTATCGTTCGTACTTTTTTTACCACTTTTTTATTTTTAATAATATATTTTTTACTTTTATTTTAATTACTTTCTGTGCAGCCCGCCACTGCCAGGGTCCCGTGATCCAGGGACAGCTTCCCCGGGAGAACACACGTCATGCCTCAGGCTATTGCAATGTCATGTCGGCCTCTGCCACCACAGGCTCAATCCACATTCCATACCCCTCCTTCCCCCCTGGCCTGAGTGAGCTAGAGCCCCCTAATCAGCTGCTCCTTTAACCACGTCCCTTCTGGGCAGAGAACAGATGCCCTCAGATGACCTACATGCACAGGCAGGGCAAAAAGCAAAGCTGAACCCCAGGAGCAGTGCGAACAAAGAAGGAAAAGGGAAATCTCTCCATACAGCCTCAGGAGCAGCGGATTAAATCTCCACAATCAAACTGATGTACCCTGCATCTGTGGAACCCTTGAATACACAACGAATCATCTCAAAATTGAGGCGGTGAACTTTGAGAGCAACTGTAGACTTGGGGTTTGCATTCTGCATCTAATTTGTTTCTGGTTTTATGTTTATCTCAGCTTAGTATATAGAGCTTATAATCATTGGTAGATTTGTTTATTGATTTGGTTGCTCTCTTCCTTCTTTTTAATATGTATACATATTTTTCCTTTTTCTCCTTTTGTGACTGTGTACATGTATGCTCTTTATGTGATTTTCTCTGTATAGCTTTGCTTGTACCATTGGTCCTAGGGTTCTGTCTGTCCATTTTTTTTTGTTTTTCTGGGGTTTTTTTTAGGATAGTTTTTAGTGCTTGTTATCATTGGTGGATTTGTTTTTTCATTTGGTTGCTCTCTTCTATCGTTCGTACTTTTTTTACCACTTTTTTATTTTTAATAATATATTTTTTACTTTTATTTTAATTACTTTATTTTATTTTTCCTTCCTTCTTTTTATCCTCCCTTTTTATTTAGAGCCATGTGGCTGACAGGGTCTTGATGCTCCGGCTGGGTGTCAGGCCTGAGCCACTGAAGTGGGAGAGCCAAGTTCAGGACATTGGTCTACCAGAGACCTCCCGGCTCCATGTAATATCGAACGATGAGAGGTCTCCCAGAGATCTCCATCTCAACGCTAAGACCCAGCTCAACTCAACGACCAGCAAGCTACAGTGCTGGACACCACACTCCAAACAACTAGCAACACAGGAACACAACCCCACCCATTAGCAGAGAGGCTGCCTAAAATCATAATAATGTCACAGACACCCCAAAACATACCACCGGCCGTGGTTCTGCACACAAGAAAGACAAGATCCAGCCTCATACACCAGAACACAGGCACAAGTCCCCTCTACCAGGAAGCCTACACAACCCACTGAACCAAACTGAGACACTGGGGACAGACACCAAAAACAACGGGAACTACAAAACAGCAGCCTACAAAAAGGAGACCCCAAATACAGTAAGTTAAGCAAAATGAGAAGACAGAGAAACATACAGCAGATGAAGGAGCAAGGTAAAAACCCACCAGACCAAACAAATTAAGAAGAAATAGGCAGTCTACCCGAAAAAGAATTCAGAGTAATGATAGTAAAGATGATACAAAATCTTGGAAATCGAATGGAGAAAATACAAGAAACGTTAAACAAGGAACTAGAAGAACTAAAGAGCAAACAAACAAGGATGAACGACACAATAAATGAAATTAAAAATGTTCTAGAAGGAATCAAAAACAGAATAACTGAGGAAGAACGGATAAGTGACCTGGAACATAAAAGAGTGAAAATAACTATGGCAAAGCAGAATAAAGAAAAAAGAAGGAAAAGAATGGAGGACAGTCTCAGAGACCTCTGGGACAACATTAAACACACTAACATTCGAATTATAGAGGACCCAGAAGAAGAGAAAAAGAAAGGGACAGAGAAAATATTTGAAGAGACTATAGTTGACAACTTCCCTAATATGGGAAAGGAAATAATCAAGTCCAGGAAGCGCAGAAGGTCCCATACAGGATAACTCCAAGGAGAAACACGCCAAGACACATATTAATCAAACTACCAAAATTAAATACAAAGAAAAAACATTAAAAGCAGTGAGGGAAAAGCAACAAATAACATACAAGGGAATCCCCATAAGGTTAACAGGTGACCTTTCAGCAGAAACTCTGCAAGCCAGAAAGGAGTGGCAGGACATATTTAAAGTGATGAAAGGGAAAAACCTACAACCAAGATTACTCTACCCAGCAAGGATCTCATTCAGATTCGAAGGAGAAATTAAAACCTTTACAGACAAGAAGAAGCTAAGAGAATTCAGCACCATGAAAACAGCTCTATAACAAATGCTAAAAGAACTTCTCTAGGCAGGAAACACAAGAGAAGGAAAAGACCTAAAATAACAAACCCAAAACATATAAGAAAATAGTAATAGAAACAAACATATCGATAACTACCATAAATATAAATGGATTAAATGCTCCAACCAAAAGACATAGACTAGATGAATGGATACAAAAACAAGACCCATAGATATGCTGTCTACAAGAGACCACTTCAGACCTAGGGACACATACAGACTGAAAGTGAGGGGATGGAAAAAGATGTTCCAGGCAAATGGAAATCAAAAGAAAGCTGCACTAGCAATTCTCACATCAGACAATAGACTTTAAAATAAAGACTATTACAAGAGACAAAGTAGGATTCTACAGAATGATCAAGGGATCAATCCAAGAGGAAGACATAACAATTGTAAATATTTCTGGACCCAACATAGGAGCACCTCAATACATAACGCAAATGCTAACAGCCATAAAAGGGGAAATCGACAGTAACACAACCACAGTAGGGGACTTTAACACCCCACTATGGCCAAAGGACAGAGCATCCAAAATGAAAATAAATAAGGAAACACAAGCTTTAAATGATACATTAAACAAGATGGACTTAATTGATATTTATAGGACATTCCATCCAAAAACAACAGAATACACATTCTTCTCAAGTGCTCATGGAACATTCTCCAGGATGGAACATATCTTGGGTCACAAATCAAGCCTTGGTAAATTTAAGAAAATTGAAATTGCATCAAGTATCTTTTCTGACCACAACACTATGAGACTAGATATCAATTACAGGAAAAAAAATTGTGAAATACACAAACACATGGGGGCTACACAGTACACTGCTAAATAACCAAGAGATCACTGAAGAAATCAAACAGGAAGTCAAAATATACCTAGAAACAAATGACAGTGAAAACACAATGAAACAAAACCTATGGGATGCAGCAAAAGCAGTTCTAAGAGGGAAGTTTATAGCAATAAAATCCTACCTCAAGAAACAAGAAAGATCTCAAATACACAACTTAACCTTACAGCTAAAGCAATCAGATAAAGAACAAAAAACCCCCAGCTAAAGCAATTAGAGAATGAAGAAGAAAAAAACCCCAAAGTTAGCAGAAGGAAAAAAATCATAAAGATCAGATCAGAAATAAATGAAAAAGAAATGAAGGAAACCATAGCAAAGATAAATAAAACTAAAAGCTGGTTCTTTGAGAAGATAAACAAAATTGATAAACCATTAGCCAGACTCATCAGGAAAAAAAGGGAGAAGACTCAAATAGAATTAGGAATGAAAAAGGAGAAGTAACAACTGACACTGCAGAAAAACAAAAGACCATGAGAGATTACTACAAGCAACTCTGCCAATAAAATGGAGGACCTGGAAGAAATGCACAAATTCTTAGAAATGCACAACCTTCCAAGACTCAACCAGGATGAAATAGAAAATATAAACAGACAATCACTAGCACTGAAATTGAAACTGTGATTAAAAATCTTCCAACAGGGCTTCCCTGGTGGCGCAGTGGTTGCGCGTCCGCCTGCCGATGCAGGGGAACCGGGTTCGTGCCCCGGTCTGGGAGGATCCCACATGCCGCGGAGCGGCTGGGCCCGTG
>NC_041234.1:7506891-7508877 GCF_002837175.3 Physeter macrocephalus
AGGAGGAAAAACCATATGATCATCTCAATAGATGCAGAAAAAGCTTTTGACAAAATTCAAAACCCATTTATGATAAAAACTCTCCAGAAAGTAGTCATAGACGGAACTTAACCTCAATGTAATAAATGCCATATATGACAAACACACAGCCAACATCGTTCTCAATGGTGAAAAACTGAAACCATTTCCACTAAGATCAGGAACAAGACAAGGTTGCCCACTCTCACCACTATTTTATTTTTAACATCTTTATTGGAGTATAATTGATTTACAATGGTGTGTTACTTTCTGCGTTATAACGAAGTGAATCAGTATACATATACATATTTTCCCATATCTCTTCCCTCTTGCGTCTCCCTCCCTCCCCCCTCCCTATCCCACCCCTTTAGGTGGTCACAAAGCACCGAGCTTAACTCCCTGTGCTATGCGGTTGCTTCCCACTAGCTATTTATTTTACATTTGGTAGTATATATATGTCCATGCCACTCTATCACTTTGTCACAGCTTACACTTCCCCCTCCCCATAACCTCAAGTCCATTCTCTAGTAGGTCTGTGTCTTTATTCCCCTCTTACCCCTAGCTTCTTCACGACCATTTTTTTTCTTAGATTCCATATATATGTGTTAGCATACGGTATTTGTTTTTCTCTTTCTGACTTACTTCACTCTGTATGACAGACTCTAGGTCCATCCACCTCACTACAAGTAACTCAGTTTCGTTTCTTTTTATGGCTGAGTAATATTCCATTGTATGTGACCGGTGTGAGATGATATCTCATTGTGGTTTTGATTTGCATTTCTCAGATGATTAATGATGTTCAGCATTCTTTCATGTGCTTGTTGGCAATCTGTATATCTTCTTTGGAGACACGTCTATTTAGGTCTTCTGCCCATTTTGGGATTGGGTTGTTTGTTTTTTTGGTATTGAGCGGCATAGCTGCCTGTATATTTTGGAGATTAATCTTTTCTCAGTTGCTTCATTTGCAAATATTTTCTCCCATTCTGAGGGTTGTCTTTTGGCTTTGTTTATGGTTTCCGTTGCTGTGCAAAAGCTTTAAAGTTTCATTAGGTCTCATTTGTTTATTTTTGTTTTTATTTCCATTTCTCTAGGAGATGGGTCCAAAAGGATCTTGCTGTGATGTGTGTCAAAGAGTGTTCTGCCTATGTTTTCCTCTAAGAGTTTGATAGTTTCTGGCCTTAAATTTAGGTCTTTAAACCATTTTGAGCTTATTTTTGTATATGCTGTTAGGAAGTGTTCTAATCTCATACTTTTACATGTACCTGTCCAGTTTTCCCAGAACCACTTATTGAAGAGGCTGTCTTTTCTCCACTGTATATTCTTGCATCCTTTATCACACATAAGGTGACCATATGTGCGTGAGTTTATCTCGGGGCTTTCTATCCTGTTCCATTGATCTATATTTCTGTTTTTGTGCCAGTACCATACTGTCTTGATTACTGTAGCTTTGTAGTATAGTCTGAAGTCAGGGAACCTGATTCCTCCAGCTCCATTTTTCGTTCTCAAGACTGCTTTGGCTATTCGGGGTCTTTTGTGTTTCCATACAAATTGTGAAATTTTTTGTTCTAGTTCTGTGAAAAATGCCAGTGGTAGTTTGATAGGGATTTCACTGAATCTGTAGATTGCTTTGGGTAGTAGAGTCATTTTCACAATGTTGATTCTTCCAATCCAAGAACATGGTATATCTCTCCATCTATTTGTATTATCTTTAATTTCTTTTAGCAGTGTCTTATAATTTTCTGCATACAGGTCTTTTGTCTCCATAGTTAGGTTTATTCCTTGATATTTTATTCTTTTTGTTCCATTGGTAAATGGGAGTGTTTCCTTAATTTCACTGTCAGATTTTTCATCATTAGTGTATAGGAATGCCAGAGATTTCTGTGCATTAATTTTGTATCCTGCTACTTTACCAAATTCATTGATTAGCTCTAGAAGTTTTCTGGTAGCATCTTTAGGATTCTCTATGTA
>NC_041234.1:7509176-7509802 GCF_002837175.3 Physeter macrocephalus
GCATCTTTAGTATTCTCTATGTATAGTATCATGTCATCTGCAAACAGTGACAGCTTTACTTCTTCTTTTCCTATTTGGATTCCTTTTATTTCTTTTTCTTCTCTGATTGCTGTGTCTAGTACTTCCAAAACTATGTTGAATAAGAGTGGTGAGAGTGGGCAACCTTGTCTTGTTCCTGATCTTAGTGGAAATGGTTTCAGTTTTTCACCATTGAGAACAATGCTGGCTGTGTTTTTGTCATATATGGCCTTTATTATGTTGAGGAAAGTTCCCTCTATGCCTACTTTCTGCAGGGTTTTTATCATAAATGGGTGTTGAATTTTGTCAAAAGCTTTCTCTGCATCTATTGAGATGATCATATGGTTTTTCTTCTTCAGTTTGTTGATATGGTGTATCACGTTGATTGATTTGCGTATATTGAAGAATCCTTGCATTCCTGGAATAAACCCCACTTGATCATGGTGTATGATCCTTTTAATGTGCTGTTGGATTCTGTTTCTAGTATTTTGTTGAGTATTTTTGCATCTATGTTCATCAGTGATATTGCCCCTGTAGTTTTCTTTCTTTGTGACGCCTTTGTCTGGTTTTGGTATCAGGGTGATGGTGACCTCATAGAATGAGTTTGG
>NC_041234.1:7509966-7517374 GCF_002837175.3 Physeter macrocephalus
TTATCTTCTCAAAGAACCAGCTTTTAGTTTTATTGATCTTTGCTATGGTTTCCTTCATTTCTTTTTCATTTATTTCTGATCTGATCATTATGATTTGTTTCCTTCTGCTAACCTTGGGGTTTTTTTGTTCCTCTTTCTCTAGTCGCTTTAGGTGTAAGGTTAGGTTGTTTATTTCAGATTTTTCTTGTTTCTTTAGGAAGGGTTGTATTGGTATAAGTTTCTCTCTTAGAACTGCTTTTGCTGCATCCCATAGGTTTTGGGTCGTCGTGTTTTCATTGTCATTTGTTTCTAGGTATTTTTTGATTTCCTCTTTGATTTCTTTAGTGATCACTTCGTCATTAAGTACTGTATTGTTTCGCCTCCATGTGTTTGTTTTTTTTTACAGATCTTTTCCTGTAACTGATATCTAGTCTCATAGCTTTGTGGTCGGAAAAGATACTTGATATGATTTCAATTTTCTTAAATTTCCCAAGGCTTGATTTCTGACCCAAGATATGATCTATTCTAGAGATTGTTCCATGAGCACTTGAGAAAAATGTGTATTCTGTTGTTTTTGGATGGAATGTCCTATAAATATCAATTAAGTCCATCTTGTTTAATGTATCATTTAAAGCTTGTGTTTCCTTATTTATTTTCATTTTGGATGATCTGTCCATGGTGAAAGTGGGGTTTTAAAGTCCCCTACTATAAATGTGTTATTGTCGATTTCCCCTTTTATGGGTGTTAGTATTTGCCTTATGTATTGAGGTGCGCCTATGTTGGGTGCATAAATATTTACAATTGTTATATCTTCTTCATGGATCGATCCCTTGATCATTATATAGTGTCCTTCTTTGTCTCTCGTAATAGTTTTTACTTTAAAGTCTATTTTGTCTGATATGAGAATTGCTACTCCAGCTTTCTTCTGATTTCCATTTGCATGGAATATCTTTTTCCATCCCCTCACTTTCAGTCTGTATGTGTCCCTAGGTCTGAAGTGGGTCTCTTGTAGACAGCATATATATGGGTCTCGTTTTTGTATCCATTCAGCCAGTCTGTGTCTTTTGGTGGGAGCATTTAATCCATTTACATTTAAGGTAATTATCAATATGTATGGTCCTATTACCATTTACTGAATTGTTTCGGGTTGTTCTTGTAGGTCTTTTCCTTCTCTTGTGTTTCTTGCCTAGAGAAGTTCCTTTAGCATTTGTTGTAAAGCTGGTTTGGTGGTGCTGAACTCTCTCAGCTTTTGCTTGTCTGTAAAGGTTTTAATTTCTCCATCAAATCTGAATGAGATCCTTGCTGGGTAGAGTAATCTTGGTTGTAGGTTTTTCTCATTCATCACTTTAAATATGTCCTGCTACTCCCTTCTGGCTTGCACAGTTTCTGCTGACAGATCAGCTGTTAACCTATGGGGATTCCCTTGTGTGTTATTTGTTGTTTTTCCCTTGCTGCTTTTAATATGTTTTCTTTGTATTTAATTTTTGACAGTTTGATTAATATGTGTCTTGGTGTGTTTCTCCTTGGATTTATCCTGTATGGGACTCTCTGTGCTTCCTGGACTTGATTAATTATTTTCTTTCCCATATTAGTGAAGTTTTCGACTATAATCTGTTCAAATATTTTCTCAGTCCCATTCTTTTTTTTTTTTTTTTTGCGGTTCACGGGCCTCTCACTGCTGTGGCTTCTCCCGTTGCGGAGCACAGGCTCCGGTCGCGCAGGCCCAGCAGCCACAGCCCACTAGCCCAGCTGCTCTGCAGCATGTGGGATCCTCCTGGACCGGGGCACGAAACTGTGTCCTCTGCATCGGCAGGCGGACTCTCAACCACTGCGCCACCAGCAAAGCCCCAGTCCCTTTCTTTTTCTCTTCTTCTTCTGGGACCCCTATAATTCGAATGTTGGTCCATTTAATGTTGTCCCAGTGGTCTCTGAGACTGCCCTCAGTTCTATTCATTCTTTTTTCTTTATTCTGCTCTGCAGTAGTTATTTCAGCTGATAACCTTATAGGGATTCCCTTGTATGTTATTTTTTGCTTTTCCCTTGCTGCTTTTACTATATTTTATTTGAATTTAATTTTTATTAGTTTAATTAATATGTAGGTTGGTGTGTTTCTCCTAGGGTTTATCCTGTATGGGAGTCTCTGTGCTTCCTGGACTTCAGTGCCTATTTCCTTTCCTGTGTTAGGGAAGTTTTCAACTATAATCTCTTTAAATATTTTCTCAGACCCTTTTTCTTTCTCTTCCACTTCTCGGACCCCTATCATTCAAATGTTGGTGCATTTAATGTTGTCCCAGTGGTCTCTGAGACTGTCCTCAAGTCTTTTCATTCTTTTTTCTTTATTCTGCTCCATGGTATTTATTTCCACTATTTTATCTTCCAGGTCACTTATCCGTACTTCTGCCTCAGTTATTCTGCTATTGATCCCTTTTAGAGTATTTTTAATTTCATTTATTGTGTTGTTCATCATTGCTTGTTTCCTCTTTAGTTCTTCTAGGTCCTTGTTAAATGTTTCTTGCATTTCTCCATTCTACATCCAAGATTTTGGATCATTTTTACTATCATTATTCTGAATTCTTTATCAGGTAGACTGCCTATTTCCTCTTCATTTGTTAGGTCTGGTGGGATTTTACCTTGCTCCTTCATCTGCTGTGTTTTTCTGTCTTCTCATTTTGCTTATCTTACTGTGTTGGGGGCCTCCTTTTTGCAGGCTGCAGGTTCGTAGTTCCCGTTGTTGTTGGTGTCTGTCCCCAGTGGCTAAAGTTGGTTCAGCGGGTTGTGTAGGCTTCCTGGTGGAGGAGACTCGTGCCTGTGGTGTGGTGGATGAGGCTGGATCTTGTCTTTCTGGTAGGCAGGTCCACGACTGGTGATGTGTTTTGGGGTGTCTGTGTCCTTATTATGACTTTAGGAAGCCTCTCTGCTAATGGATGCGGCTGTGTTCCTGTCTTGCTAGTTGTTTGGCATAGGTTGTCCAACACTGTAGCTTTCTGGTCGTTGGGTGAAGCTGGGTCTTGGTGTTGAAACTGAGATCTCTGGGAGATTTTCGCCATTTGACATTACGTGGAGCTGGGAGGTCTCTTGTGGACCAGTGTCCTGAACTTGGCTCTCCCACCTCAGAGGCACAGCACTGACTCCTGCCTGGAGCACCAAGAACCTTTCATCCACACGGCTCAGAATAAAAGGGAGAAATTGTAGAAAGAAAGAAAGAAAGAAAGAGTATAAAAATAAAATAAAGTAAGAAAAAATAAAGTTATTAAAATAAAAAAAATAAGTATTAAGAAAAAAAATTTTTTAAGTAAAAAAAAAAAAAAGTACAGACAGAACCCTAGGACAAATGGTGAAAGCAAAGCTTTACAGAGAAAATCTCACACAGAAGCATACACATACACACTTACAAACGAGGAAAAGGGGAAATAATAATATATCTTCCTCTCAAAGTCTACCTCCTTAATTTGGGATGATTCGCTGTCTATTCATGTATTCCACAGATGCAGGGTACATGAAGTTGATTGTGGTGATTTAATCCACTGCTCCTGAGGCTGCTGGGAATAATTTCCCTTTCTCTTCTTTGTTCGCACAGCTTCTGGGGTTCAGCTTTAGATTTGGCCGCGCCTCTGCGTGTAGGTCGCCTGAGGGTGTCTGTTCTTCGCTCAGACAGGACGGGGTTAAAGGAGCAGCTGATTCGGGGGCTCTGGCTCACTCAGGCCCGGGGGAGGGAGGGGTACAGATGCGGGACGAGCCTGTGGTGGCAGAAGCTGGCGTGACGTTGCCCCAGCCTGAGGCGCGCCGTGCGTTCTCCCGGGGAAGTTGTCCCTGGATCACGGGAACCTGGCAGTGGAAGCTGCACAGGCTCCGGGGAGGGGAGGTGTGGAGAGTGACCTGTGCTCACACACAGGCTTCTTGGTGGTGGCAGCAGCAGCCTTAGGGTCTCATGCCCGTCTCTGGGGTCCGCGCTGTTAGCCGCAGCTCACGCCCGTCTCTGGAGCTCCTTTAAGCAAAGCTTTTAATCCCCTCTCCTCACGTACCAGGAAACAAAGAGGGAAGAAAAAGTCTCTTGCCTCTTCGGCAGGTCCAGACTTTTTCCCGTACTCACTCCCGGCTAGCCATGGTGCACTAACCCCTTCAGGATGTGTTCATGCCGCCAGTCTTCTCCCTGCGATCCGACCAATGCCCGAGCCTCAGCTCCCAGCCCCCGCCCACCCCAGCAAGTGAGCAGACAAGCCTCTCAGGCTGGTGAGTGCTGGTCGGAACCAATCCTCTGTGCGGGAATCTCTCTGCTTTGCCCTCCGCACCCCTATTGCTGCGCTCTCCTCTGTGGCTCCAAAGCTTCCCCCCTCCACCACCCACAGTCTCCGCCCACGAAGGGGCTTCCCAGGGTGTGGAAACCTTTCCTCCTTCACAGCTCCCTCCCACTGGTGCAGGTCCCATCCCTATTCTTTTGTCTCTGTTTTTACTTTTTTCTTTTGCCCTACCCAGGTACGTGGGGAGTTTCTTGCCTTTCCGGAGGTATGAGGTCTTCTGCCAGCGTTCAGTGGGTGTTCTATAGGAGGAGTTCCACGTGTAGATGTGTTTCTGATGGATCTGTGTGGAGGAAGGTGATCTCCGCGTCTTTCTCTTCCGCCATCTTCCTCAACTCCCCCACTCTCACCACTATCATTCAACATAGTTTTATAAGTTTTAGCCACAGCAATCAGACACAAAAAAGAAATAAAAGGAATCCAAATTGGAGAAGGAGAAGTAAAATTGTCACTGTTTGCAGATGACATGATACTATACATAGAGAATCCTAAAGATGCTACCAGAAGACTAACAGAAATAGTCAAAGAATGTGATAAAGTAGCAGGATATAAAATTAATGCACAGAAATCTCTTGCATTCCTATACACTAATGATGAAAAATCTGAATGAGAAATTAAGGAAACACTCCCATTTACCATTGCAACAAAAAGAATAAAATACCTAGGAATAAACCTACCTAAGGAAACCAAAGACCTCTATGCAGAAAAGTATAAGAAACTGATGAAAGAAATTAAAGATGATACAAACGAATGGAGAGATATACCATGTTCTTGGATTGGAAGAATCAACATTATGAAAATGACTCTACTACCCAAAGCAATCTACAGATTCAATGAAATCCCTATCAAACTACCACTAGCATTTTTCACAGAACTAGAACAAAAAATTTCACAATTTGCATGGAAACACAAAAGACCGCAAATATCCAAAGCAATCTTGAGAAAGAAAAAAGAGCTGTAGGAATCAGGCTCCCAGACTTCAGACTATACTACAAAGCTACAGTAATCCTAACAGAAATAGTCAAAGAATGTGATAAAGTAGCAGGATATAAAATTAATGCACAGAAATCTCTTGCATTCCTATACACTAATGATGAAATATCTGAAAGAGAAATTAAGGAAACACTCCCAGACTATACTACAAAGCTACAGTAATCAAGACAGTATGGTACTGGCATAATAACAGAAATACTGATCAGTGGAACAGGATAGAAAGCCCAGAGATAAACCCATTCACGTATGGTCACCTTATCTTTAATAAAGGAGGCAAGAATACACAATGGAGTAAAGACAGCCTCTTTAATAAGTGGTGCTGGGAAAAATGGACAGCTACATGTAAAAGAATGAAATTAGGGCACTCCGTAACACCATTCACAAAAATAAACTCAAAATGGATTAAAGACCTAAATGTAAGGCCAGACACTATGAAACCCTTAGAGGAAAACATAGGCAGAACACTCTATGACTTACATCACAGCAAGATCCTTTTTGACCAACCTCCTAGAGAAATGGAAATAAAAATAAAAATAAACAAATGAGACCTCATGAAACTTAAAAGCTTTTGCACAGCCAAGGAAACCATAAACAAGATGAAAAGACAACCCTCAGAATCAGAGAAAATATTTGCAAACGAAGCAACTGGCCAAGGATTAATCTCCAAAATATACAGGCAGCTCATGCAGCTCAATACCAAAAAAACAAACAACCCAATCCAAAAATGGGCAGAGGACCTAAGTAGACATTTCTCCAAAGAAGATATACAGATTGCAAACAAGCACATGAAAGAATGCTCAACATCATTAATCATCTGAGAAATGCAAATCAAAACCATAATGAGATATCATCTCACACCCGTCACAATGGCCATCATCAAAAAACCTAGAAACAATAAATGCTGGAGAGGGTGTGGAAAAAAGGGAACACTCTTGCACTGCTGGTGGGAATGTAAATTGATAGAGCCACTATGGAGAACAGTATGGAGGTTCCTTAAAAAACTACAAATACAACTACCATACGACCCAGCAATCCCACTATGGGGCATATGCCCTGAGAAAACCATAATTCAAAAAGAGTCATGACACTACCAAATGTAAATTAGATAGCTAGTGGGAAGCTGCCGCATAGCACAGGGAGATCACCTCTGTGCTTTGTGACCACTGAGAGGGGTGGGATAGGGAGGGTGGGAGGGAGGGAGACGCAAGAGGGAAGAGATATGGGAACATATGTATATGTATAACTGATTCACTTTGTTGTAAAGGAGAAACTAACACACTATTGTAAAACAGTTATACTCCAATAAAGATGTTAAAAAAAAATAAAGTGATGAAGAAGAAAAACCTAAAAAAAAAAAAAAAAGAGTCATGTACCAAAAGGTTCATTGCAGCTCTATTTACAATAGCCAGGAGATGGAAGCAACCTAAGTGTCCATCATCAGATGAATGGATAAAGAAGATGTGGCACATATATACAATGGAATATTACTCAGCCATAAAAAGAAACAAAATTGAGTTATTTGTAGTGAGGTGGATGGGCCTAGGGTCTGTTATACAGAGTGAAGTAAGTCAGAAAGAGAACAACAAATACCGTATGCTAACACATATATATGGAATCTAAGAAAAAAAAACAAACAACCCAATCCAAAAATGGGCAGAAAACCTAAATAGACATTCTTCCAAAGAAGACATACAGATTGCCAACAAACACATGAAAGGATGCTCAACATCGTTAATCATTAGAAAAATGCAAATCAAAACTACAGTGAGATATCTTCTCACACCGGTCAGAATTGCCATCATCAAAAAGTCCAGAAACAATAAATGCTGGAGAGGGTGTGGAGAAAAGGGAACCCTCCTGCACTGTTGGTGGGAATGTAAATTGATACAGCCACTATGGAGAACAGTATGGAGGTTCCTTAAAAAACTACAAATAGAACTACCATACAACCCAGCAATCCCACTACTGGGCATATACCCTGAGAAAACCATAATTCAAAAAGAGTCATGTACCAAAATGTTCATTGCAGCTCTATTTACAATAGCCAGGACATGGAAGCAACCTAAGTGTCCATCAACAGATGAATGGATAAAGAAGATGTGGCACATATATACAATGGAATATTACTCAGCCATAAAAAG
>NC_041234.1:7518209-7523655 GCF_002837175.3 Physeter macrocephalus
GGGACTGTCATACAGAGTGAAGTAAGTCAGAAAGAGAAAAACAAATACCGTACGCTAACACATATATATGGAATCTAAAAAAAAAAAATGGTTCTGAAGAACATAGGGGCAGGACAGAAATAAAGACACAGACGTAGAGAATGGACTTGAGGACATGGGGAGGGGGGAAGGGTAAGCTGTGAGCAAGTGAGAGAGTGGCATGGACATATATACACTACCAAATGTAAAATAGATAGCTAGTGGGAAGCAGCCGCATAGCACAGGGAGACCAGCTCGGTGCTTTGTGTCCCCCTAGAGGGGTGGGATAGGGAGGGTGGGAGGGAGACGCAAGAGGGAAGAAATATGGGGATATACTAACACACCACTGTAATGGAATTATACTTCAATAAAGATGTTAATATATATATATTTTTTGAAAACTTACATTAAAAAATACACATTTATATAACACTAAATTCCAAATACATTCAGGATAATCTAACAGTCCATCATAAATACCAAGGAATCCTTTAGGAATATGTAGGAATCTGAATCAAACAGGTTGTAACTAAGAAAATATCTCAGGGTAAGTAAGCTTTGAGCCAGGTTTTGAAGGAAGAGGTTACAAATTGGAGCCAAGTTAGGATGGTGAGTTTAGGGCTGTTAAAAAGATGCTTTGAAATGAGAGAAACAGTCTACCTATGGAAGGGCTAATCATGACATGGCCTGGGTTATGATCCTTAAATCCCTTTTGGAAATGCATGATCATAAACTACAAAACAAATTTGGAGTTTTGACTTCCTGTTCTTATCCTGAAGAATAATATAGTTATAGTGTAATACTGTGTCACAGACCAATTTTGCAAGGGCTAGTACCAAGTCTTACTGGTATTTATATTCCTAGCAGGTGACATAATGACTAGCACATGGTAACCCCTCAAAAAATGCTTATAGGTGTTTGTTAACTAATAATGAATGAAGTAACTAACTAATTACCTAATCAAACAGGTATCTAGAAACTGTCTTGAACTTTATATATGTCCTCTGTATTGCTTAAATTAAAACCATATATTTGAGGATATCAGGGAATTTCTGAAGCAGACAACAGTCCTCAGCTGTAGCCCAGGAGGCAAGGAACACCCAGAATTTCTCCTTCTGATCATCAGTCAGCACAACGCCAGGTGAGTCAGGGACCACTGGAGCAGATGATGACACATTCAAATCACAGCCCAGCTCTAAGCAAGTAGCAGTTGCTAAGAGTTCCTGGCTGACCTGAGCAAGTCCACCCAGCCCATGAAGGCAAGGGCAGCCCTGGTCAAAACCTGCCAGACATTAGTCCCATATGTCTGCCTCATGCTACTTGGAGCACTCCACTTACCCCACTGGGAAGTGTACTTGGACCCTTACTTCCAGGTCCAGAGAATCCTGCTCAGATGCCTTGTATCTTGGCTCCTTAGGGCTAGACTCTTGGTGACTGCCAACATGATCATTAACTGGCCTCTTACATTAATCCACACTATTGGGGTAGTAGGAAAAAGTTTTAACGGACACCTACTATCTTTTTCACCTATCCACTTTCCCTAACATGTACATTTAAACAGTTCTCTCTGCTCTAGGTACCGCAAAGAAAAGAAGTGTCAGAGACAAGAACTACCAAAATATTCAGCCTCTTTGGGGATAGTAATCCTGCTCCTGAGAATTTATAAAAGGGAAATATTCCAAAAGGGGAAAAAAGTTATCAGTAGATTTTCATTGAAGTATTATACATAATAGTAAAGATTTATAAATAATCTAAAAGTTACACAATATGAAAACTAGTATGTAATTTATGATATATCAGCTCAGTATAGTACTCTAAGTTACAATAATTATGATTGTCTAAAAATGGAAACATACATAGAAGAGTGATAATTCAAAAGCAGAATTCAAAACTGTAAGTATGCTCTGATTGCCATCTGTTACAGTAATATAACTATAGATAAAGATTGGAAAAGAACATGAGATAAAATGACATTTGATGCTTTAGCAATGTAGGACTATGAGTATTTTTTAATTCAGAGGATCACCTAATATTACTAAAACTGAATAGTCAACAATGTGTCATCTCTGAATCTCAGTGTTACCATAAGAGCATTTCCTTTGTTTCTGTTGGTACACCAATTAAAAACCAAGAGCAAGAAACTGTAAAGAAATCTTGAGATTGCCATTTTGAAATTCATTTTCATATCACAATTCCTAGAGGTCAAGAACTATTTTTTAATCATTTAACTCATTCAATTTTTAATCCTCTGTATAATCCAACACAGTGTCTCATACACATTAAATGCCCCATAAATATTGTTGAAACAAGAAGAGGAATAGTTCCCCATCCCACTCCACAAAAGAATTTGCAACAAAGCTGTGGAAAACAACCACATTAAATGAATGAATCTAAAGGCTTTGTCTGGGTTAGATTCTTCCAGAGGTAGACCCTGAGACAAGGATTCACATACAAGTAGTTTACTTTGGAGATGATTCCAGGAAGCTCTGGTAAGGGTAATAGGAAGTAAGCCAGGGAAGGGAAAGAAGCCAGAAAAGGGTTCATTACAGAGCAGGTTACTGCTGTGGGGAACTGAAACTCAATCCTGCTGGGGACCTCTGAGATACTGTAGAACACATCTCAGAGTTATCCTCAGCAAAGGGTGAGGAAGCAGCAGAATTTATCCACCAACTTCTCATCTATCATTTGCTGACGACTGCTTCTGGGGCATTCACTTGCCCTAAACATGGGCTGAGCATAATCTCACCAGAAAAAAACCCATAGGGAGGAAGTTAACAAGTAGCAAGTGTTCCTAGTGAAAAGCCAATATTTGTGTTTACATGAATCAGCGGCGTGTGTTGAGGTAGCGGCTATATGACAGAGGTGCTGACAGTGTCTGCCAAAGGGGCTATATGATAAATGCCAAAAGGCAGCTCAGAGAGATCTTCCAGTTGCAGAGGAAGTAGAACTAATCCTTAAAGGAGCAGCAGGATGTGAATGGAAATCACAGTCCCCATGAAAGAAGGCTCCTGGGATAAGTGAATTCATCAGCATCACACCTAGCCCTTGACGAGTGCTCAGGAAGTGTTAGTTTTTATCTTTCCCCCAGCCAAGAATATGGAGAGTTTTGAAATTGCTATTCTCTGAGGGTCCTAATGCTCTAAACGGCAGAATGGAGAAGGCATGGCATGAGTCAAGTCCTAGGGCTGGGTATGTGCAAGGGGGTGCTCAATGGATGAGAAGAAAACAAGGTTACTTGGAGCAAGTCTCTTCATGGCACCATTATTATCAATTCCAGTGAAACAGAGGAGAGGAAGAAACTACGGCAAGCAGGAGGAATGGAGATTTGGGGGCTAACTGCGACCTCAAATCAAACACCATCAGAAATGTTTAGAGAGATTTGTATTAAACTATCTTGGGTGAATTGTGGTCCAGTTACACGTGAAGAAAAAATGACC
This sequence comes from Physeter macrocephalus, assembly GCF_002837175.3. Classification (NCBI taxonomy): domain Eukaryota; kingdom Metazoa; phylum Chordata; class Mammalia; order Artiodactyla; family Physeteridae; genus Physeter; species Physeter macrocephalus. Next base: position 7,521,665 of record NC_041234.1, read on the forward strand.
CTTGCCCACCAAGGACAGAGAATAAAGAGGAGACATGGGTAGTAGTGGTAAGAGGTGACAACATGATACTTAGTCTTCCCTGCTGAGAAGCTTGTAAAGTGTCCCTGCCCTCACCCACTCACATTTGAACCAAGTCAGAAGGGGCTTGGCAGCCAGTACCAGGGCCATCTTCTCTAAAGCCCTGACAACCCAGCAACCAATGTGAGGATTTGCTCTGCATGGAGACCCAAATCACGGTCACTTCACAGTCATCAGATCCTTGTTGCCTTCACAACAATCCCAGGGTTTGTGTTGCGCAGGGAGAGAGGGGATGCAGGGTGCAGTGAGTCAGAATTCTAGGGAAAAATACTGAGTGAGGAAGCTGTGACAGCCTTCTTAATAACTAGCTTCCTGAGCTGGAACTGGAAATCAGAGCCCTCTGGTTACAGACGCAGGATTTCACATACCCCTGAAAACAGCTGTTCCATGCACTTTTTTCTGAGTGTGTCTGTATGTGTGTGTACGTGCGCATGCTCAAAGATCAATGCAAAAAAAAATACCCATACGTTAAAAAAAAAAAGATCAATGCAAAGGTTTCAGGGACTCAGAAGAGTATATTATTTTCTCCCTAATTCTAATTCTCCATGACTCCTGATAATTTTCACTTGAGATGTAGTGAAAAGAGCCTTGGACATATCATCAGGCTGTGCTCAAACCCTGTTTCAGCTGTGCTACTCCATTCTACCTGTACCACTCCAGGCAAGTTCATCAGTTCTTCACCTGTCAAATAGTGTTATCACAAGGCTTAATGATAAGTATTAACCTGGCCCCCACCAAGTGGCAGGCATTGCTCTAGGTGCTCATTCCAGATTCACCACAACCCTGTTGGGTAGGTGCTAATATTACTACCCTTTATACATATGAAGAAATGAGGCACAGAGAGGGCATGCAACTTGCCCAGGGTCACACAGCTAAAAAGTAGCAGGTGTAAGGCTGGAGCCCAGGCAACCTGGCTCCAGGGCCTGCCCTTTTAAACACCATGCTCTATCACTTCTCAGGAGGTGAAAATGCCTGCCTGGTGAAAATGGAGCTGGGACTCAATACTTTACATTCACATTTTACACTTTGAAAGGTTACAGGGTACAGTAAGAGAACTTGGGCTTTGGAGTCAGAGTAATCTGAATGCCATTTAATTGCTGTGTGATCTTGGGAAAATACATCATCTCTTTGAGCCTCAGTTTCCCAAAAGTGAAGCTGAAATCATAATCCCTATGTCAGAGGGCTGCTGGGATAGGTGAATTTACCTGCACCACACCTGGCATTTGATGGGTGCTCAGATAAACGTTGGTTTTAATCTTCTCCCTAATCAGGTACATGTAGAGCCTTGAAACTGTTCCTCTACGAGTGTACTAACACTCTAAGCCTTTCTCCCCTCTAACAACCCAAAGGGACAAACAAACAGGACAAATAAAAGTCATCAATTAAGTCCATCTTGTTTAATGTATCATTTAAAACTTGTGTTTCCTTATTTATTTTCATTTTGGATGATCTGTCCATTGGTGAAAGTGGGGTGTTAAAGTCCCCTACTATGATTGTGTTACTGTCGATTTCCCCTTTTATGGCTGTTAGTATTTGCCTTATGTATTGAGGTGCTCCTATGTTGGGTGCATAAATATTTACAATTGTTATATCTTCTTCATGGATCGAACCCTTGATCATTATATAGTGTCCTTCTTTGTCTCTTGTTATAGTTTTTACTTTAAAGTCTATTTTGTCTGATATGAGAATTGCTACTCCAGCTTTCTTCTGATTTCCATTTGCATGGAATATCTTTTTCCATCCCCTCACTTTCAGTCTGTATGTGTCCCTAGGTCTGAAGTGGGTCTCTTGTAGACAGCATATATATGGGTCTCGTTTTTGTATCCATTCAGCCAGTCTGTGTCTTTTGGTGGGAGCATTTAATCCATTTACATTTAAGGTAATTATCAATATGTATGTTCCTATTACCATTT
>NC_041234.1:7524329-7534092 GCF_002837175.3 Physeter macrocephalus
ATCGCTAGTGGGAAGCAGCCACATAGCACAGGGAGATCAGCTCGGTGGTTTGTGACCACCTAGAGGGGTGGGATAGGGAGGGTGGGAGGGAAAGAGATGCAAGAGGGAAGAGATATGGGAACATATGTATATGTATAGCTGATTCACTTTGTTGTAAAGCAGAAAGTAACACACCATTGTAAAGCAATTATACTCCAATAAAGATGTTAACCACAAAACAAAACAACAACAACAAAAAGTCATCAGGCATAGTACCGCTGGTTCTCTCTGAAAATTTCCTGGAATTTTTCCTGATGGCAGGAAAATGAGAAATAGGAAAGATGTTTAGGGAGGCCCCTATCCCCAAATGTAATAAATGATACCAAATAAGACAGACTGGGCAGCCAGAGCAATAGGCATCTTGTTAATATAATCAGCTGGTACTCTGCCAAATTCCCCTTTCTCTGACTAAACCTACTGCACAGTATATTTAACCTCTGAAAGACTATGAAATGCTGTATTATGATAGAGAATTTTTTTAAAATTTTATCTCAAATCCCAAATGCTCTAAGACAAATCCACTTCCTTCTTTCATCTTAGGGTTAATAAAATCGTTATTCAAACCCTGAAAAGGCACGTTTCCTCTCCTTGCCCCCTGCCTCTACCAAGACAATTTTTCCAACTAATATATACTGTAAAGAGTGAGCCTGTTGTAGCACTGCATCCAGGAAAGCTTTTCATTAAACTATTTTCTTGAGAGCACAGCATCTTGCCATAAAGGAAATCACTCCCAAGATCTTTCATAACCTCTATTAGAATGTAAATCATAAGACCAAATTTGCACTGACACAAATATCCTACAGGTTAAGTTGCTTACACCCTGCTACAAATTGTTATAAAACCCAGATCAAATTTGTCGGTTTAAGATTCTACAACTTAAGTGAAATTAATCGGCAATATTTTCAGTGTCTTCCTGGAACTCCCAAAGCTATATCTGATGCAACTATAAAAATCCACGGAATTAATTTCACCCTCAAAAATCAAAGCAGCTGCATTAGTAATTGACTTAATAAATTTCAAAACCATCTCAATTGTGCCTACAAATCCAGCACAGATTGAGATCAAACCTGAGACACAATTCAATTTTCCAAACTATGTACCAAATGTTGATGGAGAATGAAACTGTTGACCCACATATACCTATCAGGTTAAGTATCATCATCATCATCATCACACTGCCCTCTGTATCAGAAGTTGACACCTACTGACCCACTTTTAGCAGGCTGTGATCTTGATATGTTTTGTTCGTTAGAGTAGTGAACTTGTTCTAGACATCTCCACTCAATTGCAATTCTGATCAACATTTTCAAGGACACTACCTAGGGTTAAGTGAGCAGTCTAAGGCCAAGAAATAACGAACTGTTTCACCAGGGAATCAAACCCATGACCATGACCCCATAAGTATCTAAGCAGTCATAGCGAATCATGCAGAAATCAGCAGCACAACTACTATAGAGCTCCTCAAGTATAACCTAAGGATGCTGAAGAAAGCTGGGTGAAAGACGTACTACTTTATCATTATCTTTTCATAGCTGTGATTGGAACCATGTACTTAACTACAGGCTATTCAAAAATTACAGGACAATAGATGATCTCTGAATTTATTGAGGGATTCAAATTTATGGCCCGATAGAATGAAAATCACACACTTTCCTTAGGAAATAGAGTGCTTGTCCACCTCAAGTAAAGAAAAGCATATATTATCCAACTCTGATGAGAAGAGGTTTCAGTACAAGCTCATTATGCTATGGTGGGTGTATCAGTTTCCTAGGGCTGCTGTAACAAATTACCACTAACTTGGTGGCTTAAAACAACAGAAATTTATTCTCTAATAGTTCTAAAGGCCAGGAGCCTGAAATCAGGGTGTCAGAGAAGCCATGCTTCCTATGAAGGCTCTAGAGAAGAATTCTTCCTCGCCTCTTCCTAGCTTCTGGTGGCTCTTGGCAATGCTTGGAGTTCCTTGGGTTGCAGCTATATCACTCCAACCTGTGCCTCCATTTTCACATGGCCTTCTTCCCTTTGTGTGTGTGTGTGTGTGTGTGTGTGACCACTCCTCATCTTATAAGGACACCAGTCATTGGATTTAAGGCCCACCTGAATTCAATATGGCCCCATCTTAACTAGTTACATCTGCAAAAGGCCTAGTTCCAAATACGGTCACATTCTGAAGTTATAATGTAGACACGAATTTTTGGAGGACACTATCCAACCCACTATAGTGGGCATTCTCAATTTGCCAAAGAGTCACCGCTCTTACCAGATTGATTCCCTATATCCCTTCTTGGTTCTATTTATGGATAGGAAACTATAAACCATTTTCCTTCCAGGTCTCCAAACTCCAGTATAATTTGATAGTCTACAAACAATGCCCAGTTCAAAATAATGTATTAAACATGTATGTAGTTTTTACCTTTTTATTTTCCAAGACATCTAGCTCTAGATAAGAGTTAAAACTGACATAGCCATCAGCAAAAATGAAAGCAGCACTTTAAAACTATGATTCTTTTTAAAAATTCTGGCCAAACATTAAGTATTGATATTTCACAATAGCCAAAGAAGAAGATAATTCTAATGTTCAGCCAAATTGATAACAACTCTAGAGCAGTGGTTTTCCAGGTGTGAACCCCAGACCATCAGCATCGGCATCAGCTGGGAGCTCCTTAGAAATGCAGTTCAGTGCCCATCCCAGACCCACTGAATCAGAATTTTCATTCTAACATTTTTCTTCAGACGATGCATACGCTCTGTTCTAAAATTCTGATGCCCAAAGTAAAAAGAAGCCTAACCCTCCCATATAATTCCATACTTTCTGGCAGAAATGGGTATTTGTTTTGCTGAGGGTTGATAGGGACTGTTATACACACAGGCACAGACACACACACACAGACACACACACACAGACACACACACACAGACACACACACAGACACACACACACACACACACACACACTGGTCCTCTGCCTTCCCACAGAGCGTCAGCAGCTTTCCAAATGAACAAGCTGTTTCCATGACATCAAACCCTTAATTCGAAGCAGATATACCAACCATCCAGGAGTGTGATAGCACAATGCACCATTTCGTATGTATTTCATTTGTGTTCTTGGTCTCAAACATCTCTTCCTTGAAAAAGAAATCCTTGTGAAAAAAAAACCTAATATTTAGAGCAACACTTTAATTGACAAATGCGTCACCCTTTTTTCTCCTGTAAGTAGGGCACTCTCAAGGATTCCGTGTTAAATCTCTTGTCATAGTTAATCAATCTGGGATAATAATGCGAATGACTAGTAAATTAATTATACTACTATAGGTATATGTTCTCCCCCTCTAGTGAATGTTTTCCTTTTCCCCACTGCAGTCCAGGCCATTTTATTCTTGATATACTCTTAAAGTCAATTTCTTCTTTGCTGTGAACATGCTTTTTTCTCTTACTTTTCTGAACAAATGATGGAAAAATCCTCCCTTTTGCAGCATCTGTACTTAACAATATCCTGACTTGAGAGAGACAAACCCGAGAATGTGCCTACAAGAAATTCATTTGCATTAACAGCAGCCTGAAAAGATAGTGAATCAAATCCTAGCCTCTCCCTAAAAATCCTCCCTTAAATGTTTATCTCCACAGTTTTTCTAAATTAATTTACCCAATCAACAAATTTAAAGGAGAAATCACATCACGTTTAATGCCAACCAGTTTAAAAATAGTCAAGTCTGTTCGGCAGGGAACAGACCAAATTCAAAAGTGCTGAAAGGAACCAAGTGTAAAGAGGGCGATTAAATAAGCACATACTCAATAAAGCTCGAAGCCCCAGAACTGCAGGCTCAGATGCAAATCGGCTTCACTGTGGAAGGTTCAGGCAGGAGCTGTTAGGAATTCTTCACAGCATTTTCTAGCCCATGACACCTACCAGGCTTACGCCCACCTGCTCACACAACAAGTAAAATGCGAGAAGAAAGCGTTTCTGGAATGCATAATTCCCAAATGCTTAAGGCAAGTAGATGTCTGAATTTGAGGGGTTCAGACCATTCCTTGCTCCTTTGCTCCCGGGATTCAGTCATTCAATCCCACGGCTGCAGGGTATGAATCACTGCTGTAAATCACCTTCGATTTCCAAATATGTAAGGAGAGTTTAGGGAAAAAAAACAAGGTGACGTTCTCTTCACAACCTTCAAGAACTGGCTGTGTGACAAGAGCCAGCGCCAGGGGAACCTAGCCATCGGAAGGAAGAGACAGCCCAGAAAATCCCTTTGAGACAGACGGAGGGATAACAGGAAACAAGAGAAAGAAGCCGGGAGTGAAGCAGGGACTGACAAAACAGAGCTGAGCTTAGAGCTTAACCAGCTGCATCTCTAGCATTTAAATTTCTCAAGGAGGCAAACGGGCTGCATTTTCTACACAGGTGTTGCAGCCGCCCTCCCATCCTACCTCTCCAGAGGGGATGTGGCCTGAGTCCATTTTGATCACTTTAGCACTGAGCACAATGACAGACACATAGTAGGAGCTCCACGTATATTTGTTGCTATATTTGTTGATTAAATAGCTGATTAATTAATGAGACAAAAAGGTTCTCAACAAAGTTTATCAAATACTATTTTTGGAGAATTACCATTATAAAATGATACCTGCGTTCTTCTGGGGAGTGTGGGGAAGGATTTGTTTCCCTAGACAAAATAAAATCCTATTGAAATATAAGAAAAATTTTAAATCTCATGAAGGGAAATGAAACATATGCAAGATATTCAGTCAGGATTGTTTTTGAGTTTGTCTAATGATTTATCCTGCACTGATAGCCTAGCTGAGCAGAAAAGCTAGGCCAGAGTTCCTGAATTTTTATCTAAGTCCCTGCCCAGCACTTTGCTCTGTATTCCACAGTAAATTTCAGTTTTTCCTGGTTCCTCAGATTCAAGCACACCATGGAAGCCGACAGTGGTGATGAGTACATTTCCCTGGATGGATATACCAAGCAGGTTTATGAACCAACATGTAGCAGCAATTGTCAAGCATATGAAAAAGATACTAGAATATACACAAGAGTCTGGGAAAGAGGCATGTTTTTAGTATAACCACACACAGCAGAAATTTAAGAGGGAGTAAATCTTGGCAATGGGAAAGGTCTGATTGTCTTGCAGATGCTCTACTGTGTGAGAGATCTTAATAGCTATTACACCATCCCCACTCCCAGCTCCAGCCCCAGGCCCCCCCAGCATCCAGTGACAGAACAGACGGACCTAAACAACGCACAGCCCACACAGTGGATGGAGGAGAAGCAGGACCCTGTACGGGGGAGGAGGATGCCCAAGGCTCCTTCCAGCGCTAAAATTCTATTGGCACCTGGACTGCCCAGGCCACGACAGCCTTTGGACACAAAAGTGGACTGTAATAAAGTGTCGTGGCTCTCCAATCCCTCTTTAATGCCTTCCCAAAGTCGGAATGTTTCTAAGGGGTGCCCCACGTGGGCTCTGCATCTGTCTTTTCTGCTACTCTCCCTAGGGGAACTCAGTCATGGGTGTCACCAGAGCTCATGTCTTAGGCCCTTCTGCCCACGGCAATTCGGACAAAGAGGTCACCTCCTCCGCCTGCCACACGGACGACTGTCATTACTGCTGCCCCGGCCACAGCAGGTGTAGGCGAGAGCAGCCAGGGCCCTGACTCGCCATTTCCCGCTCTGCCAGCACCAACAGCTCTCCACCTGAGGGCCTCCTCTCAGCCTATGAGACGGGCAGGTGGGACTACCAAGCAAATAGCCGGGGAGTAATTCCCAGCTGGTAATGATTGAACCGGAAGCTAAAACCCCAAGCTTCCTTGCCCCTTGGATGGGATAACTCTGAGGCATGTTTCATATTCTCTCTCAAAGGCCCCAGTAAGATTGAGCTTCATTTAGTCACACTGGTGACCTGCTCACTGGTGTGCCCTTTACTGGAATGTTACCAAATACGCTTTTGGCATTTTGTAACACAGGCTGCATTTTCAAGCAAGGAAACAACTGCTTTTGTTTCCATGCAGACAAGTACTGTGACAGTACAATGTCCTCTGAAAGGGAGAGTGTGGCAGATATGTCAGAGCCCGCCTCTAGCATCACAGGCCTTACCCTTGTCGTGAACTCCTGGCCCCCTGCTGACTGCTGCACCTGCAGTTCTCTGCCTAAAGAACTGTCCTGGCTGGCAGAGCCCAGCAGCGAATCGGTGTCCCCAGGAGCAGCCCTCAACCAGCGACTGAATGAGATAGCTCTGAAGCACTTATTCTATACTGGCTCCCGGTGTTCCCAGTAGACTTATACTCCAGTTATCCATGGTACTAACTTGCTTGATAACACACCCTTCCCTTCCTTAACTCATTTCTTCACTCTCCTGCCAGTGCTTCCTGGATCATCTTCCAAATTAACTACTTGTACTGGAATCTTCGCCTCAGAATCTACTTCTAGGAGAAGATAGCCTAAGATAGGAAAGAGACACAAATCCAAATGTCTGGAATCCTGAATAACAAATAAGCAAAGGACATGAACCCTTAAGTCCCTAAATTGTGTCTCCTAAAAAGTTTGATATGAAGGCAAAATGAAGCCTTTGGGATTCAAAGGCCTCAGGCTTACTGACCAAAAATTTAAATCTAAAGGAACATTTCTGAATCCAATACTAGATTGCCAAACATCCTCATCTACTCTGGTCCTTCAGCATTTTCTCTTCTGTCTGTTCCACAGAATTTGATGGGCTTCTGAAAGGAACATTGCCTCATCTATCTTACAAAAGCTTCAAGTAGTACTTAACATACACTTACAAAATATTAAATCATTGCAGCCATTTGTTCTTCACCTTTCAAAGTGCACTTTAATAAAATCTCCATAATACCTGTTATTCTTATTTTAAAAGTAATAGAGGGTCATTGTGGATAATTTGAAAAAAAATGCACAACAAAAAGGGAAAGTAAAAGTTCCATCACCAAAGAAAGCCACTATTAAATTTTGGTGTATTTTCTTCTACTCCTATATTGTGTGTGTGTGTGTGTGTGTGTGTGTGTGTGTGTGTGTGTGTGTGTGTGTACAGTTTTCTTTCCTGCAAAATTAAGATCATTCTGTATAATAATATTTTTAAATAGATGTAGTTACAGCTTTCAAGTTGCCATGATCGTTAGAGCTGAAGATTCATGAATAATACCAAATCAACAAATACACCAAGAAACATCATTTTAGTTTTCTTTTTTAACCTCATCCCTCTCCTTTACTTTTATGAAACCATTTTATACGAACTAATTTTTTTAACCTAAGTAGACTGATTAAAATGTGACAACATTTTCCTTCTCTGCCCATCTTTCTAAAAACTGTTAATGAACAGTGAACTGGTCAATCAGCAGGTGAGAGCAGAGAAAAAGGACAGGGGCCAAGCTGATGGAGACGATAACTAGCTTCAGATAATCAAGGCTGATTGTGCATTCACTTTCCCATGAATGTTTAAAGCTGTGAAGGGCAATTACCAAGTGCATTAAGTGGAGGGAGTTCTGTGTTGCTTCTTTTATCCCCTCTGATCATCTGTTGAGCTGTTAGAGACCACTTTCTGGGACTCATTTGTAATCAGTACGTAGAAAGCAGAAGGCCCCCAACAGGTGTGTCCCTAAATTTGGTGAAAGGTTGGAAAATAGCCCCTCTGAAATTACAGTTAATAAGAGTTAGCATATAAAGGATAGATGCCTCCCCAATAGATAACTCATCTAAAAGATAACTTCTAAAGACATTGGTTGCTGATAATAGAAAATGATTTGCTGAATCTCATAAAGAGGCTTGGGTTCTTCCCTAAAATGAAATCTAAAATATAACTACCACTGGTAGATAAACTATACTCTTGGAAACCAACTTCTCTGAAACAACAAGGAAGAAAGGCAGAAAACTGTGATAATCAAAAAACGAGGGAGGAATAGGACTGTGGTAAAAACTAACTCCTATTGAATACTATGCGTGCATTTGGGCTAGGTGCTTTATATCAGTTAAGCTTCAAACTACTCTGTGAAATGCATTTTACTCTTTCCACTTTTTAGATGCAGAAACTGAGGCCTCAGAGAGATTAGGTAATAAATAGCTAGTAGGTAGAAGAGTTGGCATTCCAATCCATGACTGCCTTATTCCAAGGTGTTGGACAGTAAAATGTCAGTATTTAACAGAAATATTTACAGCAAGAGAATGCTCTGATTCTGTTAATGCTGTCATAGTTTTATAGACCAAAATCCTTTTTTTTTTTCAGCCACACCGTCTGGCTTGCAGGATCTTAGTTCCCTGAGCAGGGATTGAACCCGGGCCCTCGGCAGTCAAAGTCCTAACCACTGGACCCCCAGGGAATTCTCTATACCAAAATACTTTTATAACCGGCTACAAAACTTGATGACAGTACTCCCTAAGTCCATTTAATTTGTATTTCTTAAGAAGAAAATGTGTGATGTCTCCTCCTAAATGGGCATCCCCAGTATAAATTACTGTGAGCCATTATCCTGCCAGAGATAGTTCTCCATGTAAATTAATAAACTGGCAAAAACCTATGAGATGGAGAGAGGAACCAAGATGGCAGAGTAGAAGGACATGCTCTCACTCCCTCTTGTGAGAACATCAGAATCACAACTAGCTGCTGGACAATCATCGACAGGAAGACACTGGAACTCACCAGAAAAGATACCCCACATCCAAAGACAAAGGAGAAGCCACAATGAGATGATAGGAGGGATGCAATCACAGTAAAATCAAATCCCATAACTGCTGGGTGGGTGACTCACAGACTGAAGAACACTTGTATCACAGAAGTCCATGCACTGGAGTGAAGGTTCTGAGCCCCACGTCAGGCTTCCCAACCTGGGGGTCCGGCAATGGGTGGAGGAATTCCTAGAGCATCAGACTTTGAAGCCTACTGGGATTTGATTGCAGGACTTCGACAGGACTGGGGGAAAAGGAGGCTCCACTCTTGGAGGGCACACAGAAAGTAGTGTGTGCATCGGGACCCAGGGGAAGGAGCAGTGACCCCAGGGGAGACGGAAGCAGACCTACCTGCTAGTGTTGGAGGGTCTCCGGCAGAGGTGGGGGGTGGCTGTGGCTCACCGTGGGGACGAGGACACTGGCAGCAGAAGTTCTGGGGAGTACTCCTTGGCGTCAGCCCTCCCAGAGTCTGTCATTAGCCCCACCAAAGAGCCCAGGTAGGCTCCAGTGTTGGGTTGTCTCAGGCCAAACAACCCAGCCCCACCCATCATCAGAGAAGCAGATTAAAGTTTTACTGAGCTCTGCCCACCAGAGCAACAGTCAGCTCTACCCACCACCAGTCCCTCGCATCAGGAAACTTACACAAGCCTCTTAGATAGCCTCATCCACCAGAGAGAAGACAGCAGAAGCAAGAAGAACTACAATCCTGCAGCCTGTGGAACAAAAACCACATTCACAGAAAGACAAACCACATTCACAGAAAGATAGACAAGATGAAAAGGCAGAGAGCTATGTACCAGATGAAGGAACAAGATTAAACCCCAGAAAAACAACTAAATGAAGAAGAGACAGGCAACCTTCCAGAAAGAGAATTCAGAATAATGATAGTGAAGATGATCCAGGACCTCGGAAAAAGAATAGAGGCAAAGATTGAGAAGATGCAAGAAAAGTTTAACAAAGACCTAGAAGAATTAAAGAACAAACAAACAGAGATGAACAATACAATAACTGAAATGAAAACTACACTAGAAGGAATCAATAGCAGAATAACTGAGGCAGAAG
>NC_041234.1:7534209-7535742 GCF_002837175.3 Physeter macrocephalus
GCTAAGAGAATTCAGCACCACCAAACCAGCTCTACAACAAATGCTAATGGAACTTCTCTAAGTGGGAAACACAGAGAAGAAAATGACCTAAAAAACAAACGCAAAACAATTAAGAAAATGGTCATAGGAACATATATATCGATAATTACCTTAAACGTGAATGGATTAAATGCTCCAACCAAAAGACACAGGCTGGATGAATGGATACAAAAACAAGACCCATAGATATGCTGTCTACAAGAGGCCCACTTCAGACCTAGGGACACATACAGACTGAAAGTGAGGGGATGGAAAAAGATATTCCATGCAAATGGAAATCAAAAGAAAGCTGGAGTAGCAATTCTCATATCAGACAAAATAGACTTTAAAATAAAGACTATTACAAGAGACAAAGAAGGACACTACATAATGATCAAGGGATCAATCCAAGAAGAAGATATAACAATTGTAAATATTTATGCACCCAACACAGAACCACATCAATACATAAGGCAAATACTAACAGCCATAAAAGGGGAAATCAACAGTAACACAATCATACTAGGGGACTTTAACACCCGACTTTCACCAATGGACAGATCATCCAAAATGAAAATAAATAAGGAAACACAAGCTTTAAATGATACATTACACAAGATGGACTTAATTGATATTTATAGGACATTCCATCCAAAAACAAAAGAATACACATTTTTCTCAAGTGCTCATGGAACATTCTCCAGGATAGATCATATATTGGGTCACAAATCTAGCCTTGGCAAATTTAAGAAAATTGAAATCATATCAAGTATCTTTTCTGACCACAACGCTATGAGACTAGATATCAATTACAGGAAAAGATCTGTAAAAAATACAAACACATGGAGGCTAAACAATAAACTACTTAATAACGAAGTGATCACTGAAGAAATCAAAGAGGAAATCAAAAAATACTTAGAAACAAATGACAATGGAGACACGACGACCCAAAACCTATGGGATGCAGCAAAAGCAGTTCTAAGAGGGAAGTTTATAGCAATACAATCCTACCTTAAGAAACAGGAAACATCTCGTATAAACAACCTAACTTTGCACCTAAAGCAACTAGAGAAAGAAGAACAAAAAAACCCCAAATTTAGCAGAAGGAAAGAAATCATAAAGATCAGATCAGAAATAAATGAAAAAGAAATGAAGGAAACAATAGCAAAGATCAATAAAACTAAAAGCTGGTTCTTTGAGAAGATAAATAAAATTGATAAACCATTAGCCAGACTCATCAAGAATAAAAGGGAGAAGAAACACGATGATCCAAAACATATGGGATGCAGCAAAAGCAGTTCTAAGAGGGAAGTTTATAGCTATACAAACCAACATCAAGAAACAAGAAAAATCTCAAATAATCTAAGTTACACCTAAAGGAAACGGAGAAAGAAGAACAAACAGAACACAAAGTTAGCAGAAAGAAAGAAATCATAAAGATCAGAGCAGAAATAAATGAAATAGAAACAAAGAAAACAAAAGAAAAAACAAATAAAATAAAAGCTGGTTTTTTGA
>NC_041234.1:7535967-7538409 GCF_002837175.3 Physeter macrocephalus
CAATAAAATTAGAAATGAAAAAGGAGAAATTACAACAGACACTGCAGAAATACAAAGCATCCTAAGAGACTACTACAAGCAACTCTACGCCAATAAAATGGACAACCTGGAAGAAATGGACAAATTCTTAGAAAGGTATAACCTTCCAAGACTGAACCAGGAAGAAACAGAAAATATAAACAGGCCAATCACAAGTTATGAAATTGAAACTGTGATAAAAAATCTTCCAACAAACAAAAGTCCAGGACCAGATGGCCTCACAGGTGAATTCTATCAAACATTTAGAGAAGAGCTAACACCCAGCCTTCTCAAACTCTTCCAAAAAACTGCAGAGAAAGGAATACTCCCAAACTCATTCTATGAGGCCACCATCACCCTGATACCAAAACCAGACAAAGATTCTACAAAAAAAGAAAATTACAGACCAATATCACTGATGAATATAGATACAAAAATGCTCAACAAAGTACTAGCAAACACAATCCAACAACACATTAAAAGGATCATTCACCATGATCAAGTGGGATTTATCCCAGGGATGCAAGGATTCTTCAATATATGCAAATCAATCAATGTGATACACCATATCAACAAACTGTAGAAGAAAAACGATATGATCATCTCAATAGATGCAGAAGAAGTTTCTGACAAATGCAAGGATTCTTCAATAGAGATTTGAGAAGATGGCAGAAGAGTAAGATGCGGAGATCACCTTCCTCCCCACAGATACATCAGAAATACATCTACACGTGGAACAACTACAGAACACCCACTGAATGCTGGCAGAAGACCTCAGACCTCCCAAAAGGCAAGAAACTCCCCACATACCTGGGTAGGGCAAAAGAAAAAAGAAAAAACAGAGACAAAAGAATAGGGATGGGACCTGCACCAGTGGGAGGGAGCTGTGAAGGAGGAAAGGTTTCCACACACTAGGAAGCCCCATCGCGGGCGGAGACTGCCGGGGGGGAAGGGGGGGAGCCACGGAGGAGAGCGCAGCAACAGGGGTGCAGAGGGCAAATCGGAGACATTCCTGCACAGAGGATCGGTGCCAACCGGCACTCACCAGCCCAAGAGGCTCGTCTGCTCACCCGCCAGGGTAGGTGGGGGCTGGGAGGTGAGCCTCGGGCTTCGGAGGTCGGATCCCAGGGAGAGGACTGGGGTTGGCTGCGTGAACACAGCCTGAAGGGGTTAGTGAACCACGGCTAGCCAGTAAAGAGTCCCAGAGAAGTCTGGAGCTGCCGAAGAGACAAGGGACTTTTTCTTGCCTCTGTTTCCTGGTGCACGAGGAGAGGGAATTCAGAGCGCCGCTTAAAGGAGCTCCAGAGACGGGCGCGAGCCGTGGCTATCAGCGTGGATGCCAGAGCTGGGCACGAGATGCTAAAGCTGCTGCTGCCGCCACCAAGAAGCCTGTGTGTGAGCACAGGTCACTCTCCACACCTCCCCTCCCGCGAGCCTGCGCAGCCCGCCATTGCCAGGGTCCCGTGATCCAGGGACAACTTCCCCGGGAGAACGCACGGCGCGCCTCAGGCTGGGGCAACGTCACACCGGCCTCTGCCGCCGCAGGCTCGCCCCCCAATCCATACCCCTCCCTCCCCGCGGCCTAACTGAGCCAGAGCCCCCGAATCAGCTGCTCCTTTAACCCCGTCCTGTGTGAGCGAAGAAAAGACACCCTCAGGCGACTTACACGCAGAGGCGGGTCCAAATCCAAAGCTGAGCCCCGGGAGCTGTGCAAACATAGAAGAGAAAGGGAAATTTCTCCCAGCAGCCTCAGAAGCAGCAGATTAGAGCTCCACAATCAACTTGATGTACCCTGCATCTGTGGAATACCTGAATAGACAACGAATCATCCCAAATTGAGGAGGTGGACTTTGGGAGCCAGATATATTATTTTTTCCCCTTTTCCTCTTTTTGTGAGTGTGTATGTGTATGCTTCTGTGTGAGATTTCATCTGTATAGCTTTGCTTTCACCATTTGCCCTAGGGTTTTATCCATCCGGTTTTTTTTTCTTTTTCTTTTTTTTTTTTTACTCTTTACTTTTTAAAATTTTTTGCTTAATAATTATTTTTTATTTTAATAAATTTATTTTATTTTATCCCCTTCCTTCCTCCCTTCCTCCCTTCCTCTCTTTCTCTCTTTCTCTCTTTCGATTTTTTTCTCCCTTTTATTCTGAGCCGTGTGGATGAAAGGCTCTTGGTGCTCCAGCCAGTCGTCAGTGCTGTGCCTCTGAGGTGGAAGAGTCAAGTTCAGGACACTGGTCCACAAGAGACCTCCCAGCTCCACGTTATATCAAATTGCAAAAATCGCCCAGAGATCTCCATCTCAACGCCAAGACCCAGCTCCACTCAATGACCAGCAAGCTACAGTGCTGGACACCCCATACCAAACAACGAGCAAGACAGGAACACAACCCCATCCATTAGCAGAGAGGCTGCCTAAAATCAT
>NC_041234.1:7540621-7541624 GCF_002837175.3 Physeter macrocephalus
TCTTTCGATTTTTTCTCCCTTTTATTCTGAGCCGTGTGGATGAAAGGCTCTTGGTGCTTTTTTCTCCCTTTTATTCTGAGCCGTGTGGATGAAAGGCTCTTGGTGCTCCAGCCAGTCGTCAGTGCTGTGCCTCTGAGGTGGAAGAGTCAAGTTCAGGACACTGGTCCACAAGAGACCTCCCAGCTCCACGTTATATCAAATTGCAAAAATCGCCCAGAGATCTCCATCTCAACGCCAAGACCCAGCTCCACTCAATGACCAGCAAGCTACAGTGCTGGACACCCCATACCAAACAACGAGCAAGACAGGAACACAACCCCATCCATTAGCAGAGAGGCTGCCTAAAATCATAATAAGGCCACAGACACCCCAAAACACACCACCAGACGTGGACCTGCCCACCAGAAAGACAAGATCCAGCCTCATCCACCAGAACACAGGCACTAGTCCCCTCCACCAGGAAGCCTACACCACCCACTGAACCAACCTTAGCCACTGGGGACAGACACCAAAAACAACGGGAACTACGAACCTGCAGTCTGTGAAAAGGAGACCCCAAATGCAGTAAGATAAGCAAAATGAGAAGACAGAAAAACACACAGCAGATGAAGGAGCAAGGTGAAAACCCACCAGACCTAACAAATGAAGAGGAAATAGGCAGTCTACCTGAAAAAGAATTCAGAATAATGAGAGTAAAGATGATCCAAAATCTTGGAAATAGAATAAGGATTCTTCAGTACACACAAATCAATCAATGTGATACACCATATTAACAAATCGAAGAATAAAAACCATATGATCATCTCAATAGATGCAGAAAAAGCTTTTGACAAAATTCAACACTCATTTATGATATAAACTCTCCAGAAAGTGGGCATAGAGGGAACCTACCTCAACATAATAAAGGCCATATACGACAAACCCACAGCCAACATCATTCTCAATGGTGAAAAACTGAAATCATTTCCTCTAAGATCAGGAACAAGACAAGGATGTCCACTCT
>NC_041234.1:7542419-7573864 GCF_002837175.3 Physeter macrocephalus
AACATCACTAATTATTAGAGAAATGCAAATCAAAACTACAATGAGGTATCACCTCACACCAGTTAGAATGGGCATCATCAGAAAATCTACAAACAACAAATGCTGGAGAGGGTGTGGAGAAAAGGGAACCCTCTTGCACTGTTGGTGGGAATGTAAATTGATACAGCCACTATGGAGAACAGTATGGAGGTTGCTTAAAAAACTAAAAATAGAATTACCATATGACCCAGCAATTCCACTACTGGGCATATACCCAGAGAAAACCACAATTCAAAAAGACACACACACCCCAATGTTCATTGCAGCACTATTTACAATAGCCAGGTCATGGAAACAACCTAAATGCCCATCGACTGACGAATGGATAAAGAAGTAGTTGTACGTATATACAATGGAATATTCCTCAGCCATAAAAAGGAATGAAATTGAGTCATTTGTTGAGACGTGGATGGATCTAGAGAGTGTCATACAGAGTGAAGTAAATCAGAAAGAGAAAAACAAATATCATAAATTAACGCATGTATGTGGAAACTAGAAAAATGGTACAGATGAACCGGTTTGCAGGGCAGAAGTTGAGAGATGTAGAGAACAAACGTATGGACACCAAGGGGGGAAAGCTGTGGTGTGGTGGGGTGGGGATGGTGGTGTGCTGAATTGGGCGATTGGGATTGACATGTATACACTGATGTGTATAAAATTGATGACTAATAAGAACCTGCTGTATAAAAAAATTTTAATTGAATTAAAAATTTTTTAAAAAATTAATAAACTGGCAAGTTATGACTTTAATTAGTGTACAAGACACGGGATTTGCTACCCAGCAACTACTGACTCTGCTTGTCTGCCCTGCCTTTATCCTTTCTACCGGAACCTCTAAAACCCTCCTCTACATAGCCATGTGCTTCACTAACTCAAACATAGGAATCCCATTCCTCTAACCAGGGAGTGTTTTGGGAACAAGCATGTAAGGCAGTTCTAACCAATGAAGTGAGAGATGAAGTATGCTCATGGGCTTATGGGACAAGTTTCTTCACTTTTAATGAGAAACACAGTGACTAGGGCTCCTTAAAAAAATTACTAATTTCAGATCTGGGGCAGAGAATGTACAAAGTAAGCCTGGGAAATCTTGTTTTGTTGGAAAGCAAAAGAGTTTTTAAAGATGAACGGAGTCTTATCAAAAGGACACACAATAGCCACTAGGAAGGGTCTCTCCTGGATCAAAATTGGGACAACTTGAGTATCAAAAGAATAAGGACTATAATTGATTGAAACCTTTTGAATATATAAAAGTCCTCGAAATAATATTTTTTAAAAAGAAAGTCAAAACAAACAAACTCAATTGTCACCATTACACCAAAACTTTACTTTGAAAATTGGTAATTAAAAGTTGAGTCAACCATTTATCTTACCTTTGTAGTCCTTAAGGGTAACCTAATAAATAGTCCTAGTTGATTCTCCTTTTTCCATAAGAAGTTCAGCTAATAAATATTCTGTAAAACACTAATGAAATAATTGAGTCAGGCAACTGTCTTCAGTGGAAGCCAGAGCCATTAGGCCAAAAAAGGTTAACGGGGAACTGGATAGTTACATTAAGTGCCAAAGTACCATATCCCAAATTATTTACTAGTTGCAAGGAGAATGTTACTATATGATGTTATTTCACAGTGAAGAGAGGCGGCTGAAATCCCCTTATTTTACCACTACTAAGAATGGGACAGTCAGATATTACTTGACTCTTAACATGATACAACAAGTACACAAAATCACCTATGAAGTATTCCTTCTTAAAATGTTTAATCTGGGGCTTCCCTGGTGGCGCAGTGGTTGAGAGTCCGCCTGCCGATGCAGGGGACGTGGGTTCAGGCCCCGGTCCGGGAAGATCCCACATGCCGCGGAGCGGCTGGGCCCGTGAGCCATGGCCGCTGAGCCTGCGCGTCCGGAGCCTGTGCTCCGCAACGGGAGAGGCCACAACAGTGAGAGGCCCGCGTACCGCAAAAAAAAATAATAATAAATAAAAAGTACCTAAAGTGGGGACTTCCCTGGCCCTCCAGTGGTTAAGACTGAGCTTCCAGTGCTTCAGTCCCTGGTGGGAGAACGAGAACTAAGATCCCACAGGTGTGTGGCACGGCAAAAAAAAAAAAAAAAATGTTTAATCTGAACCTATACAACTCTTTAAATCCAACATCGTTTACAGGAAATATGGAGGACAGAAAAACACCTCAAGGAAACAACCAAACAAAGTGAATCTAAGTCATTCTACAGGACAACAGACTGGGCCTTTCGACATTTCAATTTTATGCAGAAAACAGGAAGGAGGTAATGTTCTAGAATCACTATTAAAAGAGATTTAGGAGATATAACAATAATATGTAATGAATGATCCTTGATTGGATTTTTGTTTGAACCAGCCATAAAAGACATTTTGGGGAAAACTGTGAAATCTGAATATGGTCTGGAATATTAGATGCTATTAAGAAATAGTTATTAAATTTTAGGTATGAAAATAATATGATTAGTTAAGGGAATATCCTTTCTTCAGGGATGCATTCTAAAGAAATTTCATGATGTCAGTAATTTAAAATTATTCATCAGGAAAGAGATGAAGCAAATATGTCAGAATGTTAATGATTATATCTATGTGATAGGTATGGGATTATATCTATGTGATAGATATGGCTAATTTTTATATTATGCTCTCTACTTTTATGAGCAATTAAACTTTAAACAGTCCCCCCCAAAAGTGATGATGAGTCTCTCTTCTACTGGATATTATTGGGTCTGCACATGATCCCAACAATTGAGGCACCCGTCTTGATGCCATCAGGAGAACAAGCCTGAAGGGAAAAGTTGGCATGTTGAGGGTGGAAGAGCAGGAGGACAGAAAACCTGCTTCCCTGATGACATTGCTGAACCACTGAATTACCCAACCCCGAGCACCTACTGAGCTTCTTCAAATGTGAGCTAATACAATTTTCTTATTATTTATGCCATTTTGAATTGTATTCAGTTACACAGAGCCAAAAATATCCCAACTAATACCATTTTTGAAAATCCATGTCCAAGTGCCCTCCTCCCACTCCCTTGAATGCTCTTCCTGCGGATACTCGCATGGCTTGCTCCCTCACTCCCTTCAGGTCTCTGCTCAAACGCCACTTCCTCAGAGAACCCTAGCTGGACCACTCTGTATAAAATAGCAATCTCCCTTTGTTCATGGTAAACTGAAAAACTGAAGCTCCTCAGCAAGTTGAAGACTAGTCCTAGGATCCATGTTGACCCCACCAATGTGCAAACACCTTACAATATCCAGAAAAAAATAGAATCGCCCTTTAAATTTTCATAACTTTTCATTTACCCATTTCTTTCCATACTTATTCTATTTTATCATGTATTATGGGTATCTGTGGACACACCTTATCCCTCCCACTAAATTCCTGTAGCAGTGTGCTGAAGCCAGTTTGTACCAGCTCTTGAGCACCAAGTATGCATCTCTTTTCTAACTCCACTTTCACTGATGTCATATTGGTAGCTTGAAATGGGTCATAATGGGTGTATTTACACCACAGAAATCAGCAAATGCCACACATCAGGACCCCCCCCCCAACAGAGACAGTCGTTAAACATTTAGCAGCACACCATGCTTCCATATCGTATATATTTTTATGCTCCTCAGATTACAGAGGACAGTGTCTTTCATTTATTAATTCAGCAAGTATTTATTAACAGCCAACTATGTGCAAATGGTCCCAGCTCTAGGGAGTGCAACAATGAATAAAACAAAGTCTTTTCCCTTTAGAGCTTACATTCTAAGGTGGGAAACAGACAACAACAAATCAGCAAATAAACATATATAATGTATAAAAAGCAGGGTAAGAGAATAGAGGCAAATCAGGGTTAGGTGAAGGGGAAATGTATTTCCAACACTGGGTGGTCAAGCTAGGCTTCTCTGAGACTGTGGCATTTGAACAGACCTGAAGGAAATGAGAGAGTGAGCCCTGTGAATATCTGCAGAAAGAGCATTCGAAGAAGAGGGAACAGCAAGTGCAAAGAACCTGAGCTGGAAGCGTTCCTGATGTGTTTGAGTAGCTGCAAGCAAGTCAAAGCACCTAGAACAAAGCGAAAAAGGGAAAAAGTAGAAAATGAGGTCACAGAGGGAGCTCGACCAGATCACGTAAGCCTTGGTAGGAACTTTAGATTTCATTCCAAGTGTGATAGAAAGCTAATGAAGAGTTTGGACTGGGAACGTGGCATCATGTTTTGTGTTTTAAAGGGATGATTCTGGATGCCAGGCTGTAGGGGATTAAGGGAAGCATCAAGGACACTAGTTAAGAGCTACTGAAGCAATCTAGATGATATTTGGACAAATAGGGTAAGTACATTCAGTTGTTAGTTTGAACAAGACACAATCGGGTCATTTACATGAAGGTGCTATTCACAAAATAGACCTAGAGTAACTCTTGTGAGAGCTGTAGGCAAATGTAGAGGTATAGAGATTCCAGGTCTCCTGGCTGAGTCCTGGAGCAATGGAGGACAGAGCTTCCTCTTACACAGACCCACCCAAGCATGCAGCCTTACCCCCACTTGGGAAAGGATACATGCACATACTTACGGGCACACAACAACTAGAGTCCCCATGCTTCTCTCTCCCTCCCCGCCTTCACTGCTGAGCCATGTCCTGGGTTGCCTATGGCATCCAGAGGGATCAGCCACCCACAATCCGTGGACCAACCACTTCAGATTGAGCAATAATGTGCTAATATAAAATTTTCCTTTGAAATTTGCTAGGAGAGTAGATCTTAAAATGTATATATAAAACTGAGTCACTTTGCTGTACAGCAACAATTAATACAACATTGTAAATCAACTATACTTCAATAAAAAAGAAGGAAAGTTCTCATCACAAGAAAAAGAAAATTTGTAACTATGTGTAGTGATGGATGTTAACTAGACTAATTATGGTAATCATTTCACAATATAAAACTATCAAATCATTATGCTATATATCTGAAACTAACATAATGTTATATGTCAATTACATCTCAATAAAAGAAATTTTCCACTTGAAAGGAGTCCTTTATCTAAATGTCACAAAATCCTGAAGGCTAGCAACCCCTAGTAGACAAGGGTGGTATATGTGGAGACAGTTAAGAAGTAGTCTGCTTTGAAAGGTAGAATAGACCAAACTTGCTAATGGGTTGGATGGGGTTGTGTTAATAGGAGAAGAATCTAGGAATTAGACTAAGCAAGTGGATGAATATTAATGCCCTTTACTGAGATGGGAAAGACTGGGTGAATGCTGTTTGGATAGGTAAATCAAGAGTTCTCTTTGGGACATGTTAATTAGAGAATTCTATTATACAATCAAATGCCAATATGGAATAGGCGATTGAATATATGGGTCTGGATTTCAGAGGGTAGGTCACACCTAGAGAGATATTTGGAAATCAACTAAGTATAGTAAAGCCATGGATTGAAGAGAATAGGTACTCAATAAACACGTTTTGAGTGAAAAAAAGACTGTCCTAATAGGATTTGTGTATATATAACCCTAAGGAGATTTTGGCTCAACATAATCAATGATATTCACAGTTTTCAGTAACTTCAGTATTAATTCTACAGGAGGAGTCCCAAATAAACAAAAACAATGTGCTTACCTTCAAGGTGCTTATGACAGAATTGAGAAAACAGAAGGAACATCCACACCAACTTTACAAAATTTAAAAAAATCAATAGGGCTTCCCTGGTGGCGCAGTGGTTGAGAGTCCTCCTGCCGATGCAGGGGACACGCGTTCGCGCCCCGGTTTGGGAGGATCCCACATGCCGCGGAGCGGCTGGGCCCGTGAGCCATGGCCGCTGAGCCTGTGCGTCCGGGGCCTGTGCTCCGCAGCAGGAGAGGCCACAGCAGTGAGAGGCCCGCGTACCACAAAAAAAAAAAAAAGAAAGAAAGAAAAAAACAAAAAACAATAAAGGCATCGTGTAGTGAAAAACACAGCTATAAACTGAAGCATAATCAACTTTAAGTACTCTCTTTTAGAATTTCAGAATTTCAAAACCCCTGTATAGAGAAATTCTGCATGACATTTCAGCTTTTCAATTTCCTTTCACCCAGTAGTTCTCTAGCTTGCCTGCATATTGGAATCACCTGGGGAACTTTTAAAATGACTTATATCCCATCCCAGAGATTCTGATTTAATTGGTCCTGGCTGTAGTCTGGGCATCAGGGCTGTAAAAACCTTCCAGGTGATTCTGATGTGCAGCCAGGGTTGAAAAACACTACTGAAATATAAAAGGCTTGTGGCCGAAGATGCCGGGTATGGTAACAAGAATTTCTTGATATACGTATATGTGAGAGAGCAACCCAAACATGTCTGGCCAAATGCATCAATAGGGCTGTCATTAAATGGAGAGGAAAAATATAAAAATTCAAACTATAAAGTGTTAAATCAGCCATATATGTAATCAATCTTTAAACATAAAAAATAAAGACTAAT
Organism: Physeter macrocephalus; assembly: GCF_002837175.3. Taxonomy (NCBI): domain Eukaryota; kingdom Metazoa; phylum Chordata; class Mammalia; order Artiodactyla; family Physeteridae; genus Physeter; species Physeter macrocephalus. The sequence goes on from NC_041234.1 coordinate 7,548,908, forward strand.
AGAATTGTTTGCTATCTCAAAAATGACTGAGATTCAATTTATCCAAGACTGTACTGTTATTTCAATAGCTGTAAAAAAAATACTGTAACTAACAACAATAGAAACATAAAGAAATCAAAAGGTAATGGGGAGAGCCCACTAATTCTAAGTAATGAGATGAAAGCTGGCCTAAATTTTAGAATATGTTTAAAGATATCCAGTTGTAGGTCTTTCTCAAAATACAATAGATAGAATTAGACTAATAAATTGTTGCTTAATGAAGACACCAGGAAACTTGCTTTTAATAAATAGGTGAGAATTATATTTAATTAGTATATAGTTTGTTGACTTCAAAAGTGCCAGAAAATATTTAGAAAGTTTATTCTTGAAAACGGTTTGCTTGGTAAAGCAGTTTACATATTAGTTCACTATAGATATTTAGTTAGTGATAAAAGTGGCATTTCAAATCAGTGGGGGAAAGTTTCTTTTTAATAAATTGCACTAGGATAGCTAACTAAACATAAGGCAAAAAATATAAAGTTGAATTCCTAGCTAACACCCTACACCAAAATAAATTATTTATGAAACAAAAGTAGAAATATAGAAAATAAAACAATGAAAGATCTAGAAGGAATTTATCTATTTAACTCAAGAGTGAATTTACTTTTAATCTTGGTGTGGGGAAGACCTTTCTAAAAAAGATGCAAAATCCAGAAGTCATAAAGTAAAATACTGATTAAATTGACAAGAAAAAATTATAAAATATCCACATGGCAACAAAATATTATAACCAAAAAAAAAAAAAGATAATCAGCAAGCAAGGGAAAATATTTTTTAACTATAGGAAATGGCTTCTTTTTATAACTTTACATAATAAAAAAGGTGAACAATCTTATAAAAAAACAGGCAGAGAATATGAATAGAAAGTTAAAGAAAAAGGGAATATAATCAATTCCATAGTAAAAGATGCTTTATCTCAGTATAAATATATTTATAAATATAAATAAAACATCAATGCAATTTAATCCCTATCAGATTTGAAAAATTAAAAGCTACTTTGTTATAAAGCAGAAACTAAACTTTACCCTATTGTAAAGCAATTATACTCCAATAAAGATGTTAAAAAAAATAAAAAGCTATATAACATCCAACATTGTTTTTCTGGTCCAGGATAAGATAGAGTGGATGTACTTTTCCCAGTTCTTCCCACTAAGTACAGCTAAACACTCTGGACATTACATATAAAAGAAACCTAAGACTGTGAAATGTGAAAAGAAAGCAGACTAGTTAGAGACCTCAGGAATCATGAAAACAACCTAGCAGTAAGTTTTCTGGGTTCTCTTTCTGGTTAATCTATCCTATACTGAGTGCTGGAGAAGCCAGTAACCCAGAAATGCCAGTGGGCAGAGACAAAAACAACTGCAAGAATAGCTTGTACTCTCTAGCCAAAGGACCAGGAAAAGGGCAGCCTGGCAAGACAGAAACTTTTAGACAATAACCACCCAAATCCAGCCTAGCACCACAAAAAACTGCAGCCCCATCACCCACAAGCCCCATCAACAAAGGCTTAATAGGAAGCCTAGATTTTGATACTTGCCCAGCAGTAACAAAGTGCTCCTTTTCCCCAACTGGGGTGGTGACAGAAAAGTCTGAGTGGGGAGCTAGGACTTTCATCCCTGCTGGATAATAATAAACCTCACTCCACTCCCTGTGGTGTCAGTGGGGGCCCACACAGGGAGCAATAACAAGGCATCCTGCTCCCTCCCAGCACGGGGTGGGTGTCAGTGGAAGCCTAATGGGAAGCATGAACTTCCACCCCTGCCCAGAAATAATAAAGTGCCCCTCACCCACAGGATGTCAAAAGAGGCCAAGTGGGGAACTTGGACTTCTACCCCGACTTGGCAATAATGAGGTGGCATGCTTGTTCACTTTGCCTGCTTGGGGTCAGAGGAGGCCTGCTAAAATACAAAATTTAAATAAGAACCAAAGTCATAAATAACACCCAAAATGTCCATGATACAATTGAAAATCACTTGTCATACCAACAACAAGAAATATCTCAACTTGAATGACAATAAGACAACTAGCAGACATCAACACTGAATGACAGAGATGTTAGAATTACATACTAAGGATTTAAAGTAGCCATCATTAGGACTTCCCTGGTGGTCCAGTGGTTAAGACTCCACACTTCCACTGCAGGGGGCATGGGTTTGATCCCTGGTTGGGGAACTAAGATCCCGCACGCTGCCTCAGTGTGGCCAAAAAATAAATAAAAAATAAAGTAGCCATCATAAAAATACAACTATGAAAGTGCTTGAAAAAAATCATAAAAAAGAAAGTCTCAGCAAAGAAACAAAAGGTATATGAGGAGAGCCAAACAGAACTTTTAGAGCTAAAAGAAAAATAAATACAATAATCTATAAGGAAAAACTCACTGGATGAGTTTAAAAGCAGAATGGGAAAGACAGAAAAATAACTAGTGAACTTGAAAATAGAACAATAGAAATTATCCCATTAGAACAATAGAGGGAAAATAGACTGAAAAAAAATGAACAGAGCCTCAGGGACTTCTGGGACTGTAAAAAAAGATCTAATATCTTGATAAATGGTGTCTCAGAAGGAGCGGCAAAGAAGGTGGGGCACAAATATTATTCAAAGAACGAGTGGCAGAAATTATCCCAAATTTAGGAAAATACATAAACCTACAGATTTAAATTTCTGAGTGAATCCTAAACAGGATAAGCCCAAACAAACCCATGCTTAGACATATCATAATCAAACTTCTCAAAACTAAAGACAAAGAAATAAATCTGAAAGCAGCAAGAGGGAAGCAATACCCATAGACAAAAACAATTTAAATGACAACAGATTTCTCATCAGAAGCCATGGAGGGGAGAAGAGGTGTGGGTGTGACTACAATGGGGTAGAATGAGAGATCTTTGTAGTGATGGAATAGTTCTATATCTTGATTGTGGAGGTGGTTACACAAATCTACACATGTGCTAAAAGGCATAGAACTATATACATGCATTGTATCAATATCCATTTCCTGGTTTTGATATTTTACTATGGTTATAAAGGAGTAAATGATGGGAGAAATGGTGAGGGATACACAGATCCTGACTTATTATTCTCATTTATGATTGTTATATACTCCTTACCGGTTGACCCTTTTATAATAAAATGTCTTTCTTTGTCTCTAGTAAGAATTTCTGGCATAAAGTCCATTTTGTCTGATATTAGTATGGCCACTATACTAATATCAACATTAGTATGACAAAACTATGAGTTTTTAACAGCAAAAATATTAAAGTATATTGTGGAGTTTCTAACATATGTAGAAGTGAAGTATATGACAACAACAGCATAAACGATGGAATGGCTATAGATGGAATTATACTGTTGTAAGTTTCTTACATTATATATGAAGTGGTATAATATTAACTCAAGGTAGACTGCAATAAGTTAAGGTTGCATATTGAAATCCATAGAGAACCCACTTAAAAAAATACTAAAGAGGTATGGTTTTAAAAAGCCAATTGAGAGAGTAAAATGGAATACTAAAAAATAAAAGTTTAAAAAACTTTAACTTAGAGGAGATAGGAAAAGAGAAACAAATGAAGAATGGAGGAGATAAACAGAAAAACATCAAGAAGATAAATTTAAATCCAACAATATTAAAAATTACATTAGATAAAAATGAACTAAAGACTCCAATTAGACAGACGTTATCAGACTAGATTTGTTTAAAAAGCAAGATCCATGGGCTTTCCTGGTGGCGCAGTGGTTGAGAGTCCACCTGCCGATGCAGGGGACACAGGTTCGTGCCCCAGTCTGGGAAGATCCCACATGCCGCGGAGTGGCTGGGCCCATGAGCCATGGTCACTGAGCCTGCGCGTCCGGAGCCTGTGCTCCACAACGAGAGAGGCCACAACAGTGAGAGGCCCGCGTACCGCCAAAAAAAAAAAAAAAAAAAAAAGGAAGATCCAACTATATGGCATTTCTAAGAGACAATTTTAAATACAAAGACACAAATAGCATAAAAGTAAAGAAATAGGAAAAGATATATCACACAAACACTAAGTTTTATTAAACTCAGAGTAAATTTCAAAACAAAGAGTTTTGCTGAAGGTAAAGAGGTTCATTTTGCAATGATAAAACATACATTCGTCAAGGAGACAAAATTTTTTTAACATCTTTATTGGAGTATAATTGCTTTACAATGTTGGTTAGTTTCTGCTGTATAACACAGTGAGTCAGCTATATGTATACATATATCCCCATATCCCCTCCCTCTTGCATCTCCCTCCCACCCTCCCTATCCCACCCCTCTAGGTGGTCAGAAAGCACTGAGCTGATCTCCCTGTGCTATGCAGCTGCTTCCCACCAGCTATCCATTTTACATTTGGTAGTGTATATATGTCCATACCACTCTCTCACTTCGTCCCAGCTTACCCTTCCCCCTCCCCGTGTCCTCAAGTCCATTCTCTACATCTGCGTCTTTATTCCTGTCCTGCGCCTAAGTTCTTCAGAACCATTTCATTTTTTAGATTCCATATATGTGTGTTAGCATACGGTATTTGTTGTTCTCTTTCTCACTTACTTCACTCTGTATGACAGTGTCTAGGTCCACCCACCTCACTACAAAAAACACAATTTCGTTTCTTTTTATGGCTGACTAATATTCCATTGTATATATGTGCCACATCTTCTTTATCCATTCATCTGTCGATGGACACTTAGGTTGCTTCCATGGCGCGAACCCGGTTCCCCTGCATCGGCAGGCGGACGCGCAACCACTGCGCCACCAGGGAGGCCCTCTCCAGCATTTATTGTTTGTAGATTTTCTGATGATGCCCATCTGACTGGTGTGAGGTGATATCTCATGTAGTTTTGATTTACATTTCTCTAATGATTAGTGATGTTGAGCATCCTTTCGTGTGTTTGTTGGCAAACGGTAAATCTTCTTTGGAGAAATGTCTCTTTAGGTCTTCTGCCCATTTTTGGATTGGGTTGTTTGTTTCTTTGATATTGAGCTGCATGAGCTGCCTGGGGTGGGTTTATCTCTGGGCTTTCTATCCTGTTCCACTGATCTATATTTCTGTTTCTGTGCCAGTACCATACTGTCTTGATTGCTGTAGCTTTGCAGTATAATCTGAAGTCCAGGAGCCTGATTCCTCCAGCTCTGTTTTTCTTTCTCATTATTGCTTTGGTTATTCAGCGTCTTTTGTGTTTCCATACAAACTGTGAAATTGTTTGTTTTAGTTTTGTGAAAAATGCCATTGGTAGTTTCAGAGGGATTGCACTGAATCTGTAGATTGCTTTTGGTGGTACAGTCATTTTCACAATATTGATTCTTCCAATCCAAGAACATGGTATATCTCTCCATCTGTTGGTATCATCTTTAATTTCTTTCATCAGTGTCTTACAGTTTTCTGCATACAGGCCTTACTATGTTGAATAATAGTGGTGAGAGTGGGCAACTTTGTCTTGTTCCTGATCTTAGAGGAAATGGTTTCAGTTTTTCACCATTGAGAATGATGTTGGCTGTGGGTCTGTCATATATGGCCTTTATTATGTTGAAGTAACTTCTCTCTATGGGATTTTATCATAAATTGGTGTTGAATTTTTTCAAAAGCTTTTTCAAAGCTTTTTCTGCATCTATTGAGATGATCATATGGTTTTTATTCTTCGATTTGTTAATATGGTGTATCACATTGATTGATTTGCATATATTGAAGAATCCCTTGCATTCCTAGGATAAACCCCACTTGATCATGGTGTATGATCCTTTTAATGTGTCATTGGATTCTGTTTGCTAGTATTTTGTTGAGGATTTTTGCATCTATTCTCATCAGTGATATTGGCCTATAGTTTTCTTTTTTTGTGACATCTTTGTCTGCAAAGGGGCCACAATTTTAAATCGCTATTCACCTAATAATAGAACTTCAAAATGTATGAAGCAAAATTGACCAACCTAAGAGGAGAAATAGACAACTAATCATAGTTGCAATTTTAACACCTCTCTCTCTTTTATGACCTTCTCTGTCTGTCTCTCTCTCCCTGTCTCTCTCAGTAATAGACAGGATGAAGGAAAAAATAAGTAATGGCATAGAAGACTTCAACAACACTTTCAACCAACTAGACCTAATTAACATGTATAGAACACTGCACTCAACAAATGCAGATAAACAATTCTTTTCAAGTGCAGAGGTAATATTCACCAAGATATGCTGTGTTACAAAGCAAGTCTAATGTGCTGTTGGATTCTGTTTGCTAGTATTTTGTTGAGGATTTTTGCATCTATTCTCATCAGTGATATTGGCCTATAGTTTTCTTTTTTTGTGACATCTTTGTCTGCAAAGGGGCCACAATTTTAAATCGCTATTCACCTAATAATAGAACTTCAAAATGTATGAAGCAAAATTGACCAACCTAAGAGGAGAAATAGACAACTAATCATAGTTGCAATTTTAACACCTCTCTCTCTTTTATGACCTTCTCTGTCTGTCTCTCTCTCCCTGTCTCTCTCAGTAATAGACAGGATGAAGGAAAAAATAAGTAATGGCATAGAAGACTTCAACAACACTTTCAACCAACTAGACCTAATTAACATGTATAGAACACTGCACTCAACAAATGCAGATAAACAATTCTTTTCAAGTGCAGAGGTAATATTCACCAAGATATGCTGTGTTACAAAGCAAGTCTCAATACGTTTTTAAAAGATAGAATCAAACATAATTATTTTCTGAATTAATTTAAAAATCAATAACAAAGAGATACTAGAGAATCTGCAAATATTTGGAAATTAAGCCATATCTTTGAAAGAAGCCATGGGTGAAAAGTAATGACACAAAATTAGAAAATATTTTGAACTATATGATAATGAAAACACAACATATCAAAATTTGTAGGATTTATCTAAAGCAGTATTTATTTATTTATTTTTTGTGTGTGTGTGTGGTACGCGGGCCTCTCACTGTTGTGGCCTCTCCCGTTGCGGAGCACAGGCTCCGGACGCGCAGGCTCAGCGGCCATGGCTCACGGGCCTAGCCGCTCCGCGGCATGTGGGATCCTCCCGGACCGGGGCACGAACCCGTGTCCCCTGCATCGGCAGGCGGACTCTCAACCACTGCGCCACCAGGGAAGCCCTAAAGCAGTATTTAGAAGGAAACCTATAGTTTTAAAATTCTTGTATTAGGAGAAAAGAAAACTTCTACCTTAGGAAGCCAGACTGAAAAAGGAGCAAACAAAACCCAAAGTAAGTTTAAGATAGAAAGTAAGAAAAATAATAAAAGGGAAATAAATAAAAAAACAGAAAAACAAAAGCTAAAAATTGGCTATCTAAATGGTTAATAAAACTGATAAAACCTCTAGCTTGGCTGATGAAGAAAAAATCAGAGAAAATATCAATTACCAATGTCAGGGATGAAAGTAAGGACGTTACTACTACTACAGGTATTAAAAGGTAATAAGGTAATATTTGAACAACTTTATACCAATGAATTTGACAACATAAATGAACAAAATTCCTTGAAAAACAAAATAAAAAAATTTATGATTTATAAAACCTAACAAAAGAAATTGAAAATCTGAATAGCCTTATATCTTTTAAAGAAATTATGAACTTTCCTACAAAGAAAACTGAAGGCAAGTTTGGCTTCACCTGTGAATCCTATCAAACATTTAAGAAAGAATTACAACAATTTTACACAAAATCTTTCAGAAAACCTGGTGTTACTGAACCAAACTTGGGTCTTCTCACCCAACACACAGCAATGCCAATCTACTGACAACTGGGTTATGGTGAAGGAAAGTACAGTATTTATTGCAGGGTGTCAAGCAAGGAGAATGGGCAGCTCAACCAGAACACCTGGATGGCTTTCAGGCAAAGGTTTTAAAGACAGTGTTAGGGGAGAGGGTCGTAGGATGCCTGATTAGCTTGTGGACCTTCTTCCTTATTGGTTGGTGGTGAGGTCATAGGATGATGTTTTGGGAATCTCAGTCAGCAACCTTCTGGTTCCAACCAGTCTGAGGTCTATGTGCTTGTGATCAGCATGGAGTCACCATCCTCCACTGGGTGAGGGGTCTTAGTTTCTGCAGAACAACTCAGAGATATGCATCACATTGTTATCTATATCCCTTCAGGAGGAACTAGGAGTCCCATGACTCTGTGGTTCTAATCATTAACTGCTTGAGTCTGCTCTTTGGAACTCAGGAAAGGCCTAGGAGACTAAAGTCTTTTTTCTACAAACAAGAGACAGGGGGCACAGAGGACCTTTGTACCCAAGAAGGCCCTATAGAGTGCTGCTTGGTTTCAATCCCTTTTCTTTGAGACTCCTCAATCCTGAGGGGAACATGGATGGAGCAAGAAAGGGAATAAAGTTTTGGATAGAGAGATTAATCATAAATTAATGCAGGGGAACTCAGTTTTAGGGGGAATTGGTTTCACTCGGAGGAAGAGACTTTCAATTTGATTTATAAGACTAGAATAACCCTGATACCAAAATCTGTGTATAGGGTGTACTTGACTGAATTTGCTTCAGGCCATTGCTTGTCTATAAATTTTAAACCAACATGTATAAAGCCAATGCATACTCAATGAAGTCAACGTAATTTTTTTCAACCCCAGCCAGCAATCCTTTAAAAGTAATCATAAAGCTGTTGGTCATGACATTTGGCTCTACCAGAAAACAATGTCATTGGGAGTAACAGTGATACCACTTTACAACTTTCCCATAATTCACTCATCAGATTTTAAATAAATCATTTCTCCCAAACAACAGAATCACCAGAAAGCTTTATCCATGCCAAAGACCCAGAAATTAGTATAAAAGTTAGTGAGTTTTTCTTACAATTTCATAGAAATTACACTCAAGTAACCAAACTGGCTTATCCAAAATGACTGTTACATGCAAACCAAGCCAAAAGGTCAGCTTGGCACCAGAAATAGTTACAGGCATTTCCTAAGTATTTCTCTTAAGTTGTATAGGAGGAATTCAATAGCAACAATGCCTTCCAAATAAACGACAAAGCTTGGCCCTTAGCAGTGACTGCACTTCAACCAAGGGTAGCTACCATGAGTATCAGAAACGCCTTATAAGTAGACACTCACAACACTATGACACAAATTGTATTTTGACAATATAACAAAAAAAAGATTTCACAAAGGCCTTATCCCTTTGCACTGACAAGAGGTTGATACTATAGGAACAAACAGTGCATAATCCATTGAACTGTTTGTGGGTGACTGGTTTTTTTTTTTGGTAATATAATGAAATGTGGTTTCAACTACTTTTCCTTGCATAAGTTTTAAGCACAACCATATAAGAGGCATACAGGAAGCCAGCTAGAAGGTGTTTGTCAAAGAAGCAAAAAGGTATCTGTGTATTTGTATGTGTGTTTATTTCAGTGGAGCCATTTCCCTTTTAGGTTCTGATTTTTTTTTGTAATTCAAAGACAAAGAATGACACTACCTAGAATTCTAGCCTTGGAACAGGAAGTTGTCTCGAATTTCTTTGGCAAAATGCTTTTACAAGAAGTATCTTATAAAAGATTACATTACAGAGTGAAGTAAGTCAGAAAGAGAAAAACAAATATCGTATATTAACACATATATGTGGAACCTAGAAAAATGGTACAGATGAACCGGTTGGCAAGGCAGAAATAGAGACACAGATGTAGAGAACAAACGTACGGACACCAAGGGGGGAAAGGGAGGGTAGGAGGAACTGGGAGATTGGGATTGACATACATACACTAACTAGTATGTATAAAATAGATAACTAATGACAACCTGCTGTATAGCACAGGGAACTCTACTTCACTTTGCTGTACAACAGAAACTAACACAACACTGTAAAACAACTATACCCTAATAAAAAATAAAAGTAAAAAATAAACAAAAATAAAGTAAAAAAATTAAAGATTACATTAAATGTAATGGAACCAATCCCGAATTCCACACCTAGGAATTTGTTGCAAGGAATTTTTTGGAGATGCACACAAGGATGTATATACAAGAACATTTACAAATCAACTATACCCCAATATAAAATAAAAATTAAATTTAAAAAAAATCACAATGCTGGAACCAAAAAAAAAAAAAGTATATTTACTGCAGTGTTGGTTACAATAGAAACTCATTAATAGTAGCCTAGATGGCAAAAATTAGAAAAATAACTTATAGTTAACCACATGATTAAAAAACATGCAGCCACTAAAAAGCATTCTTCAGAAGGATATATATATATGTACACACATACATATTCTTTTTATTGACTGCATATATATACTATGTTGCATAGTATCCCCCCCAAACTTCATGGCTACCCAGAACCTGTGAATGTGACCTTCCATCGTTCCTCCCTTGAATTATATCTACTAACAGGTATTCTTTGAGTAAGTTTCCATTCTGAAGCAAGTTCAAGTTGCTTTAGAAGTTCTGGAGTTCTTTTCCTCATACCCCAAAGTATCTTAACACTCACAGGAAAAAAAATATTGAACGTGTGACAAAAATCTCATGAGATGATAATTTAAATATTTTATTTACCTTGGTGTTTAACAACTACTACAAGGATAGTATCAAAGATTTTTTTAAAACCCTGTGGAGAGCAAAGTTACTTATTTCTCCAAGTTCAAATTTAATAAAGGCCTCATCCTTGGTATAAAATTTCTAGCCTTCCTCTAGGTACAAGACAAGCTAAACTGATATAAAAAGCAGGACTGTGAGGGAGAAGGAAATGTGCCTTTTAAGAAGAATATGGAATTTATAAAGAGAAGCTAGCCTTCACTTCACCTTAAAGAAGAGGAGACTTGCCATATTCCTGTCCTTAAAACTAAAGTGAGAAAGGGGAGAAAAAATAATTATTTTTTAAGTTGGTGGATTCTGAAAGAAGGGAGGTCTAAAGTGTTCAGAAATAGTGTCATAGTATGACCACGTATAAAGTGGGCAAAGACTGCTCTCCCTTGAAGTTCCCAGGTCTCAAAAGATTTACAGAGGGACTTCCTTGGTGGTCCAGTGGTTTAGACTCCATGCTTCCAATGCAGGGGGCGCAGGTTCAACCCCTGGTTGGGGAACTAAGATCCCACATGCCACGTGGTGTGGCCAAAAAATTTTTTTAATAAAATAAAATAGAATCACACAGCTTTAAAAAATTTTTTAAAAACAAAAATTGGAATATACCAGTGTTACCAGAGTTGTAGAAATGAATGAGAGAAGAGAGATAGGGTCTATCCACTTTCTGTGAACCAATGCAACATGGAACAAAGAAGAAGATCTGAGAAAAGAGGCATGAGGTCACCAGTCAGAAGAGGTAGGTGAAATTCCCAAAGGACCACCAACGCCTAGGAGACTAGGAGAAGTTCTTAGGATTGAGCTCCCCTCCAGAAGGCCTGTTAGGGACACAATCAGTTCATGATAAGTCTACAAATGAGACAGATCTACTTGGGTGACACACAGAAAGGACTACCACTCTTCCAACTACCAAAAGTGTTGCTGCTCGTGTATGGGAAAAGCAGTTGTGACCAAAATAAAGAAGAGAGTCAACTTGTCATGAACAATCATATAAGAAAGCATCTGGTTTTTTTCCTGTCCCTCCTCCCAAGTCCTGCATCAGAGTACAACACAGAAAAGATGGCAGAAGTGTGCATCTCTGTATTCATTACATACTAGAGAAATAAATATTGTTTTAAGAAAAGAATGAAGCCACATCCAAATACTCAAAATCTTTAACTGCTTTCATACTATTCACCTCTTCATTCCCATTAAGGAAACTGTGGGCTTGGGAGAGTGTCCATCAGCATAAACCAAAGGACCTACCTCCTTATGTTTTACATGGTTCTTGAATGACTCAAATCCTTTGGCATCAAGAATTACACAATATAAAGAATAAAGTAGATACGGAGTGGGAAGCATAAAACAATGTTAAAGCAGAGAATGAATAAATGTGTAGAGGTCATCTCAATAGACGTAGAAAAATTATTTGACAAAATTCAACATCTATTCATGGTTTAGGAAAAAAACTCCTCAAACTAGGAATAAAAGGAATCATCCTCAATCTGATAAAGGGCATCTACAAAACAACCCTGCAACTAACATTATACTTAATGGTGAATGGCAGGAGCTCAGCTGAGTTAAGAGAGCTGAGCTGCCAGGTGTCTAGAGTAGACAATTTAAAAACTAAGCCAAGAATGAAAGTAACAAACAATAAAGCTTTTAAACATTTATTGTAATAGTATAAGCAAAACGGCTAAAGGTAGAGAAAGTACTGACTTTCCCTACCCCTCCACACCCACTTCGATTTTTCCCAGCAGTTGAGGGTCAGGTAAATCAGTAAAGATGTGGGTGAGGGTCCTCTCACTGTGGACGTATCCCAAACAAAAGGCTCCTGTATGGACTCAGGCCAGTGAGAGGGAGAGTGGGGAGGGCTAGTCATGGAAAAATACTGAGTACTGACTCAGAATGGGGACAAGTGTCTTCAAGTTTTCCCCTTATCCCCCAAAAGGAACCCTTCACAGAGGCTCCTGAGGAAAGCCTTGCCCAAAGAGTACCTGGGCTAAGAATGAAAATATGTGTAAGAACATGGCCGTCCAGAGAGATCTGAGTCTTTGCCTGCAACTCCCTTCAGAGACTGCAGTGCAGTCTAGTGGGAAGGGCATTTCCCCTGTGAGGTCTGCCAGGTAAAGCCTTTGGAATTGCCTATGATCAGGCCTGATAAATCACATACAGGTGTTTTATATAGGAGCCAGACTCCTCAGTTAAAGACTGAATGCTTCCCCCTAAGATGAGAAATAAGGCAAGGCTGTACACTCTTACTACTTCTATTCAACATACTGGAATTCCTAGCCAGTGCAGTCAAGCAAGAAAAAGGAAATAAAAGGCATATAGTTTGCAGAAGACATGAATGTCTATGTAGAAAATCCCAAAGAATCTACAAATAAGTTACTAGAACAAACAAGTGACTTTAGCAAGGTTGCAGTATACAAGATCAATGTACAAAAATCAATTGTATTTCTATAGTTTAGCAATGAAAAATTGGAAAATAAAATTTTTTAAAAACTATTTAAATAGCATCAAATAAATCATAAAATACTTTGGTATGACTCTTAGCAAAACAAGTGATAATATATATGATAAAATCTATAAAACACTGATGGAAGAAATCAGAGCAGCTATAAAAATCATGGAGAGATATACAGTTTTAGTAGATTAGAAGACTCAATATTGTTAAGTTAGCAAGTCTCCCCAAATTCATCTATAGATGAATGTAATATTTTTAAAATCCCAGCAGGATTTTTATAGAAATCAGCAAGCTGATTCTAAAACGTTTGTGGAAAGGCAAAGGAACCAGAATAGTCAAAGCAGTCTTCAAAAAGAACCAAGTTGGAAGAGTCACACTACCTGATTAACTGACTTACTATATATAATCAATACACTGTGCTATTGGCCAAAGGACAGGCACATAAATCAATGGAACAAAAGAGAGTCCAGAAACAGACCCACATACACATGGTCAATTATTTTCAATGGAAGTTCAAATGAAATTCAAAAGAGAAAGAACAGTCTAGGGCTTCCCTGGTGGCGCAGTGGTTGGGAATCTGCCTGCCAATGCAGGGGACATGGGTTCGAGCCCTGGTCCAGGAGAATCCCACATGCCATGGAGCAACTGAGCCCGTGCGCCACAACTGCTGAGCCTGCGCTCTAGGGACCGCGAGCCACAACTACTGAAGCCCATGGGCCTGGAGCCTGTGCTCCGCAACAAGAGAAGCCACCACAGTGAGAGGCCCGGGGGCCACAACGAAGAGCAGGCCCCACTCACCGCAACTAGAGAAAGCGTGCGCTAAGCAACAAAGGCCCAATGCAACCAAAAATTTTAAAAAATAAAATAAAAAATAAATTTTTTTTTAAAAAGAACAGTGTATTCAACAAATGGTGCTGGGACGTTTGGACGTCCACATGTAAGCAGAAAGGAAAGAAAGGAAGGAAAGGAAAGGGGAAAAAAGGAAAGGAAAGGAAAGGAAAAAATAATTTTAGTCCGTCTGTCACATCAAATACAAAAATTAGCTCATAATGGATCATAAACCTAAATGTAAAACCTAAAACTTAAATATCCTAGAAGAAAATATAGGAAAAAATCTTTGTGACCTTGAGTTAGGCAAAGAATTCTTGTATACAATACCAAAATCTGGATATGTAAAAGAAAAAAATAATAAACTGCACTTCATCAAAATTAAAAACTTCTCTATCAAAAGACACTAAAGTAATGAACCAACAGGCCACAGAATGGGAGAAAATATTTGCAAAATATGTGTCTGATAAAGGACTTGTCTCCAGAAGACATTAAGAGCTCTCAAAACTCATCAGTATAAAAACAAACAACTTAATAAAAACTGGGCAAATGATTTGAAAAACACTTTACCAAAAAAGATGTATGGATACTGAATAGAAATATGAAAAAATGTTCAACATCATTAGTCATTAGAAAAATGCAAATCAAAAGCACAATGAAATAACATTACAAATCTATTACAATGGTTAAAATTAAGAAAACTAACTCTACCAAGTGCTGGCAAGGTTATAGAGTAACTGGAACTCTCATACATTGCTGGTGGGAATGCAAAATGGTACAGCCATTGTGGATCATACAGCATGCTGCCTTTTGAGGCCTTTTGAGGCTGCCTTCTTTTACTTTTTTTTCACTTATAATGCATTTGAGATTCATTCATGTTGTTGCTTGTATCTATAGTTACTTGCTTTTTATTGCCAAGTAGTATTCCATTTTATGGATAAACCAGTTGTTTTTATCCAGTTTGGGGCAATTATGAATAAGGCTGCCTATAAACTTTCACATACAGGTTTTAATGTTAACATAAATTTAGATTTCTTGAGGGTAAGTACTTAGGAGTGCAATTGCTGAGTCACATAGTAAATGTATATTTAACTTTAGAAGAAACTGCCAAACTATTTTCCATACCGGCTGTGCCAAAATGGCTAAACTACAGGGACAAAAACAGACCAGTGGTTGCCAGAGGCTGGGGGGGAGGGAAGGGTTGGCTACAAATGGCCACAAGGGAACAATGTGAGTGATATAACTATTTTATAGCTTGAAGGTGTTGTCTGTTTCAGGACTGTATGTGTTCGTCAATACTTTTATAACTGTACACTAAAATGAGTGAGTTTTATGTATGTAAATCATACCTCAATAAACCTGAATGAAAACCATTTATGTAGAAGGAATGCATAGAAATCCTAGGACATCCTATGCCATATTTAAACCAAAGATCTGAGATAACAGATGGCTTCCCATTGCCTTCAGGATTAAAAAAAAAAATCTAACTCCTTTAGTTGGATGTATGTGGCTTTTAACCATCTGGCCACCGCCTGCTTCTAGGAGGTCAGCATTAGTTCCATTTGGGTCTCATCTCAACAATGACTATCCACATTTGGGCATTTCCATTGTTTTTTGAGCTTGTTTTCAGCCCTTCCCAGCCATTCTATTGACTTCTGAAGTCATAAACTTCCTGCTTTAATACTTTAATACCTAGACCCCACCAAGCCTTCTCACCCGGCCTTGGCATGCAGCTATCTCACTGACAGACCTCTTGGCAGGGTCCCAGATTCTCCCTACATACAAGCAGCCAAGAGAAGGGGCGTCACCTTCCCAGCCTCACTTCAGAAGACTGAACGAGACATAAACATAGGTATATATGTGCAAGCACATGTTTCCTGTAACACTTCTGTGACACTCTTTACAGATAAACAACTCCTTTTATTCTCTCTGTTGATTCAAGTATAGCACAGCTTCACATCCCTATTGCTAGAGAATGCAATAAGTCTGATCAACAGTCACAAACTATGAGCAGTGGGGAGCCTGGATGTAGCGCTCTCAGGCTCTCAGGCAGCAGTTTTTGCAAAGTGGATTCACCAAAGGTTACTCACAGCACAGACAGAAGGAACTTTACTGTCATGTCCCTGTTTGGATCCTGAATTCTAATAATCACTCTCAGCAGTCTGAATATATCATTCTGTTTCTAGAAAAGCAGGCTTTGCACCCCTGATTTTACCAGAGGAAATTTTTTCAGAATAGAAGAAACAATGATTAGGCAAATTCTGAAGAAAATCATTTTAAATATGTGTTCAAAGTACTTCTTGCTGGTATTAAAAATAGCAAAGATGGCTCAAAGTGAAGTGAAGATAAGCCTATCAAGGACATATGGTTTCAGCAAAGCAGTCCATGACAACCATTTCAAATGCTTCAGGGTCTTTCTCAATTATTTCTGACTTCAGAGTCATCCATGTTCCATGCTAAAATGAGACCTCTGCTTAAGAATGACTATCACTGCACATGTTTAAAAAAATTTTAATGTTCTCTCTTTTTTTTAATCTGAACCAACCTATCCCATTAAGCAATTGAGTTTTGCTTTCTTAAAACTCTTTCTTTCCTTGGATTCTGGGACTTTACCTTCTCCTCATTCTTTTCCTACATTTACAGGCAACTTCTCAGTCCATCTTCTTAACTGAGCTCAGGGCATGTCCCTCCCACTCCCCATCCTGGTGGAAATCCTCCTGTAATTAGCGACATTAGAATGTTGGACATAGGAAAAGCTGAAGACAAAAAAGCAGTTTGGAGGGCTCTGCTCTGCACTCAACCTCTCAAACATCCCATCTACTCCTCTGGTTTTTAACAACTTCCTGATTTCCAAACATGTGGCTCTACTCCAGACTCATTTTCTGAGCTCCAGAGTTATCTAGTAGTCTGCTGTCTTGTTAGGGGTGCCACAATCTCAAAGAATCCAAAAGTAAACTCATCCTTTCTCTCTATCCATTTTCCCAAGATATTCTTATGTATACTCCATATCTTAGCAATAATTTCTCATACATTGTCTTGCCAATTCTACCTCCTAATTATCTCTTGAATCTGCCTCTTTCTGTTCATTCTCACTACTATAACCTTAGTCCAGAATGTCTTTAGCTCTTATGTGGGCTCTTTCTGTAGCAACTAGTTACTTTTCTTCATACACACAGAATTTCACCCCTCCCTTCCAGTACATCCCTTACATCCTCACCAAAAAAGGTCTTTCCAAAATGCAAACTTGACCATATTTCTTCCCTAGGTAAAATTCTCTAGAGGTTTTCATTGTCTACAGGATAAAACCCAACTTCCTTAGACTTTTTATAAATTGGCTGCTACCTACTTGCCATCTCTTTATCTCCTAATCAACCTTCAAAACCATACTCAGATGTCAACTCTTCTGTGAAGCTCTCCTAACTAACCCCTCTCCCCACAGTCCCACTTAGGCCCTCCTTCCTCTATGTCATGTACCTGGTATCCTTATCATTGCTAAAATAAATTATAATTAATTTGTGTACAGGTGCTGCTCATCTAAAAAGATGACCTCTATGAGGAAAGATTATTTATTGTTCCTATCTACATACTTAGCACTTGTTCTCAATCACCAGATGGTGAATGGATGAATGATTAAAGTGAAGAAGAAATCAATTAGTAAACCATCAACGATTGTTTATTTTTCTAAACATTCCGACTAGATTTCCTAATTGTCTTGAATGAAAAAGTTCCTGCTGCCATGATCATTTGAGCAACTGAAACTGCTATGTTGGCATCTATTGTGACAATAACCATAAAAGAAAAATAAAACCTTGTTACATATCTGGTGCTCTGAGTAATAACCTTGAAAACAGGCCATGAAATTTCCCCACTAAAAAAAAAATCCCAATGATGAGGTCTCTGCCATAGTAATAAAATTCTGGTAAACACCGTGACCATTTATTTAGGAGAAGAATGAATTTGCAGCCTCAAGTGCTAGAGTCTCATGGAGAAGGAGTCAATACAGCCAAAAGGAAAATCCCTGTCACAAAGAGGACTAGAAACTTTATCACCCTGGAATATTCCAGGTCAAATTCAAGAGGGATCATTCTTTGACATTTTAATAGGTGCAAATTAAATATGGTAATAGGTACATTTCACACAAAGCGATATCTCCTGCAATCAGACCACTACAAAAGCTCTTTTTTTAAGTAAATACTTGGATTGAGTATCTTTATATTCCCATACATATGCACAGATACTGTCAGATGAGAGAATAGCAAAATTAATCTGTTCAGATAAAAAGGGTGAGTCAAAGAGAGACAATGATTACTATGGTTTTGCAGAGTAAGTTAAATTTACATTTCTGTTGTTTGTCATAATCAATTGCAATGAGAATAAAGACCAGCAGTCTGGGAAATCTCTATCAAGCCAGGAGCCCCTGCTCAGTTACGTCTAACTTAGACTCTGACCCACACTGACGCGAGAAATAGAAGAATTTGTATGAATCTTTCAAATACCACAGAGATAATGGAAAACCTAAGTCAAATTTCAGTCATTGCCCCACAGAGTTGATAAACTCATGCAATACTCACATGTCCCTGAAATTGTAAAGCAATTAAATATTTGTCAAAATCAAGCCTTCTCTATTTGGCTCAAATTCTGTTATTTTATGTCTTCCTACAGCTCCATCAAATTTTACCTATTTATATTTCCAAAATCGATGGCAACCAAGTGTTTCAGTCGGAGTCCAAATGAGTTGGCACACTCAAATTAGGTTAATTTGAGGAGGATTTATTTTAAAAGGACCTCTTGTAAAAAGGTGTGGGCAAGACGCAGGGGAACCACAAGTAGCCCAGGGTTAATAATACAGGGGCAATTACAACCCCTAGGCCGAAAGGGAGGGGGGAAGGGAACAGTTTCCAGAAAGCAAAAGGAGAGAGTTGTGTGAAGGGCACTGACCTTCAGAAGTTCTCAGCCAGCCCAAGGTAATTTTGCAGGGAGGGAGCCAAGAGATAAATACCTGATCTCACTCCCTCTCTGAACTTCTGCTGGGGCTACCATGGGCTGAACCTACCTGGAAGCCAGAGGACATAAAACACCTTGATGAGATCCACACAGGTCAGCATCCCAGGGTAAACACAAAAGGAGACTGGCTCTGGAAGGACAAATGGAATCTATCCAACACTCCATGTTTTAGGGCGAAACAGTTTTTCTTTTCCCAAGCATCATCTACATATAGTAAGTGTCTACTGTATGCAATGTACACAATTATAAAAACATGGTGGGGCGGGAGTAAAGGAAGTTGAAGATGGAAGGAGAGTCACAAAGGAAGAAAGTACTCTTCCTACAGGAAAATGAAATTAAAACATGTTTCTAACTGGGGCAAAACTCATTCAACCACCATATTTCCCAGTGAAAATCCACTCAGAGTGCAGCCTATGGAGCAGCAGTATCAATATCATCTGGGAGATCATTAGAAATGCAAAATCTCAGGCTGTACCCCAGACCACTGACTCAGAATCTTTTTAACCGGATCCCCAGGTACCTGTTATGCACATGAAAGTTTAAGAAGCACTGCTTTAAGGACTCCCTAGAGTTACTCAGGGAAATAAGAGAAGTTTGGGGTAATTAAAGCTAGTGGGATTTCACAGGTAAAGGTTCATGGAGGAGACATATTTGAGAAGGATATTAAAACATTATTTTACAGAAAACATGGCTTTTTATTTCGTTATAAAGTCAGAAAGCAAATATAGTTAATCAGTATAATAATAATCAGAATATATAACATTCAATCAAAAATATAGTCAAACACTGATGCTAAATATTGTTCCATTAGTACAAAGTTCTTTCACAATAAAATAAAATTCTTATGCTACATAAATTCTCTAAAGGTTCTCTAAAGAAAGGGAAAATCCAGGCTGATTTAAATTGGAAAGCTCCTGCTTAGGTTTGGGGCTTTGCTGTCTTTCTCTTCTTAATGCTATTTTCCTTTCTATTTCAGGCCCAACTCTGGCACTTAATGGGTGTTCAGTAAATACTTTTTGATTGATTGAAGCCCAACTGATTTAAAATTGTGTGCTAAGCTGTAATAATAGATCAGCATCAGAACGCTAGTCGTAGATTTCTACTTAGAGAACAGCACCATCTAGTGTCTCCACAAGAAGGTACCACCTCCAATCCAGTGTATGTTTTACCTAGCAGTAAGAGAAAATTATACTGCTAAAGCGACGGAGAAAAGACAGTCTCTTCAATAAGTGGTGCTGGGAAAACTGGACAGCTACATGTAAAAGAATGAAATTAGAACACTCCCTAACACCATACACAAAAATAAACTCAAAATGGATTAAAGACCTAAATGTAAGGCAAGACACTATAAAACTCTTAGAGGAAAAAATAGGCAGAACACTCTTTGACATAAATCATAGCAAGATCTTTTTTGATCCAACTCCTACAGTAATGAAAATAAAAATAAACAAATGGGACCTAATGAAACTTTAAAAGCTTCTGCACAGCAAAGGAAGCCATAAACAAAACAAAAAGACAACCCTCAGAATGGGAGAGAATATTTGCAAATGAAGCAACTGACATGGGTTTAATCTCCAAAATATACATACAGCTCATGCAGCTCAATACCTAAAAAACAAACAACCCAATCCAAAAATGGGCGGAAGACCTAAATAGACATTTCTCCAAAGAAGATATACAGATTGCCAACAAACACATGAAAAGATGCTCAACATCACTAATTATTAGAGAAATGCAAATCAAAACTACAATGAGGTATCACCTCACACCGGTCAGAATGGCCATCGTCAAAAAATCTACAAACAATAAATGCTGGAGAGGGTGTGGAGAAAAGGGAACCGTCTTACACTGTTGGTGGGAATGTAAATTGATACAGGCACTATGGAGAACAGTATGGAGGTTACTTAAGAAACTAAAAATAGAACTACCATATGGCCCAGCAATCCCACTCCTGGGCATATACCTGAAGAAAACCATAATTCCAAAAGATACGTGCACCTCAATGTTCATCGCAGCACTATTTACAATAGCCAGGATATGGAAGCAACCTAGATGTCCATCAACAGAGGAATGGATAAAGAAGATGTGGTATATATGTAGAGTGGAATATTACTCGGCCATAAAACAGAACAAAATAATGCCATTTGCAGCAACATGGATGGACCTAGAGACTGTCAAACTGAGTGAAGTAAGTCAGACACAGAAAGACAAATATCAAATGCTATTGCTTATATGTGGAATCTAAAAAAAAGGGTGCAAATTAACTTATTTACAAAACAGAAACAGAATTACAGATGTAGAAAACAAACAGACGGTTTCCAGGGGATAAGGGAGGGGGAGGGATAAATCAGGAGATTGAGATTGACATATACACACTACTATATATAAAATAGATAACTAATAAGAACCTGCTGTATAGCACAGGGAACTCTACTCAGTACTCTGCAATGGCCTATATGGGAAAAGAATCTTAAAAAGAGTGGATACATGTATATGTATAACTGATTCACTTTGATGTACACCTGAAACTAACACAACATTGTAAATCAAATATACTCCAACAACAAAAAAGGTAGCCCATTGTGCCACATCTATCTTACTACACCACTAACGAAGTCTTAGAATTATTTCAGTTTGCTTATCCCATGCATCAGTTCCATCTGTGAAACAGGAGGAGTGCTTTCATTTACTGTGGAAAACCAGCTCTCCCTCAGCATCTGTGCAGCCCAGCCCACATCCTCTTACCTCAGTCCTTACAAACTCAGTGCATGCTATGCTGTTTTCCAACTTCCAGAATCTGTGTGCTTGTGCCTCAGGGCTTTCTTAGAACACCAAAGCCACCTTGCTGCTCACACAGAAGGCCAGACTTAGCATCAACCTTGATCCCAAAAGGCCCCAATGGATGACTAATGGGAGTTGGCGTATAAACATCCCAGCTCCCTTGCCCCTCAGGAGGGAGGCTCTGTTTCCTAGACTTTTCTCATGACATTAAGCAACAATCACTCACAGTGGTGGGGTTTTTGGGGCCACCTTCTCTTTCCTGTCTCACTTCCCCACTCCCATACCAATGTTTCCTCACCTCCAGATGAACTACTTGTACTTGAGTCTTTGCCTTGAGGTCTGCTTCTGGGTAAATCCAAACTAAGACATTCTCTAAAAAAACACTTCACTGAGGTATGACTGACATGTAAAATCTGTACATATTTCATGCATACAACTTTATGAGTTTGGGGATAAGTATACACCTGTGAAACCATCACCACCATCAAGACAACCATAGACCTCCATTACCTCCCAAAGTTTACTCTCATCACTTTCATTATTTTTTTGTAGTAAGAACACTTAACGTAAGATCTGCCCTATTGGAAAAATGTGAGTATACGATACAGTATTGTTAGCTATAGGCACAGAACTTATTTATCTTGCATAAAATGTTAATTTGGTAAAACATGAACCTTGGAAATAACAATCTTTATACTTGTATACTCACAAATGCTCAGATCTGAAATGTACTTTTATTCCAGTGACATGTATTGTGACTGGTTTAGCAGATCAGGTGTGGACCTGTAACTCTGAGTTTTGCCAAAAAAGTTTTCATAATACAAGTGGGAATTAGAAGAAGTTAATATTTTCACATATAACCTTGGTTATGTAAAGGTGACTTTGTTCTTTCAAGGCTCAGAGCTATATTTATGTCCAACAACATCAACTTGTAGTCAGCAAATATTTATTGAGCACTTGCTGTTTGTAGGCACTGTTCTAGCTGTTGGCAATACAGCAATGAACAAAACAAAGCTTCGGCACTTATGTAACATTCACGTGATGAGGAGTTCACAGCATTAGGTTGAGAGGGCATAGCAAATGATGAGCCAAGCATGGCACATTTCTTTGCTGCCTGTCTTTGCCAATGGTTTTGGATGGGATATGGTACAATAAGAATGTCTTTCTGTGTCTGGCTTATTTCCCTGTCATAATGTCCTCCAAGTTCATCTATGTTGTCACAAATGGCAAAATATCCTTCTTTTTTAAAAAGGCAGAATGTGAAAGGGAAAAACCTACAACCAAGATTACTCTACCCAGCAAGGACCTCATTCAGCTTCAACGGACAAGCAAAAGCTAAGGGTATTCAGCACCACCAAACCAGCTTTACAACAAATGCTAAAGGAACTTCTCTAGGGAGGAAACACAATAGAAGGAAAAGACCTACAATAACAAACCAAAAACAATTAAGAAAATGGTCACAGGAACATACATATCAATAACTGCCTTAAATGTAAATGGATTAAATGCTCCAACCAAAAGACATAGACTGGCTGAATGGATACAAAAACAAGACCCGTATATATGCTGTCTACAAGAGACCCACTTCAGACCTAGGGACACATACAGACTGAAAGTTGAGGGGATGGAAAAAGATATTCCAAGCAAATGGAAATCAAAAGAAAGCTGGAGCAGCAATTCTCATATCAGACAAAATAGACTTTAAAATAAAGACTATTACAAGAGACAAAGAAGGACACAACGTAATGATCAAGGGATCAATCCAAGAAGAAGACATAACAATTGTAAATATTTCTGCACCCAACATAGGAGCACCTCAATACCTAAGGCAAATGCTAACAGCCATAAAAGGGGAAATCGACAGTAACACAACCACAGTAGGGGACTTTAACACCCCACTATCACCAAAGGACAGATCAACCAAAATGAAAATAAATAAGGAAACACAAGCTTTAAATGATCCATTAAACAAGATGGACTTAATTGATATTTATAGGACATTCCATCCAAAAACAGCAGACTACACTTTCTTCTCAAGTGCTCATGGAACACCCTCCAGGATAGATCATATCTTGGGGCACAAATCAAGCCTTGGTAAATTTAAGAAAAGTGAAATTGTATGAAGTATCTTTTCCGACCACAACACTATGAGACTAGATAACACATGGAGGCTAAACAATACACTACTAAATAACCAAGAGATCACTGAGGAAATCAAAAAATACCTAGAAGCAAATGACAATGAAAACACGATGACCCAAAACCTGTGGCGTGCAGCAAAAGCAGTTCTGAGAGGGAAGTTTACAGCAATACAATCCTACCACAAGAAACAAGAAACAACTCAAATAAACAACCTAACCTCACACCTAAAGCAATCAGAGAAAGAAGAACAAAAAACCCATGAAAATTAGCAGAAAAGCTGGTTCTTTGAGAAGATAAACAAAATTGACAAACCATTAGTCAGACTCATCAAGAAAAAAAGGGAGAAGACTCAAATCAATACATTTAGAAATGAAAAACGAGAAGTAACAACTGACACTGCAGAAATACAAAGGATCATGAGAGATTACTACAAGCAACTATATGCCAAAAAAATGGACAACCTGGAAGAAATGGACAAATTCTTAGAAAAGCACAACCTCCCGAGACCGAACCAGGAAGAAATAGAAAATATAAACAGACCAATCACAAGCACTGAAATTGAGACTGTGATGAAGAATTTTTCAACAAACAAAAGCCCAGGACCAGATGGCTTCACGGGCGAATTCTATCAAACATTTAGAGAAGAGCTAACACCTATCCTTCTCAAACTCTTCCAAAATATAGCAGAGGGAGGAGCACTCCCAAACTCAACCTACGAGGCCACCATCACCCTAATAGCAAAACCAGAAAAAGATGTCACAAAGAAAGAAAACTACAGGCCAATAACACTGATGAACATAGATGTAAAAATCCTCAACAAAATACTAGCAAACACAATCCAACAGCACATTAAAAGGATTATACACAATGACCAAGTGGGGTTTATCCCAGGAATGCAAGGATTCTTCAATATATGCAAATTAATCAATGTGATACACCATATGATCATCTCAAAAGATGCAGAAAAAGCTTTCCACAAAATTCAACACCCATTTATGATAAAAAAACCCTCCAGAAAGTAGGCATAGAGGGAACTTACCTCAACATAATAAAGGCCATATATGACAAACCCACAGCCAACATCGTTCTCTATGGTGAAAAACTGAGACCATTTCCACTAAGATCAGGAACAAGACAAGGTTGCCCACTCTCACCACTATTATTCAACATAGTTTTGGAAGTTTTAGCCACAGCA
>NC_041234.1:7574346-7574618 GCF_002837175.3 Physeter macrocephalus
CAGAATGGGAGAAAATATTTGCAACTGAAGCAACTGACAAAGGATTAATCTCCAAAATTTATAAGCAACTCATGAAGCTCGATAACAAAGAAAGAAACAACCCAATCCAAAAATGGGAAGAAGACCTAAAGAGACATTTCTCCAAAGAAGATATACAGATTGCCAACAAACACATGAAAGGATGCTCAATATCACTAATCATTAGAGAAATGCAAATCAAAACTACAATGATTATCACCTCACACCAGTCAGAATGGCCATCATCAAAAAAA
>NC_041234.1:7575138-7585998 GCF_002837175.3 Physeter macrocephalus
GTAACCACCTAGAGGGATGGGATAGGGAGGGTGGGAGGGAGACCCAAGAGGGAGGAGATATAGGGATATATGTATATGTATAGCTGATTCACTTTGTTATAAAGCAGAAACTAACACACCATTGTAAAGCAATTATATTCCAATAAAGATGTTTAAAAAAAAAAAGAAACATAGGAGAAGAAAAAAAAAGCCATCGGGGTGTATAGGGAATTAGGAAATTGGTAGAGGT
Source organism: Physeter macrocephalus (assembly GCF_002837175.3). Lineage (NCBI taxonomy): Eukaryota > Metazoa > Chordata > Mammalia > Artiodactyla > Physeteridae > Physeter > Physeter macrocephalus. The sequence continues at coordinate 7,575,368 of NC_041234.1, forward strand.
GTGAAATTGTCTTTCAACAGGTAGACTCACCCAGACAAATCCTAAAAAGTCCCATATTTCTCTAAAATGAGTATTCAGAAAAAAGGTTGTGGATATGAGGGTGGGGTATGCATTTAATGGTCATTATCTTGATCTGGCTTGTTAAATTCCTTGAGTATAAAGAACCTTCAGAACATGCTGAGTTTCAGATCTGTGCTCCAGAACACAGAAGCATCTGTTATTCATATCTACTCACGGATCTGAACTTGATGAATATGACACCTTCCAAATTGCTAGGTTTGCCTGAACTGAGTACACACCAAAGACTCATGCTGCACCTGTAAAACATGCATTAATATTAATGTTCATCAGCTTGGATCCTTTATTTCCAGGATCATATCAACCATGACTAAAGACTGTTCAAGGGCTATTCCTCTCTGTTTCATATGACGATACAACCACGTTCAAGGCCAGCCCTAGGCTAAAATGTGAAGGAAGCAGATGCTATGTAACTGGGAGATCACATGATTGAATACTTAGGAAAATAAAGCAGAAAAAATGCCAGTGATGCCAGCTTCATAACAATAAGAGTAGTCATCCCACCTTTCCACAATCCACACTCCACCCCAACCAAGAAAGTTTCAGCTAGAATTTTTCAAGTTAAAATGTATTGCTGACTTGCCTATTTTCCTTTGGGTAAAAAGGGGGGATATATTAAAGGCACATTTTGAAATGGCAGTGATAAAATTGTTTCTTTTTACATTTTCTTAATATGTATACCCTTTATTCTCTAAATGCCAATAACTAACACATGATAATTTCCATTTAGTTCAGCTTAGCATTGCTCCTGTGTAAACAGTATAGAAAAATGGTAAGGCTAACCATTTAGGTTTATTCACATTAAGGCCAGGACCCCAGCACAAATTAAATTCTCATTAAAATTCAAACCATGAACAAAAGAGCAATTTAAATATTGAACAATGTGGGTCTCAAACCATGTATCCCATATTCAGCTCAGTCCACTAATGTGGTTAATGATCTAGACACAGGACCACTGGGAATGCATATTGAGCAGTTTGGGATGCAGGGGAAGCACAGTAGATACTGCAGTGATCAGTGGTCCAGAGGGTTGAGATTGTTAAGGCAGTGTTATCAAGTACCCAGAAACAATACACGCATGAGAAACATTATGACAGGCACTTCCAGCTGTCCCCCTTCTCTCTCACAATAAGAGAACCCCTGATTTTAAGCTAGACTCTTAGCCTCCCCAGTTTAAAACATTTTCCATGCTACTCTGTAACTGGTGTGGTTCTGTGTGTCTGTGTTCTGGTCAAAGGAAGATGAGCAAAAGTAAAGTTTACATCTTTTGGGTCATGTCCTTAATTGTAAGAATGTGGCCCTCTACTCCCATTTTATACCCTTCTTGCTGCCTGAAATTCAGATGCTAGGAGAGTCATCTTGGATCATGTGGATGAAGTCAACATTCTAAGAATGACAGAGCAAAAAGATGGTGGGTGCCTGGGCTCTAGATGACATCTCAGTACAGCAGCATCATAACTGCTGAGATTTTACTTTGAGAAATAAATTAACCTCTATCGTGTTTAAGGCATTGTTCATTTTCATCTCTGTTAGAGCAGAGATTTTATACTATTACAGATACATGGCAAATAATTTCTTACTAATAAAATTTTAAGGATGGATGATTGTGAGTTATTTACTTTGTTTTAAATTAGAGTAGTTGTCCTATTATAATACTACTCACACTAACTTCTATTCCAAAATGTTTTATAGAGCAGGAGAAAAGGAGTATAATTGTATGGAGCATGTCACAAATTGTGAGAAGTCCACAGAGTGTACCCATATGAAGTGTCCAACATGTGAATGCCATCTGTTATATGTACTACAGGTTGAAAACTGCTAGACTGGAACAGGAAGCTAAGAAAACCATGGCTGTAGGTTTAATACCCATGTGGATTACTTGTCTTATACTCAGATTGTACTCCTTACCTCATTGATTGATTTGACTAATTCATATCATAAGGAAAAACCAGCAAGAAAGCTGGACGGAAACTAACCTCCACTCATGGAAGAATCATTTAGGCCACAAGCCCTACTACTGGGAGGGCAGCTTAACGACAGCCAAAGGGGCACAACTGAGGTAATAATGAGCTAAACAATAAAAAGCATGTTTTGCTTATTAAAATGTCAAAAAATAAAAATAAATATATAAGACTTATGTTGGCCAGAACATGAATAAACAAGCACTCTCCTACACTATTAGTAGAGTGTATATCTTTAATCCAAAGAAAACATCAGACAAGTGCACAAAGATGTAATGTACTAAGTTGTTCATCATAATGCTATTTATAATAGTGAAAAATTGGCTACAACTTACAAGTCCAACAACAGAGAACTGGCTAAGTAAATTTAGTGCATACCTGTGATGGAATAATTTGCAGCCATTAGAACTGAATTATAGAAGATTAATTACATAAAATTAACAGTGCAGGTTTAAAAATACATGCAGTATGATATGGATTTTGTAAAAACACACACACACACTATATAGATATAATTTACATGTGTGTTTAAAACATTTAAAATGTTAAAATTCAGGACTTCCTTGGCGGTCGGGTGGTTAAGACTTTGCCTTCCAATGCAGGGGTTGCAGGTTCGATCCCTGGTCAGGGAGCTAAGATCCCACATGACTCGTGGCCAAAAAACCAAAATATAAAACAGGAGCAATATTGTATCAAATTCAATAAAGACTTTAAAAATGATCCACATCAAAAAAAAGTCCAAAAAAAGAATAATAAAATAAAATGTTAAAATTCTAATGTTGGATTTCCCTGGTGGCGCAGTGGTTAAGAATCCGCCTGTCAATGCAGGGGACACGGGTTCAAGCCCTGGCCCGGGAAGATCCCACATGCCGTGGAGCAACTAAGCCCGTGCGCCACAACTACTGAGCCCGCATGCCACAACTACTGAAGCCTGTGCACCTAGAGCTCGTGTTCCACAACAAGAGAAGCCACCGCAATGAGAAGCCCGCACACCGCAATGAAGAGTAGCCCCCACTCGCTGCAACTAGAGAAAGGCCGTGCATAGCAACGAAGACCCAACACAGCCATAAATAAATTAATTAATTAATTTAATTAAAATTCTAACGTTATCTCAGGGAAGGAGGTTATGAGTAATTTTTATTTTCTTCATTGTGCTTTTGTTTGTTTTTCAGAGTCTTCAGTGAAAATATATGTTAATTTTACAATCTTATAAATACATGTAATTTTAAAAGGCAGGATGAGAAGAAAGGAGGGAGGGCGCAAGGGAGAGGAAGAGTGAATGCAGACTCTTGTATACAACAGAGCTGAATCCGCATCCAGACTCCACCTCATAGCTCTTTGACACTGAACAAACTAACAACTTCTTTAAACCTAAGTTCCCTCATCTGTAAAAACAGGGCCAATAATTACCTGAAAAGGCAATTACGAAGGCTTAATATCATATGTGAGTATTTTCCAAATTTCTGAAGAACAATAATCATTTTAAATGCTCAAATAAAATATTTCCTTGGGAAATTCAAAATGTATATTTGGATATTAAAGATTCTACCAAGCCTCCCTTAAATAAACCAGCTTAACTTCATTTAATCTAGCCCTCCCTGAACTTACCTGACCATGGAAATATATTTTACAGAATATCTATGAACCTACTTAATTCTGCCCAACACATCTTGGGAAATGCTGACAGGTTAATGGACACGCTCCAGTACCCAGCATTCAATGGCTGCTTGGGTAGTTTTTGTCCTTTTATCACCTATAAAGGACTGAGACTGGATTCTTATGATGCCAGAAATAGTGAACTACACTGCGTAGAAGACAGCTCATAATTAAGAACCTAAAAGAATAATGAACTTGAAAAGGAGAAGTTGGATTGGAAATAACACTGACAAATGCTGCAACGTGTTATTTCCCAACACAGGAATGAGGTGTTTAATGCTGAAAGGAAAAAAGGAAGATGATGTCATTCCCTGTTAACATAAAATCATGATTTCTGTTGCTGATACTAAATGTAATGTGTTACCAAAAAATGAAGTTTACATGGGAGTAATATGTTGATTAATCCTAATACATACCAAGATCCTTACAGATAAAAGCAAGCCAATTTCAATTTATGATTTCATAATGCATTAACATTGTCTAGGGGTCTTTCCAACAGGACATAGCAAGGTCCACCTTCAATATAATTAATCATTTTACGTACAAGTTGAATAATCAGACCCTACAGATATTCTTTAGGGGTCAGCATGAAAACTTTCCAGAAGAAATTAAATAATACATGATAAAACCAACATGTTTCACAGACAACACCACAAAAATACAAAAAGCATTTTACGTTCTCACCATCGTTACCTTTAACTTAGTACAACTAATGTAATGAATGAATAATTGGATAAGGTAAAAAGTGCTTTGTGTATGATTCATAAATGGTGGAGGTAGATGAATTAAATACTCTCTCAAAATCTCTTATAACCCTGTCCCTGTATTGCTCATCTTCAATATATTTTTGACATTAGAAAAAAGTTACCATATGCCAACTGGTATTGAGCAAGTGGTGGATGAAGGGGAAATCTCTGAGAATTTGTAAAGACAGTAGCTTCCAGCAGATTCACAGCCCAAAGTCAAATCACCTGGTGGGCAAAAATATCTTCAAGCAGGGTTGTTATTTTTTTTTAACATCTTTATTAGAGTATAATTGCTTTACAATGGTGTGTTAGTTTCTGCTTTATAACAACGTGAATCAGTTATACATATATATATATATATCCCCATATCTCTTCCCTCTTGCATCTCCCCCTCCCTCCTACCCTCCCTATCCCCCCCCCCAACTAGGTGGTCACAAAGCACTGAGCTGATCTCCCTGTGCTATGCAGCTGCTTCCCACTAGCTATCTATTTTACATTTGGTAGTGTATATAAGTAAGTCAGAAAGGGTTGTTATTTTATAGCTGCAGTTCTGAGCCTTGGATGCTCACTGAAATCACCTGAGTAGCTTTAAAAACTGATGCCTGGATTCTACTTCTGCAGATTCTGATTTAAATGGTCTATATAGTTCAGCTTGGACATCAGGATTTTTTAAAGTTCATCAGACAATTCTATATATAGCCAAGTTGGAGAACCACTGTTAGTGATCCTAAAGCATATGTAAATGCAAATACTATTTGGAGGAAGGCATATCATTCCTAGGTTGGAAAGAAGTCCCACACCGTTTTCAAGAACAATGACCATTACACAGACAAAAATAAGAAAGCCCCAAGAAAACGAGATACCATAATTAAGATTAAGAAAAAATAAGAGACTGTAGAAACAGACCCTCGAAGACTTTGAATATAGGAATGAATTGTTAAGACACAGACCTAAAACAACTATTCCTACTAAGCTTAATGAAATAAAACACAAGCCTGAAAATAACTTTACTGGAAACCACAAAAAGTTTCCAAGGAGATTTGAAAATGTAGCCAAAGAACTTATAGAAATAACAATTAAAATCTAAAATTTAAAACTCAATGGATTAGTTTAACAGCAGATTACATATAGCAAAAGGGAAAGTTGGTAAAATGAAATACAGGTCAGAAGAATCCAAAGTGCAGCACAGAAATATAAAATATAGAAAATTAATAAAAAGCATTTAAGAGACTCTATGTAGAGCGCAGAGTGAAAAGGTTTAACACATTTTTAATTAGAGTTCCAAGAAAGAAAAGAAAGGGTAAGAATTTGAAAAGTTAATGACTGAGAATTAATGAAAAACACAGATCTGCAGACTTAAGAAATCCAGTGAGTCCCAACCCAGATATATAAAAGGACTTTTACCTTAGACACATAATAGTAAAACTGCAGAACACCTAAGACAAAGAGAAGATCTCAAAAGCAAGGAGTGAAAAAAAAAGAACAGACTGCATTCAGATGAATGACAGACTGAACTCTGACTTCTTAACAAGAGCAATGGAAACCACAGGAAGGTAAAATGATATATTCAGTATTCTAAAAGGAAATAACCACCAATTCTATGTTGAAAATTCTCAAGAGTGATTGTAAATTGAAGACGTTTTAAGACAAACAAAAAAGGAGAGAATTTGCCTCCAGTAGAATCTCACTAAAGGAAATTCTAGAGAATGCATTTCAGGCAGAAAAATTCCAGAAGGAAGAATTATGATGGAACAAAGAATATAGAGCCAAGGAAGAAGTGGAGCTGTCGGAAAATCTTTTAAAAATTACTTTAAAATATCAATAATAATAATGTTTTTGAGATTAAAATATAATTTTTACAAAACAAGAATAATTTATAACTGAAGAGAGAAATAATGAAATTGTGTTCTAAGACCCTTACAGTGTCCAAGAGAAAAATAAAGGTACCTATTAATTTTAGACTTGACAAATTAAGTAAGCATTTTGTAATTCTAAGGGCACCACTAAAAGAAAAAAAAAGTTTAATTTTTGAAACTGGTAGAAAAAATTAGAATGATTTAAAAAGTACTCAATCTGAAATAACGCAATAAAAGAGAGAAATACAAAGCACAAAATAGAATGATTAATTAAGACCAAAACCTATTATTAATTCCTTCAAATGTAAATCAATCCAATACTCCAGTTAAAAGATAAAGGTTCTTAGAAAAGATATATTTTAACTTAAAAAAACTACATTTTACTCAAAAAACTACATTTTGATCAAAAGTGACAATATCTAAAAACTAAGGCTAGAAAAATGTTAAAGTATAAGGATAGAAAAAAATATACCATGCAAACAGTAATCAAAAGAAAGCTAGGATAGCTATAGTACTGTCAGAAAATATGTAAGTCAAAAAGTATTACCAGAGATAAAGATAATCACTTTATATACATCAAAGGTAAAGTTTACCAGGAAGATAAAACCATTTAAAACTTGTACCTAATAATATAGCATCAAAATAATTAAAGCAAAAATTGAAAGAAAAAGGAGAAATACACAAAGTCATAAACACAGATTTTAACACACGTCTCAGTAATTAATAAATAGAATAAAAAATCAGAATGGATATGGAAAATTTGAACAACATGATTAACACACAAGTTCTAACGGATATTTATAAAATACAACAATAAAATATACTCAATGTAGAATTATTTTCAGAATATTAAATATTTATAAACAAAATGCTTGACCATGAAGCTGGCCTCAACAAATTTCAAAAGACCAAATCATACAGAGCATATTTTCTGATAACAATGCAATTAACACAGAAAAAAATTACAAAAAGGAAACTAGAAATACTCACATGTTTGGAAATTAAGAAACACAGTTCTAAATAACTCATTGGGCAAGAAGGAGATCATAGTAAAAATTATAAAATATTTTGAACTGGAGAATAAATAAATACCACATATTAGCTGCACCTAAAGTGGAACTTAGAGAATATAGTCTCAAATGTATAAATTAGAAAAGAAGACAAACTAAAAATTAAAGAGCTAAAGCAGCCATCTCAAGAAATTAGGAAAAAAGTGCAGCAAAATAATCCCCAACAAAGTAGAAGGAAGTACAGAAGATGAGAGAAGAAATTAATCAAATAAAAAAGAAACATATGAATCTTCCACTTCCAGTAACAGTGGGTTAGGTAACTTAGACCAATGCTTCCACTGAGGACAACTAAAAGAGATGGATAAAATATTTTTTTAATTCTTCATAAAAGTATCAGTGAACTAACAATTAAGTGGGATGGTAGAAATAAGATAATATCAGACATGTAATTTCTAAAAACTATCTACTTTACACGTATCCTTTCTCTGGAAGCCAATGGAAAATGTGCTCTATTCACAGCTGTGCTCCATCAAAATGAGGAGTAAACCAATGTGAAGAACACTTTACACAGGGATTATCACATAAATATTGAAATGGTGATATACCTAAATTATAATATTGGAATGGTGGAGAAAAGGACTTGTCCTTCTGTGTGTACACAAGCATGTACGTGTAGTGGGGATGGGATGGTAGTAAAAGAAACTAAATCCTCTTCTTTTCTAGCCAGAAACCAATGGTTCTGGCCAAAGCTAAAAATTCATAAAGTAGCAATGTAAGCATGTCATTTATTTATTTACTTTTTTGTTTATTGATCTATTTATTTACCATTTTCTCTTTTTTATTTTTTCATTGAATTAAAGATTCTTTGTCCATCAACAGAGTAATGGATAAAGAAGATGTGATTGTATATGTGTGTGTGTGTATATACACACACACACACACACACACACACACACACACACACACACCGGAATATTAGTCAGCCGTAAAAAATAAAATAAATAATGCCATTTGCAGCAACATGGATGGACCTAGAGATTGTCATATAGAGAGTGAAGTAAGTAAGTAAGTCATACACAAAAAGACAAATATCATATGATATTGCTTATATGTGGAATCTTTAAAAAGGGTACAAATGAACTTATCTAGAAAACAGAAATAGAGTTATAGATGTAGAAAGTAAACTTAGGTTACCAGTGGATAAGGAGGGGGCTAATAAACTGGAAGATTGGGATTGACATATACACACTACTATAAATAAAATAGATGACAAATAAGGACCTACTGTATAGCACAGGGAACTCTACTTAGTACTCTGTAATGACCTATAAGGGAAAATAATCTAAAAAAAGAGTGGATATATGTGTATGTATAACTGATTCACTGTTGTACACCTGAAACTAACACATTGTAAATCAACTATACTCCAATAAAAATTTAAAATTAAAATAAATTTTAAAAATAAAAAATAAAAATTCAACAGAAAAAAATAAATTCTATAGTGCTTCACAATTTTCAAAAGTTTCACACACATGATTTCATATAATCTCATAATAACCCTTTTTTTATCCCCTACCCCTATATTGCCCCTCCCTCCTTCCCTCTCCCCACTGGTAACCACTAGCTTGTTCTATCTGTGAGTCTGCTTCTTTTTTGTTGTATTCACTAGTCTGTTGTGTTTTTTAGGTTCCACATATAAGTGATATCATACAGTATCTGTCTTTCTCTGTCTGACTTATTTTACGTAGTATGATGCCCTCCAAGTCCATCCATGTTGCTGCAAATGGCAAAAATTCATTCTTTTTTATGGTTAAGAAGTATTCCATTGTGTATATATATATATATATATATATATATACACCACCTCTTCTTTATCCATTCATCTGTCAGTGGACACTTAGGTTGTGTAAGCATGTTATTTAGATAACATGTAGGAAAGGGTGGGGAGGAATGAATAGGAAGAACGCGAAGGATTTTTTGTTTTTGGCCGTGCCTCTTGGCTTGTAGGATCTTAGTTCCCTGACCAGGGATGGAACTCGTGCCCCCTGCAGTGGAAGCTCGGAGTCCTAACCATTGGACCACCAGGGAATTCCCCACAAAGGATTTTTAGAGCAGTAAAAATACTCTGTGTGATACCATAATGACGGACTCATGTCATTATATATTTGTCCTAACCCATATAGTGTACAAAACGAAGAGTGAACCCTAAAGTAAACTATGGACTTTGATTGATAATGATCTGTCAATGTAGATTGATCAATTATAACAAATGTACCACTCTGGTGGAGAATGTTGATAATGGGGGATAATGATACATAACAATGTAAGCATGTTATTTAGATATGGACATAAATACCAATAGAATGAACTAAAAGAGTTAAGTGTTTGCTTCTAGGGAGTGAGAAATGGTGGTGGCTAGGTGGAACAAGCTATTTTTCACAGCAAGCCTTGTAGAATTATTTGAATTATTAACATTGGATATGCATACATTTGACAAAAATAAAAACCAAATTAAACTTTGAAAAAGTAAATGAGAAGTGAAGAAGTGAGACAGTATCTGTAGACTACTCCTTTAGAGCACTTCGCTGTAAATTAAAACAAAGGAATAATTTAGTACCTGAAGAAAGATGCAGAGCCAATATTGGGTTTTCTTTTTTGAGGGGCAGAGTGGTTCTTAAGATGGCTAGACCACAGCATATATGCTGGGCGAATGATCCAAATAAGACAAACAGAAATATATATTGCAGGAAAGAAAAAGGATAATTGAAGGAGCAAGGGCTTAAGAAGATGAGGGTGATGGGATCCAGAGTATCACTGGCAGAAATGCTTTTTTGTGTGTTTTGTTGTTGTTATTGTTTTGTTTTGTTTTGTTTTATGGGGTTTTTTTAAGGTTCAGGTAATTTCCAGTTTATTAGTATTATCTTGGCAGAGTGGGAAGGTTTGCAACAGTTTGGCATAGTAAAACTGGTTGGTACTGAATCAGTCATTTAAAATATAATCGTATTTATATTCCCACCAACAGTGCAAGAGGGTTCCCTTTTCTCCACACCCTCTCCAGCATTTATTGTTTGTAGAGTTTTTGATGATGGCCATTCTGACCGGTGTGAGGTGATACCTCATTGTAGTTTTGATTTGCATTTCTCTAACGATTAGTGATGTTGAGCATCCTTTCATGTGTTTGTTGGCCATCTGTATGTCTTCTTTGGAGAAATGTCTATTTAGGTCTTCTGCCCATTTTTGGATTGGGTTGTTTGTTTTTTTAATATTGAGCTACATGAGCTGCTTGTATATTTTGGAAATTAATCCTTTGTCAGTTGCTTCATC
>NC_041234.1:7586240-7611357 GCF_002837175.3 Physeter macrocephalus
TTGATAAAGGAGGCAAGGATATACAATGGAGAAAAGACAGTCTCTTCAATAAGTGGTGCTGGGAAACTGGACAGCTACATGTAAAGAGTGAAATTAGAACACTCCCTAACACCATACACAAAAATAAACTCAAAATGGATTACACATGTATCTTTTGACCTTGATTTTATCAACTGCTAATTTTTATGCTCATGTATCAGTTGCCATGTGTAAAGCAGTGACAAGCTTTAATTCTCTTTATTTCATAGCTTAGTGGCCTCCATTCTTCCCTTAAAAATAGATAAAAATATTTTGAGTGTGTGAACTTTACAAGTGCATCTAAATTTTGCCAAGTTCCAAATAATGGCAGTGTAACTGTAAGTACACTCTCTCGTAACTCTTCATCATTTTATAATGAAGAGTTTTCTCTAAATCAGTGATTTTTTTGAGCTGCATATTAAGACTCATTGGTGAACTGTAAAATTGATTTAGCATATCAAAAGCAGCATTTTAAAAGAAATAAACCAGAACAGAAAACTAGAAAATATTAGAGTACACTTAAGAGTAAGAATTGTTTCTTAAAATTTATTTCCATGTATATAGCTATTTATATATATAATGTAATTTCCATATATACCATGTCTACATACACATACATGAACATATATGTTTGAATGTACTAAGTTATCATGTAAAATTATTTTTTTAATTGTAGGTTGTCGTCAAAAAGTTTCAAAGCCACCAGTGTAAATAATGTCTCAGGGGCTTCCCTGGTGGCGCAGTGGTTGCGCGTCCGCCTGCCAATGCAGGGGAACCGGGTTCGCGACCCCGTCTGGGAGGATCCCACATGCCGCGGAGCGGCTGGGCCCGTGAGCCATAGCCGCTGAGCCTGCGCTCCGCAACGGGAGAGGCCACAACAGAGGGAGGCCCGTATACCACACAAAAAAAAATAATAATAATAACAATAATGTCTCAGGTCCCTTAAAGTTTTGAAGACACATAGCAAAATATACATATAATATTTCTACTTCCTACCCTAAAATATCCCAAGGACCACCTTCATACCTTGAGAGAGCAAGTGTATTAATGTCAGCTCTGCTGTAAAACAGGCAATCTCAAAAATCTCAAGATTACAACAACAAACCTTTATTTCTTGCTCATATCATGTTGGCACTTGCAGGTGTGCTGCTGCAATTCCATATGTGATTTCATTCTGGGGTCCAGACTCCAGGAGACGCCCCTACTTGGGACATACCCATTTTAATGGCAAAGAGAACAAGCAAGAGAGATGATGGAAGTGCGTGATGCTCAGATGTGGCACACATCGCGTCTACTCACATTCCACTGGCTAAATTACATCACATGTCCAAGCCTAAAGTCAATGTAGTTGTATTATAAACTCTGCCTTCAAGATGGCGCAGCAACGCAAATGCCAACAAGCAAAGACATAAAAACGTCTCATCAGTAAGGGAGCTAGTATTTGGGAACAATAATACAATCTATCAGAGCAATTCACTTCTCTCCTTTCCCTTTCTAATCCCTTTGTATGATAAAGGAAAAGAGAATATTTCTTGTCCCCAAGGTAGGAAAGAGACCAAGGTCACGGCTTATGTGAGCTGTGGCATGCTTAGTTTCCTCTGGGTTGTGGTCAAATACTTCCCACTTCATTTGGGCTATTATCCTGTAAATGGACTGGCATTTTGAAGTATAACTAGAACAGGGCAATTCCATCCATGTACGGGAAAAAAATTACCTAGAGAACATAGCAGGAAGAAAACAATGATTACCTAGAAATAAAGAAAATTTCAAAAATGAAAAGTTACCCAAAAAGAGGTAACACTGATCTTCTTCTGAAGGGCACCAATGAATTTTTATAAACCACTTGGAAATAGCACTAATAAAACTATGAGAAACTGGATTTTTTATGGTGTATGTTAAAAGTACTCATTTTCTGTTCTCTTGTGGAAGTTTACCTAAGTAAATGTTATTATCATTTTCTCAAGATCAAACTATTGGAGATTATGCATTCTAGTGTTTCTTCCTTAATTCAGAAATAGTTTAGAATCCCAGTCATAAATAGAACAGCTAATAATACATCTCATGAATGCTTATGACTCTCTGGGAACCCTTAAAGTGACAAATTAGGTATTCATAAGTGAACATTATTTAAAAATTTCCAACTAGTATGAATCATCCCAAACCAAATTATAGTAGAAATGCCCTATCCATATTAAATCCTAAGCTATGCACTTAAATGGCCAATAATTTATTCTTTGAGAGAACACAAACAAGACTCCAATCAATTTACATGAGACAATCCAAGCAAACCTGAAACTGCTGCCAAGTTCCAACTGTTAGATCCTAGTAATTTTATTTTTTAAAAAATCGAGTGGAAAATGAGACGGTTGTTTTTATAACTTAACTATAAATAAAATGAAGTGTGTGTGTGTGTGTGTGTGTGTGTGTGTGTGTGTGTAAGTGTGTGTGAACTCTAGGCCACATGGTACCTCCTCTTAAACACCTTCATGCAATACACAAGAACACACCTCTATGTGCCCTGCAGAAAAACTATTCTTACAGTCTTGGGTGACCTCTATGTTATTCATCAAAGAGAAGCATAATCATTCAGTACATACTTGATCCCCAAGTAAACCCTCACCTCACTAGTCACAACCTAAAAGGAAAGCCTGAGAAGGGACAAAGTGGCACTTTACCTTGCTGTGGCCCAAGGAAGACTTTCATTGATTATATGACAGGTCGCTCTCATTTCATTGAGATATCAAGGGAGGTTGAGTGTGAAGGAAATGCCCCCAAACATCTCAAAGGAGGCTACACCAACAGTCACCGAAACACTGGGTAGAACCCAAAACATAATGTCACTATTTCCACATAAGGTGACTGAATTGGCTCTTGATGGTGACTCCTGGTGCAAAGGGGTTGCTTTAAGAAGCATCCAACTACTACGCTCATGAGGTAAAGAAGAAAAGGGGCTTCCCAAAGTACAGTTGAGGCTTAGAATGTTAAAATTGAAGGAACAATAAGAGTTATTTAATTTGACCATTCTGTTTGACATATAATGAAGCAGATCCAAAGCATTTTAATGACTCTTTCAAGGTCACCCTAGCCAATTTTTTATGACAATTGGACTTAAACCTATGTCTCACTATTCATAGTTCATTGCTCTTTCCACTACAACTCTGAAACCCCAGTTTCAGCACTGATTTCTCAACAAGGAAGCACTGGACAATTATAGCTAGGATATTAGTGAATAATATTTAATGATGGGAAAAAGGAACTTTCTTGCGTGACAGAAACATTCCAAATTTGATTGGGATGCCACACATGTGTATATATTTGACTGTATGCTCACTGAACATAAGATGTGTACATTTCTCCATAAATTATTTTATTATTAAAATAAAAATACATAAAAATAATTTATGAGATGCCAAAAATTATTTAATGATATAAGAAAATATGCACAATATATAGTTAAGCTTGTGCCACCTTATCCCAGGTCATGAAGAAATCAGAACGTGAGGCAAGGATTAAGACATTAAACTTTATTTGGGAGGTGCAAACTTGGGCAGTAAGAGTGAGGAAAAAAGGGATGAGGTAAGGAGCAAGATAAGGAAAAATGCAAAACATGCAATTACTTAGCATGATGACTGCTTCACAAGGAACCACGAAGAGACACAGTAATACGCTCAGCACATAGGACTTCTCTAGAAGCTTTGCTAGAAGGACTCGTAGGTACTTCAGAGCACTCCAGAGGAGAAAGGAAGGAGGAAAATTCTATCTGACTAGCTCCTTATCACTCATTTCCCGCTCCCATTTCGCACATTCCCCAGTAATACCAAATGACCCCTGGGCAGCTGATCAAGAAACCAGATCCTACAACCCACTGTAATATTTCTTCTCAGTCTGAATGTGGAGGATAACTCAGTGCAGATGGAGCACTAATCAAATGGGCAGAAAGAAGGAAACGGTTAAAGAAACCTGAGATGGCACCCAAGGTTTGTAACCCAATGCAGATTAATGAGGAGGCTATAGAATAATATGCAAATTATTATCTTATTTTTATTAAATTAATAAATAAAGCTAGGAGAATATATTCCAAAATATTTAAAGTAATCATCTCTGGGGTGGTGAAGTTAACGCTGATTGCTTTTCTGCCTTGTTCTTCTCTGTATTTGCTAAATTTTCTACCCTCCAAAATCTAATACTCATGTCTCCATTTCCCTTTTCTCCACCTTACTACCTTCAACCCGTCATGCCATGATGATGTTTTCAAGCCTACAGAGGAGAGTTACTTGGGATTTAGTCACTAAATTCAACATGCAAAGCAAATATTGCATATAGTAAAAATCATTTTTGAAAATCCCTTAAATTACTCATAATAATTAGTTTACTGCCTGTAACAAATGGTATGTTGTGTACTACACACAAACTGATTCTGAGGCCTCCTAAAATTTGAGAACTTCTGAGCTTTACTGAAGGAAAAATAAAAAATCAAAAGTGTATGTGCAGTTGTCTGGGCAGTCAAACTATACTCCGGTCAAGATAACACTCTCACTCTGAGTGCCCACATGGTTCCCTTCCTTCCTTCCTTCAATCATGGCTCCACTCAGGTGTGATCGCCTAATATACAGGACGGTTTGCAGGAGGAAGATGAGAAAAAGAGAGAGCACTCAGCACGCTGCTGGAAGATTCCTGCGAGGAGATAGCAAAAAGATCAAGACACAGGTACGAAGAGGAAGAGATTTCCAACATGTTGGTATTCCTGTTCAGTTCAAATTATTAAATAAAATCCACTGAAAATTATCATGACCTACTGTTTGAAAATACAACTTAATGTCTGTATACGCATTGAAATAAAAGAACATATTAACAATGAAAATAATGGAACTTCCACAAATGCCTCTTGGCTAACTGCCATATCTGAAATAGCAACTCTTGTTGACCTCTACCCTTTCAACTTGTTTTATTTAGCTTAGAGCTCTTCTAACAGCCTGACAGCATATCAAATACATAGTTGCTAATTTGTTTATTGAATGTCTCCTCCATCAAAAGGTAAGCTCCATGAGGGCAGAGACTTCGTGTGTTTTGTTCACTGCTGTATCCTCAGTGAGCTTAGAAGAGTCGGTGGCACATAATAGGTGCTCAATAAATATTTGTTAAAGAAAAGTATTAAATCCCTCATCTGTTTTAATATTAAGCCTCTATAATCGTAACATATGTACTCAACTGTGTTTACTGTTGGTTGTGTTAAGGAAGATACCCCACTGTTCTTTCCTCTTTTTCTTCAGACACAGGTATTAGCAAGCTCAGGGCATTAATAGCCCAGCTTAGAACTGAATGGCACTAGGGCCATACTTCAAAGACTGCACTCTACTTAATAAATCATCTTACAAATTTTGCATTTTTCATGTTTCATTTCTAAATCATTGAGTTTTTATAGAATTATTACTATTTCTTACAAAATATTTTCTTATTCTATCATTCTAGACTTACTGAATTATAATGGTTCTTTTTGACATACCTTCAATATTCCGTATGAAACTTGATTTATGCCACTATATCTCCAGGACTGGAAATTCAAGTTTATTGATATATGACTTACAGAACACAATCTATCCAGTAAAGTTACTAGTACTTTTCAAGTATTCTGTTGTACTCTTCTATAAACTGCTACAGTCTGGTCTTAAAAACATATTTTACAAATATATAAAGTCAGTTAATGAGTCTGACCCAACCCCTATTTATAGTTTGCTTCTTTAAAAAATTTAATAAGCTCTTTTAAAACTATGAATAAGGGATGCCTCTGAGAAAATGGAAGGGTAAACGAATATTTTAATTTTCTTCATTCATACCTTATTTCATTCCAAAAATGATTTCAGACAACATAATAATACATAGATTCTACAAGGTGAAAAATATATAAGAACACAAAGACAAGGAAAAATAAAGAAATAATGGTACTAGGTGACCAGAGAAGTATCCTTTATACCTAGAAAGTGTGGAGCAGGAACAGACTATGAATAATTATACTTTATTGTTTTTTCCCCTGTCACTGTGACCAAATAAAATTTCTATACCATGAGAAAAGGGGAGCAAAGTATTCAATTCTTCCTAAAAAAGACTCAATTCAAGAAAGAAAAACAGGGAATTCCCTGGCGGTCCATTGCTTAGGACTTGGCACTTTCACTGCCATGGGCCCAGGTTCAATCCCTGGTCAGCGAACTAAGATCCTGCAAGCCTCATGGTGCAGCTAAAAAAAAAAGAGAAAGAGAGAGAGAAAGAAAAACAATTAGAAAATGTCTGCTTCATGTTTGAAATATAACAGAAAAATTTCCTGGTTAAGCTTGGCCCTCAGATTCCACTAATCAAAGTAGGGTTCAGCCCTAAATGTCCATTGACAGGTGAATGGATAAAGAAGATGTGATGTATATATACACAGTGGAATATTACTCAGCCATAAAAATGAATGAAATAATGCCATTTGCAGCAACACGGATGGACCTAGATTATTGTATTAAGTGAAGTAAGTTAGACAGAGAAAGACAAATATCATATGATACCACTTATACGTGGAATCTAAAAAACACAGTACAGATAAACATATTTACAAAACAGAAACAGACTCACAGACATACAAAACAAATTTATGGTTACCAAAGGGGAGAGTGGGGTGACTGGGGGGAGGGATAAATTAGGAGTATGGGATTAACACACACACACACTACTATATATAAAATTGATAAACAAGGACCTACTGTATAGCACCGGGAACTATATTCAATATCTTATAATAACCTATAATGGGAAAGAATATATATAACTGAATCACTTTCCTGTACACCTGAAACTAACACAACATTGTAAATCAACTACACTTCAATTAAGAAAAAAAGTAGAGTTCAGACTTCAAAGTAGCGTTTCTGTACCCTAGGAGGTACGTATGACAACCTATCAACCCATGTAGAGTGAAAGGAAACTATTAGGACTTCTTATGTTTACTTTTATATTATCCAATTAAATTTATATATATTTTTTGGTTCTGTAATGTTTATCTTACATATCTGTGATACTTCTTTTCAGTATATTTTCAAAGCACAAGAACAGTTTTTAACAAAACTGGGATTAGAATATATATATACATACACACATATATGTACACATATGTGTGTGTGCATACATATATAACATTTGTCGCTTAGTATTACTTTTTACTGAGACTCTATCATAAGCATTTTCTCATGCATTAAATATTACTTGAAAAAATAAATTTATTGAATACATTACATGGATGAACTATAAGTTCCATTTAACTGTAATCTCCAGCTGTTAGAAAATCAGGTTGTTTCCAATATTAACTATTTTAAATGAAGTTTTGATGAACATCCTTGGACACAAACACTTTTTTTCTTTAGAGGTAGAATTCCTCAGTCAAAGGATATGAACATTTTTGACACTTATGATATGGATACTGTGCTATTTTTACAAATGCAAAAAATTTTAATGGAAAAAAAATAGTTACTGATTGTGACCTGGACCTCTTCCCATCACATTTTAACAGCTGGAGCAATCATTTTCAATGTACTACTGTTACTTTAAAAAAATCTTTTCCTCTGACCCTGTATTTGTCTCTCCAAAGTAATGCCATAATAAAAGATATCCTCTTAGAAAAATAAACCTATTTATGTTAGGCCTTTGTTGTGCTGAGTAGAAATAAAGGACATGGAATACATAAGCTTTCAATTATATAGTCCTTTATTGCTGAGAGCTGCAGCTAATCCCTTCCTCCAAAAACACTGTTGAAAGCAATTACAGGGCTAAAAAGTCCTGGGAAAACATCAAGATTCAATCACAACCATGTCACATGTAGCCATCATATTGCCATCTTGATCTTTGAATAAGATCAACTGGAAATTAGAGCACAAAGCTTGAGAAATTTTATTACTATTCTTTAACTTTTTTCTCAAATTATGCCAAGGTGTAGTCCAGATCATCATCCAGCTAGTAGATGCTATGGGCAGCAAATGAGAAGACACTTGAAATAGCAAGTTTTAATAATAATTGTGAAACACGACATACCTTGAAGACTCAGGCTGCTCTGAGTACAATTTACTTTGGAAGGACCAATTATTGATTTGAAAGGTTTGTCTGCACGATGTGAAAGCGAATCTAACCTTAATCATCTTTTTGACCAAAACGCACAGAAACTTTAAAAATTAAAGAGGATAGGTATAATTGTGTTGATTTTTTAAGCTAAAAAAATATGACCAATCATTTTTTTTACTGGAATACCTCTATGGAAAGGGTGGGGAATAAAGTGAAGTGGACAGAGTTAAAAGTTAGACTTCTCTGTCCATACTTAGTTTTTTAGGTTTGATTTTGGAACCATGTAACAATTTAACATAATTGGAATAGAAAAAATAATCCAATTAAAATAATACAATTTCAGTGAGAAGGCAATCCCTAAAAATCAGGAGCAAAATGAGACATATTAAGTGGTGTATTGACTCTGCAGCATAATCACAAAGAAAGGAAGAACTATTTCAAGTGAATTTAAATCATATTAATTTAGTTATACACCCCTAGTGGCATAAATCCTATGCCCAGAAAGAGACAAAATAGTATTTTCAGTAATCATATTTCTGCTGCTGGTAGTAATGTTGGTATTATTATTTGAAGGCCATCTTACAGAAAAAAACTAAATAATTGATTATGTTGGAGTCACTGGGAACCAGAATCTTTTGCATTGGGGGAAGGAAGGATAAGTAAAACCCGTGTATTCCTAAACTTATTTTGAAGTATTAATTTAAACTGATAATGCATTTTATCTTAAAATTATATACATATACATATATGTGTATATATACATATATATATAAATACATATATACATCTCCACTGAAAAAAGCCTAGGTACAATGACCATTCTAGTAGCGATGAGCTCCCCTAGTGCTCCATTTGCAGTCTCTAAATACCATTTCCCACTAAAAGGGAGCAGAGCCCCTTGGAGAATGACTGATTCTATGTTGGGGCAGGAAATGTACAAGGTAAGCCTGGAATATCTTGTCACATCAGAAACCAACAAAGCTATCAAAGACTGTCTGGGGTCATGTCAAAAGGACCCAGAATCATTAATAATACCATGAAACGCTTTCCATCATTCCCCTTCCTCTCTCAGAGTAGCATAACCCATGCATAGAGGAGAGTAAACACTTAAAAGATCACCTTAAAATTTCAGCTTTGGGATCAGTTGAAATGGCCACAGTCTTTGGTGTATGCCATGATTTCAGCCTCATAGCTGTAGCCAGTAGAACGTTAAAATACAGGATTTGTTTGGAGGTAGGAGTTGGACAGGAGGAAGACAGATCTTCCAGTTAACATTACCAGGAAACCCATCTTTTCACTCCAAATAAATAGATTTCCAGGAAGAAAACTACTTTCCTATCCCACAGAGAATAAAAGAAGAAATAAAAGACCTATTGCGCTGAATGCAATGCTCAGCCAAAGGAATAGACATGAGCAAGACAAAAAGAAAACTGGCGGCTCATGAGTAGAGAGAAAAGAACAAAAGACAAAGAAAGGAAGAAGGCAAAACATGACCTCCTGAGAGATCAGAGCCAGTTTCACCGTAAGAAAGCAAGCAAACAGGCAGCAGAGGTTGGACAAAGCAGAAGAGACCAATTAAAAGAAAAATAAGAGATAAATGGAGTCACAGCCACTCAGATCTTGGAAAAGACTGAAGTATACAGAAAACTCTCCTTTAAACACATTTGCATATTGTAGACGGCAAGATCATTTTTAACCAGGTTAATATGTTTAATAAAAATGCTTAATAAGTTTTCATTACATGAGTTGTAAACTGTACTAAGTTTTCCCCAATAATACTTTCTGTTGCAGAAGTAAGCACCCAGCAAGCTTTTGACTGTATCAATAATGAGGGACACTAATGACCCCATAGTCACTAACTCATATTCAACCAAAGACTTTGGATTTCTGATTATGTACCTACATCCTTTCCTACTCAATAATTAGAGGAAGACACTCAGCCAGACTTCCTGGGTGACAAAAAACACCAAAATTGGGGTTTTAATTAAGATTCAGCAACACAATGAAATATCATGCAATCTTAAAAATGATAATTATAATGACCAGTTGGAAAATGGTGAAAGTTGTACAAAAATGAAATCATTAAAAACTACAACTATTTAATGATAGGTCATCCATGTGTAAAGTAATTTGCAAAAATAAATGATGAGCCAGGGCAGTAGAAGTATGCATGATTTCATTTTTGTATACTTACTTCACAGTTTTTATTATTAAAATAGTGGAAAGAGGCAAAGAGTAACTAGAAAGATTTGAGACTTTTAAATAACATGAACATACCAATTTTTAAGGAGCTCAAAGAGTAATAAAGCAACTCTCCGTGGAAGAAACACTGAAAGCACATCTGCTCAGAATTTTGCCTGATCCCAGACCCTGCTTACTAAGTGGGAGGCCAGGTTCTTATCAGTGTCCAATACAAAAGCAGAAACTGTCATTTCTGACAGTCTGATAGCTAACACCTATTTCAAGACTCAGAGCAACTAGCAGTGAGAATAAGTATCAAAGTCAAGTGTAGAATCTCCTCCCCAGTGATAACCAGGGACCAGGTTCACACTTTTAATGTCTTTAAAATAAACATCAATCTGTGTATCACTCTAATAATATTGAGACCAGTGATATCCAATGGAAATATAACGTGAATCACAAGTCTAATTTTAAATTTTCTAGTGGCCACATTTTGAAAAGTAAAAAGAAACAGGTAAAATTCATTTTAATAATATATTTTATCAAACCCGATATATCCAAAATATTATCATTTAAACATAAAATCAAATATTTAAAGTTCTTCAGATATTTTACATTCTTTTCATACAAAGTCTTTTAAATCGGTATTTTACACTCATAGGACATCTAAATTCAGAGTAGACAAATAGCCATATGTGGCTAGTGGCTATCAAATTGGACAGTGCAGTTCTAGATTTATAGATAATAATTTTGTTAATTGATTTTATTTTTAACCAAAGAATCTGTTTCTAGCAAATTTGGAGAATTTCTACTTATCCCTGAAATGCAATGACAGTTTAATAACAACAGTTTTGAAAATTAACCTCCAGACTAGCAAAGACTATCAGGACCTGAGTTTGCAGTTTCAGTGGCTTTCTACTTGCGAGTTTTGTTGTGGTGGTGGCAGTCAGAGTAAAACTACTGATTAATTATGTACTATTTCTTCTATTATTTTCTTAAGTTGGTTTTATATTCAAGCACCTTAAAAGCCTGCCAATATGAAATGACATTTTTCACCTGTTATTACATTCTACTTACTTAAAGCAGACTGCATTTAAATGATTTCTGTTTTATTTTCACCACAAATACAGATAATTTCAGGATATTCCTATCTTTAGCATAACCACATTTTCACTTTATAAGTTGTACTTTCATTATATCTTATTATTCAGTTAATAAATACTTACTGAGCATCTACTCTGCAAGCACTTTTGTAAGTACTAGGATTACAGTGAGAAGAAAGAAAAGTACTCTGTCATTCTACCGTTTCCATTCTAGTGAGGGAGATGCTACAATGACTGTACTTCACTTTAAAATACTTCAGAACATACAGTGCCATAGTAAATGTGTATTGTTTTGTTAAACTTCAATTCTAAAAACAATCAGTTGCCTTAATCAAGATTCTATATTCCTGGAGTGGTCCGTTAGCATAACACAAAGACTGTACTCCAAAGGATGCTACTACAAGTTCTTCTGTTACCCTACCAAGACCAACACCCCCATGCTTTGTTAATTAGCACACTGAAAGTCAAAAGGAAGGATTTTGGTGAGATGAGTGACCCGTTAAGTAACATGATGAATGTTTGAAATGAGCTTTCCACAACAAAGACAAAGCTACTCAAGAAATATGGACTGGATAAAAATATTTTAGAGTCACTGTCCACATTTACATGAACAGGGTATTAGAAACCAGCGAGGCCCACTGCCTTTGCACTTAGGGATGGTACCCAATGCTTGATCACTAAACAATTCTGGGTCCAGCTATTCATTCAGAGAATTTCTCATTGCCTGATGCAACCAGAGGTGATACAATCCTGCCTCTGAGATACTGTTATGTCTGCCTAACAGAACCTTTCATGCAAGGTGGAGGTCAAAACACCCAAACAGACAGAGGGTTGAGGCTTTACAAAGCTTAGACAATGGGTTGAATTACTGCTTTGTGTCTGCTTGCTAATGAACACTAATTTAATTAAGAGCTGTTTATGTAGCAGGATTTCGTTTGAGATTTGCTTTCATTATAACAAGGTAGTAAGGCTACAGGTGAATAACTAACCATCTTCCAGTAAAAACTCATTCAGCAGCTACTGTTATCCTACCAAAGAGATCATTTAAAATGTACATGACCAAAGTGACTTAGGTAAGTTCATCTGAGGGGTGACAATCAATAAGCACATAAAAGAAAAAGTAAATAACATCGTTTCAGATAATAATAAAAGCTATTTTTAAAAGTAAGTGGCAAGAATATAGAGGTTGGGAGGTCAGATACAACCTCTCTGATAAGCTAATATTCAAGCATAAACATCCCATGCCATAATTGGCTTTTAAATAGCAGGTTGGTTTCCCCATACCCTCAGAAGCAATCAGTGAACCTCTTTAAAGAAATAAACCTCTGGGCTTCCCTGGTGGCGCAGCGGTTGAGCGTCCGCCTGCCGATGCAGGGGAACCGGGTTCGCGCCCCGTTCTGGGAGGATCCCACATGCCGCGGAGCGGCTGGGCCCGTGAGCCATGGCCGCTGAGCCTGCGCGTCCGGAGCCTGTGCTCCGCAATGGGAGAGGCCACAGCAGAGGGAGGCCCGCATACCACAAAAAAAAAAAAAAAAAAAAAAAAGAAAGAAACCTCAAATATACGTCTCAAATTACTGCCCAAAATAAAATGTCATGGAACCAGAGCTTAAAATAATAAATCACAAAACACAAAAGAAAACAAGCCACTGTGGGTAAGCATCAGTAGAAACAAGAAACAGCAAAAAAGAGGCTTATAAAGACTATAAATACTGGAGTGACCAGATACAGAATACAACAAAAAGATATGAAATATATTTAAAGAAATAAAGGATGGTATTGAAATTTCTAAGGAATAACAGACTATCATCAAAAATGACCAGAAAATGTATTGAAGATTAATGTCTACTACTAAAAATACTGTAATAACTGGATAGAATAAATGAACAGGATAAAAAGCAGCATATTAGACACAGATGAAGACAGAATCAGTAATGATGAACTAGGTAATTAAACCTAACCCTCTAGCAAAGAACAATTAGAAAAGCTGGGAAAATCTTTTTATTTTGTGTTTTACAGGCGGTGGAGATAAACTACTCAGTGAAGAATTTGGGAGACGGGGAGAGTGGGAAGAGAAGAGCCAAGCAAAGAAGGAAACTGGAGTAGTGAACAAAGGAGATAAAAGAGAGAATGGGGGAGGAGTAATATTTGAATTGACAATGGCTAAGAATTTTCCATAGTGAGGAGAGACATCAAGCCACAGATTCTAGAAGCACTATTAATCCTTAGCAGACAAATACAAAGAAAATCACCTGTAATGGTTAACTTTATTTGTCAACTACCTAGGCCATGATACCCAGGTTTTTGACCAAATATCAGTCTAGATGTTGCTTTTTTTTACATGTGGTTAACATTTAAATCAGTAGATTCTGAGTAAAGTAAATTTCTGTCCATAATATGGGAGGGCCTCATCCAATCACTTGTAAGTCTTAAGAGAAAAGACTGAGGTGCCCCAAGGAAGAAGGAACTTTCCCTTCATACTTAGACTCAAGCTACAACATCAACTCTTCCCTGGGTCTCCAGCGTGCTGGTCTACCCTGGAGATTTTGGACTTGTCAGCACCCACAATACATGAACCAAATCCTTAAAATCCAGAGATAGATAGATAGATATACATACATACGTACATTCATACATACATACATAGGGATAAGATACAGATATCTATTGATATATAAGAGAGATAGAGAGATAGAGATAGAGATACATAGAGAGAGAGATGGATGTATATCCATTTATAGATATAGATGTAAGATAGACATAGATGATATAGATAGATATCTATAGATGTGTAACTAGATAGATAGATAGATCTTACAGGTTCTGTTTCTCTAACGAACCCTAATACAACACCCTAGGCACATCACAGAAAACTTGTTAAAGCCATAGACAAAAAGGAAAATCCTACTACAGATAGATATAACAAATAGGTTCATTTCACAGAAGCAGCAATAAGAATGACAACCAACTTCTCAACAAAACAATGGAAGCCATAAGTCAACGTAATTAAAATTTTAAAGTGCTGACCCTAACCTGAAATTTTATCCCACTTTCAAAAATTAAGGTAAAATAAAAACATTTTTAGACCTACACTAGAAGAATCAATTTATCACTAACAAATCTTCGCTATCATGATCTTCAATCACAAGTAAAATGTTCTTAGGTGGAAGAAGCTATAAAAAAGAATGAAAATTAAACACATGGGTAAATATGTAGGTACACATAAAAGAATATGATTAAATAAAACAACTATTAAAGTTTATTATTTTAATAATTTAATATTGTTTAATTCTATATAGAATTAATTTAATTAAATGTATTATTTAAATTTAATTAAAATTTAAGAAGTTGATCATATACCAATGTATGTTCTCTGATCACAACAGAATTATGCTAGAAATAAATAACTAAGATAACTAGAAAATCTTCCATATATTTGGAAATTAAGTAGCAATTAATTAAATGACCCATGATTCAAAGAAGCAATATTGACAAAAATCAGAAAGTATTTTCAACTGAACGATAATTTTAAAAAACAAACAAACAAGCAACGTATCAAAACTTATGGATGCAACTAAAGCTATGCTGAAGGGGTAACATAAACTTAAAGGCATCTATTAGAAAGACTGAAAAACAATTATCTAAGCATTACCTCAAGAAGTTAGAAAAAGAAGAGCAAATTAAAACAAAAAAGTAGAGTTAGGGAAAAAATAAGGGCTTAAACTAGTATATAGAAATCAAACAACCAACACACTCTTGAAAAATAATGTGGGAGAACTCAGCCTATTGGACATCAACTTACTCTGTAACTACCGAAATTAAGACATCATGGTATTGGCACAAAGACAGAAAAATAGAACAGTGGAACAGAGTTGAGAGTCCAGAAACAAACTCTCACACATATAAAGACCCTTGATTTATGACAAAGGTGGTACTGCAGATCAGAGAAGAAAGGGTGGCATTTTCAATAAATGCTTCTGAGTCAAATTAATATCTACATGGAAAATATAAGAAACTTGACTCCATTCTCACACAATATACAAAAATAAATTCAGAAACCTAGTTAATCTAAATTTGAAATTTAAAAAAACCATAAGTCTTCTAGAAGGTAGGAAATTAACTTCATGATCCAGGCATGAGGCAATAACATTTTTTTTGAATTTTATTCTATTTATTGTTTTATACAGCAGGTTCTTATTAGTCATCCATTTTATACACATCAGTGTATACATGTCAGTCCCAATCTCCCAGTTCATCCCACCACCACCACCACCCACCGCCGCTTTCCCCCCTTGGTGTCCATACGTTTGAGGCAATAACATTTTTAAACTAAACAAAAAAAAATAACCATTAATAAGTTGTATTGCATTAAAATTCAGAACACCTTTTCAGCAAAAGACATCAGCAAAAGAGTGAAAAGGCAAGCCTCAGACTGGGAAAAGATACTTGTAATACATATAAAAAACAAAGGGCTTATGTCAAGACTATAGAAAGGATTCCTATGAAACAGTAAGTGAAAGACAGATGTGTTAGTCCAGGTCCTCTCAAGAACAGATGCCAAAATGGGATTAAATGTGCAAAGACTTTAAGGGAAGTGCCTGTGAAAGAAATTTAATTTAATGCACAAGCCAGTGTTTTAACACTTTCAGCCCCATGAAGGACACAGAAAATTTTTAAACTATTCATTTATGTATATTTCAGCAGAGAAGTAACATACATCTAAAGATAAAATAAATTATATTAAGATGAAACTCCGTAATAGAAGTAGAATGGAATTAGGAGCTCATGGAGAAAACTGAATGATGGAAAACTCACAGTTTTAACTTGAAAAAGACACAGAAAAACAGAAACTAGAAGGGACTGAGTTTACCTAGAACTGACTAAATTACATTTTCAGCTATAAACTGAGTTCAAGATAGAGACTAATTTCAGTCCCCACTCCACCTTCAAGTTTGTGGCCATTGAAAACTTATATTCTACATGTGTAACTGAGCATATTTATACTTAAACAATAATCAAAATGGAAAAAATCAGTGTATTGTAGTATATATTCAAGCATATGTTTTGCCTTTTAGAATTAAAGGCCCACAGTTTTTATTTTAAAAATTGAAGCTATTATAAATATGATAATATAGTATAAATGAATATAATATATATTTTAAATATTTTTAGGTTCCGAATTTATATCCAGGCAGGAGCTTGTGCACCCCACAGGATCTACTTCATTCTCTGTAGTAATTGATGCTACACAAAGGAAAAGGAAACTAAGAAGAGAAACGCAGTGTGAGCCCATTTAGGGCTGAGCATGAATATGAAATGGAAGTATAAGAGGATAAGTAAACAGGTTGTAGGCACAGAATGAAGGGACTCTTCCTTAAGTGAAAATGTAATCATCTCAAGTACTTACAATGTACTGCACAGATGTTTATTTATATAAGAACATGTAAATACATACATCTGTCTAATTAAAAGCAGATTACAAATCCAGTGCTTTGAAATTGAAATGTATTAAGTACTAGTCTAGCTAAGAGTCTCTTAACCACACAAAATGCACAATATGACATGATTTGGGGAGTTTTGATTTTGCTTTGTTTTGTTTTGCAGAAACATAAAAGTTATTTGGAAACATCTTAGCATATGTGGAATCGTGCTATATCCTTTAACATTAATCCAGAAGATTTGAGGGAATATTAGAGGTATAATTTGATATTACAGAAAAAAGCAAGGGCTTTGGATTCAAAAAGAACTGAGTTCAAATCATAGCTCTCCAACTTAACGTGTGGCCTTGGACAAGCCACTTAACTTCCACGACGATCTGTTTTTCCTTCTGTAAAACTGGAGCAGCTAATGTCTAACATCATAGGATGTTGGAATGGGACTCTCCTTGCTTGAGGTATCAAAATGTAAATGTCAGAACACAGATGTGAAACCAGACTCTTTCACCCACCCACGCCTACAGAGTTACTAAGGAAATAGTCCACGACTCTTTTATTGGTTAGATTTTGCTGCATAACAAACCGTTTCACAACTTAGTGTTTAAAACTACTAACATGTATTATTATACTTCTGTGAATTGTCTTGGCATTTCTTCTGGTCTGGGCCAGCCTGGCTGGGTTAGGTGATCTAGACTGGCCTCATTCACATGTCTGGCTGTTGACTTCACCTCAGAAGGGGTAACAAGAAGAGCTTGGCCACATAACTCTCATCATCCAGCAGGCTAGCCTAAGCTTATTCACAGAATGGTAATCACAAAGTTCCCAAGAGCAGCAAGAGAGGTCAAACCCCATTGTGCAAGTACTTTTTAAGTCTCCACTTGTATCACATTTACTACTGTCCCACTGTCCAAAGCAAGCCACATAGCCAAGCTACCACAACTCTAATCCCTCAGAAAGATAAGAGATATAAAAAGGGATTTGAAAACAAAGTACCTAACTGCTAGTCAGAGCTCAAAAAATATATGGTGAATGGATGAATAAATGAAAGAAAGAAAAACTGAGAGGATGGTGGTACCATTAACCAAAATAGGAGGTTTAGGAAGAGAAGCAGATTTGGGATTAATGGGAAAGAGTGAATTCCATTTCAAACACACAGCACCTTGAGGTATTCATGAGACATTTGTATAAAGATATCTGATAGACAAGTGGATATCCATTTCTGCAAAGTTGTGAATGGATTTCCTGAAGCTCTTTAGAAATTAAAAATAAACTTTTTATTTGGGTCTATCCATTATTATTATCCTTTATTTACAATTGTACTTTATGTGGTAGTGGGCTTGAAATATTAAATTTCCTCAAATCTAAGACGTATTTTCCACATTCTAACAGTTCAGTTGAGATGTGTGTTACATCCATGTACACATTTAATATGATAGCATTCCTTTCTTTATGAAAAGCTGATGTTAAATCAATTCAGCGCCTTAAAACTTATGGCATCTTAAAATCAAGGCACTATGATTAACCATAAACCCTGGACCAGCTGTGTCCAAGAGTAGATTTTTAACCCATTAGACAAGGCTATTTTCAGTCCAGACCCAATCACAAACTTTCTCTTCATCGTTCTGCAAAACCTATTCCACTTTCACTCTTACCCATCCGGGAAAAAGCCACCATCATCCAGCCCATTGATAAACTTAGAAACCTGACAGACATTATTGATTTTCTTCTTCCTCATCTACAATATTCAGCCCATTGCCATATCCCATTAAACCTACCCCCCAAATATGATTCAAACACATCTCTACCACTACCACTCTAGATCAAGCAACCATCATCATGCTCCTGGACTATTCTGATAGCCTCTGAGCTGGTCTCCTTGCTTCCACTCTGGCCTTCCTGCTCTCCACTTTCCACAAGGCAGCCAAAGGAATTTTTTTTTTTTTTTTTTTGCGGTACACGGGCCTCTCACTGTTGTGGAGCACAGGCTCCGGACGTGCAGGCTCAGCAGCCACGGCTCACGGGCCCAGCCGCTCCGCGGCATGTGGGATCTTCCCGGAGCGGGGCACGAACCCGTGTCCCCTGCATCAGCAGGCGGACTCTCAACCACTGCGCCACCAGGGAAGCCCCAAAGGAATTTTTAATGTAAGCTACATCATGTTATTCTCCTAAAGTTCTTCAAATTTCCACTGCACTTAGAATAAAATTCAAAATGACATCCATAGCTTTCCATGAATTTCAAGCTTGTGCCAACCTCTTTAACCTCATCTTGCACCACTCTCCACGTTGTTCCATTAAAACTCACCTATTTTCACTTTTCCCAACTTTTATTAAGCTATTTCCCTCCTCATAACATTAATCCATGCTATTCTCTCTGCCTAGCCTACTCTTCTCCCCTCTCTTCCCCCAGTTCATCCCTTCTTATCTTTTAGGTCTCAGTTTAAGTGTCATGTCTTCAGGGAACCCTTTCCTGACCTTCCCACCCAAACTAAATTATATTTATCTCCATTATGTACTCTGACTCCATCCTTTCTTTTTATTTAAGGCAATTAGCAACATTTCTAAGATATATGTGTATATATTCATGTATATATGTACATATACATGTATACATGTGTGGTTTGTGTATGTATGTATACATATGTATATTATATAATGTTTATTTTTTCCTCCCCCACTGTACCATAAATTTCATGAGGACAAAAACTGTGTCTGTCCTGTTCACTACCCAATAATTAATATTCTGCCCAGGACATAGTAGACACAATAAATATTCCTGAAGGAATAAACAAAGAAATAACCAAAACATCCTCATACAAAGGAGCAAAACTGCTGGTCAAACATAAAAACAGTAAGTAGCATTTGACTAGAGAAACTAGAAAATAGGGTACTCAGGTGAATATAACAGACAAAAGCTGCAAATCCTACAGATGGAACAAGAAACAATTTCCAGTTAAAAAGGTACAGCAGCAGGCACAATATATCGGCAAGAAGCAAAACTTTTAAATTTCCTTAGCAATACAAAGATTACAACATCTAAAATCTAAATTGGGGGATTGAGATTGACATATACACACTAATATGTATTAAATAGATAACTAGGGCTTCCCTGGTGGCGCAGTAGTTGAGAATCCGCCTGCCGATGCAGGGAACACGGGTTCGTGCCCCGGTCCGGGAAGATCCCACATGCCGCGGAGCGGCTGGGCCCGTGAACCACGGCCGCTGAGCCTGTGCGTCCGAAGCCTGTGCTCCGCGACGGGAGAGGCCACAACAGTGAGAGGCCCGCGTAACGCAAGAAAAAAAAAAAAAGATAACTAATGAGAACCCGCTGTATAGCACAGGGAAGTCCACTTCGCTGTACAGTAGAAACTAACACAACATTGTAAAACAACTATACCTCAATTAAAAATTAATTAATTAATTAATTAATTGAAATACAATGCCAAAAAAAATATCTATATGTGGGTCAAATACTGAGCATTTCCCACAAATACCAAGAGCCCTGATACAAGTAGGTGACTTTCCAAGCGTGATGGCTATGTGGCAATGACAGCAAAAGATCCAGAGGAAGATCACAGGAACCCAAGGATGGGACGGGCTGCTGGCTGTCCCCCAACATCTGCTCTCCCTTTCTTTTATGTAATACAGTTTTTTGGTAGTGGCCATGACTGCTATAGGCAAAGTTCCAGAAGCAGAGGGGAAAAAGCTGTGTGTCGTGGCATGAGAAGAGTTTGCAGGGAGGTGCCTTGTCTGTGGTGCTGCCAGTGCATAATGGAGAATCTTGTGCCTTGAGTGGCTGCTCAACATTATACATGTAAATGAAAGAGGAAGGTCTCTTTTCTGGAAAGAGGGGGATGGGTACAGTAAGGAATGAAATCAAGCGACCTAGCACCCAGGCTCTGGATAGCTTCTTACTATCTGTGGAACCTCAGCATGACAGCAGCCTCACTGTGCCTCATGTTCTCCATGTGAATATGGTGGCCATGAGGACTCCATGGAAATACACAGAAACTTGCTCAAGACTCCCAGAGAGATAATGAGCTGTGTCAGGCCTTGAAGATTGGGTATGATCTTGTCAGATAGAGATTCTGCTCAACTGCAGAGTCATGTTTATCTTTCATGCCCCCAAAAAGGGATCCTTGAGTCAGTCAAGAGTCATTCTGCTTATACTGTAATTGGTTGTGTGATGTCAGGCAAGTCATTCACCCTCTCTGGGCCTCACTCTTCCCAAATGCAAAATGAATGAATTAAATTAGATGACCTCTGAGTACACCCTGCCTTAATCTATGGCCTTTTTCCCCCCAGTATCTATTTTTTTTTAAATAGGCCTTGTTTTTTAGAGCAGTTCTGGGTTTACAACAAAACTGTGGGGAAGGTACACAGATTTCCCATATATTCTCTGCCCCCACATGCGCATTATCCCCATTATCAACATGCCCCATTTGAGTGTACATTTGTTACAACTGAAGATGCTACACATCATTATCACCCAAAGTCCATAGTTTACATTACAGTTTACTCTCAGTGTTCTACATTTTATAGGTTCCTACAAATGTATAATGACATATATCCACCATTATAGTATCATACAAAGTATTTTTACTGCCCTAAAAATCCTCTGTGCTCTGTCTATTCAGCCAACCCTCCTTGTTAACCCCTGGCAACCACTGATCCTTTTACTGTCATAGTTTTACCTTTTCCAGAATGTCATATGGTTGGAAATAATACAGTATGTAGCCTTTTCAGACTGGCTTATTTCAGTTAATAATATGCATTTAAGTTTCCCCCACATCTTTCATGGCTTGATAGCTCATTTCATTTTAGCACTGAATAATATTTCATTGTTTGAAAGTACCACAGTTTATTTATCCACTCACCTACTGAAGGACATCTTGGTTGCTTCCCACATTTCGGCAATTATGGATTAAGCTGCTATTAACATCTGTAAGCAGGTTTTTGTGTGGACATAAAATTTTCAACTCATTTGAATAAATACCAACGAATGCAATTGCTGAATTGTATAAGAGTGTGTTTAGTTTTATAAGAAACCACCAAACTGTCATACAAAGTGTACCATTTTGCATTCCAATCAGCAATTAATGGGAGTTACTGTTGCTCCACTGCCTCACCCGTTTTTGACACTGCCAGTGTTCTAGACTTGGGTTATTCTAATCGGTGTGTAGTAGTATCTCGTTGTTTTAATTTGCATTTCCCTGGTGGCATATGATGTGGATCATCTTTTCATATGCTTTCTTGCCATCTGTATGTCTTCTTTGGTGAGGTGTCTGTATGGACTTTGGCCCATTTCTAAATCTGGCTGTTTCTTTTCTTATTATAGAGTTTTAAGAGTTCTTTGCATATTTTGGATAACAGTCCTTTACCATAGTTTTTTATAATATAAGTAAAATACATATTTTTCCCAGTCTGTGGCTTCTCTTTTTTTCTCTTGATAGTGTCGTCTACAGAGCAGAAATTTTTAATTTTAATGAAGACCAGCTTATCAATTCTTTCTTTCATGGATTGTGTCTTTGGTGTTTTATCTAAAAAGTCATTGCCAAACCCTAGGTTATACAGATTTTCTCCTATGTTATATTCTAGGAGTTTTATAGTTTTGCATTTTACATTTGTATCTGTGATCCATTTTTGATGTAATCAAACGTTTATGCTGGGCATCCCTGGTGGCGCAGTGGTTAAGAATCCAACCGCCAATGCAGGGGACACGGGTCCAAGCCCTGGTCTGGGAAGATCCCACATGCCGCGGAGCAACTAAGCCCGTGCGTCACAACTACTAAGCCTGCGCTCTAGAGCCCACAAGCCACAACTACTGAAGCCCGCGCACCTAGAGCCCATGCTCTGCAACAAGAGAAGCCACCGCGGTGAGAAGCCCGCACACCACAACGAAGAGTAGTGCCCACTCGCCACAACTAAAGCCCACGTGCAGCAACAAAGACCCAATGCAACCAAAAATAAATAAATAAATTTTTTAAAATGTTTTTGCTGATTATGGTTGCCCAACTAAAAGTTGAATTTCTGAGCCTCTTTTGCTGCTATGTATGGCCATGTGATAAAGTTCTGGCCATTAAGGTGTGAAGAGAAGTTACATGTGCAAACGTTAGTTCTCACCCTTAAAAGGAGGAGCATATTTTCCTTCCCTCCCTCCTATGGCTTCTTCTATTCTACTGTCTGGAACATGAATATTATGGCAAGCCATCTGGAAATGCATAAACAAACACAGAGGAGAGATAGAAGAGCAAGAAGATAGAAGGGAACTGGATCCCTGTACAGCCATGTAGACCAGTGTTGCCAGGGACTACTACCTAAAAGAAAAATAAATTTCTATCTTGTTTAAGCCATTCTGAATTTCCATTTCTGTTATAGGCAACAGAAGGTACATCCTAACTAATAGAGTGGGTAATGAAAGAGAGAAACCCAGTCTTAGCAGACCAGGGACCATTCTTTCGTTTTCTTTTGGGTGCTTTTTTTCTTTGTTGTTTGTTTGTTTTTAATTTATTTGTTTATACAGCAGGTTCTTATCAGTCATCCATTTTATACACATCAGTGTATACATGTCAATCCCAATCACGCAATTCATCACACAACCACCACCACCACCACCCCGCCACTTTCTCCCCTTGGTGTCCATACGTTTGTTCTCTACATCTGTGTCTCAATTTCTGCCCTGCAAACCAGTTCATCTGTACCATTTTTCTAGGTTCCACATATATGCATTAATATACGATATTTGTTTTTCTCCTTCTGACTTACTTCACTCTGTATGACAGTCTCTAGATACATCCACATCTCCACAAATGACCCAATTTCGTTCCTTTTTATGGCTGAGCAATATTCCTCTATATATATGTACCACATCTTCTTTATCCATTCATCTGTCGATGGGCGTTTACGTTGCTTCCATGACCTGGCTATTGTAAATAGTGCTGCAGTGAACATTGGGGTGCATGTGTCTTTTTGAATTACGGTTTTTTCTGGGTATATGCCCAGTAGTGGGATGACTGGATCATACGGTAATTCTGTTTTTAGTTTTTTAAGGAACCTCCATACTGTTCTCCATAGTGGCTGTATCAATTCACATTCCCAACAACAGTGCAAGAAGGTCCCCTTTTCTCCACACCCTCTCCAGCATTTATTGTTGTAGATTTTTTGATGATGGCCATTCTGACTGGTGTAAGGTGATACCTCATTGTAGTTTTGATTTGCATTTCTCTAATAATTAAGGATGTTGAGCAGCTTTTCATGTGCTTCTTGGCCATCTGTATGTCTTCTTTGGAGAAATGTCTATTTAGGTCCTCTGCCCATTTTTGGATTGGGTTGTTTGTTTTGTTAACATTGAGCTGCATGAGCTGTTTATATATTTTGGAGGTTAATACTTTGCCCGTTGATTCGCCTGCAAATATTTTCTCCCATTCTGAGGGTTGTCTTTTCATCTTGTTTATGGTTTCCTTTGCTGTGCAAAAGCTCTGAAGTTTCATTAGGCCCCATTTGTTTATTTTTCTTTTTATTTCCATTACTCTAGGAGGTGGATTTAAAAAGATCTTGTTGTGATTTATGTCAAAGAGTGTTCTGCCTATGTTTTCCTCTAAGAGTTTGATAGTGTCTGGCCTTACATTTAGGTCAAGACTGCTTTCACTATTCGGGGTCTTTTGTGTCTCCATACAAATGTTAAGATTTTTTGTTCTAGTTCCATAAAAAATGCCATTGGTAATTTGATAGGGTTTCCATTGAATGTGTAGATTGCTTGGGGTAGTATAGGCATTTTCACAATATTAATTCTTCCAATCCAAGAACATGGTATATCTCTCCATCTGTTGGTATTGTCTTTAATTTCTTACATCAGTGTCTTATAGTTTTCTGCATACAGGTCTTTTTTCTCCCTAGGTAGGTGTATTCCTAGGTATTTTATTCTTTTTGCTGCAATGGTAAATGGGAGGGTTTCCTTAATTTCTCTTTCAGATTTTTCATCATTAGTGTATAGGAATGTAAGAGATTTCTGTGCATTAATTTTGTATCCTGAAACTTTACCAAATTCATTGATTAGCTCTAGTAGTTTTCTGGTGGCATCTTTAGGAGTCTCTATGTATAGTATCATGTCATCTACAAACACTGACAGTTTTACTTCTTCTTTTCCAATTTGGATTCCTTTTATTTCTTTTTCTTCTCTGATTGCTGTAGCTAAAATTTCCAAAACTATGTTGAATAATAGTAGTGATAGTGGACAACATTGTCTTGTTCCTAATATTAGAGGAAATGGTTTCAGTTTTTCACCATTGAGGACGATGTTGG
>NC_041234.1:7611686-7613160 GCF_002837175.3 Physeter macrocephalus
TATCACATTGATTTGCGTATATTGAAGCATCCTTGCATCAATGGGATAAATCCCACTTGATCGTGGTGTATGATCCTTTTAATGTGTTGTTGGATTCTGTTTGCTAGTATTTTGTTGAGGATTTTTGCATTGATATTCATCAGTGATACTGGTCAGGGTGATGGTGGCCTCATAGATTGAGTTTGGGAGTACTCCTTCCTCTGCAATTTTTTGGAAGAGTTTGAGAAGGATGGGTGTTAGCTCTTCTCTAAATGTTTGATAGAATTCACCTGTGAAGCCATCTGGTCCTGGACTTTTGTTTGTTGGAAGATTTTTAATCACAGTTTCAATTTCATTACTTGTGATTGGTCTGTTCAGATTTTCTAGTTCTTCCTGGTTCAGTCTTGGAAGGTTATACATTTGCAAGAATTTTTCCATTTCTTCCAGGTTGTCCATTTTACTGGAAAAGAGTTACTTGTAGTAGTCTCTTAGGATGCTTTGTATTTCTGCAGTGTCTGTTGTAACTTCTCCTTTTTCATTTCTAATTTTATTGATTTGAGTCCTCTCCCTCTTTTTCTTGATGAGTCTGGCTAATGGTTTATCAAAGTTGTTTATCTTCTAAAGAACCAGCTTTTAGTTTTATTGATCTTTGCTACTGTTTTCTTTGTTTCTATTTCATTTATTTCTGCTCTGATCTTTATGATTTCTTTCCTTCTGCTAACTTTGTGTTTTGTTTGTTCTTCTTTCTCCATTTCCTTTTGGAGTAACATTAGATTATTTGAGATTTTTCTTGTTTCTTGAGGTTGGTTTGTATAGCTATAAACTTCCCTCTAAGAACTGCTTTTGCTGCATTCCACACGTTTTGGATCGTCGTGTTTTCATCGTCATTTGTCTCTAGGTATTTTCTGATTTCCTCTTGGATTTCTTCAGTGATCTCTTGGTTATTTAGTAACATAGTTTTTCCCCTCCAAGTGTTCGTGTTTTTTACATTTTTTTCCCTGTAATTCATTTCTAATCTCATAGCGTTGCGGTCAGAAAAGATGCTTGATGTGATTTCAATTTTCTTAAATTTACTGAGGCTTGATTTGTGACCCAAGATGTGATCTATCCTGGAGAATGTTCCATGTGCACTTGAGAAGAAAGTGTAATCTGCTGTTTTTGGATGGAAGGGCATATAAAAATCAATTAAATCTATCGTTGGGTGCATATATATTTATAATTGTTATATCTTCGTCTTGGATTGATCCCTTGATCATTATGCAGTGTCCTTCCTTGTCTCTTGTAATGTTCTTTATTTTAAAGTCTATTCTATCTGATATGAGTATTGCTACTCCAGCTTGCTTTTGATTTCCTTTTGCATGGAATATCTTTTTCCATCCCCTCACTTTCAGTCTGTATGTGTCCCTAGGTCTGAAGTGGGTCTCTTGTAGACAGCATATATATGGGTCTTGTTTTTGTATCCATTCAGCAAGCCTGTGTCTTTTGGTTGGAGCAT
>NC_041234.1:7614179-7618517 GCF_002837175.3 Physeter macrocephalus
ATTCCTTCTAGTGTAGTTTTCATTTCAGTTATTGTATTGTTCATCTCTGTTTGTTTGTTCTTTAATTCTTCTAGTTGTTTGTTCTTTAATTCTTCTAGGTCTTTGTTAAACATTTCTTGCGTGTTCTCAATCTTTGCCTCCATTTTTTTTGTGAGGTCCTGGATCATCTTCACTATCATTATTCTGAATTCTTTTTCTGGAAGGTTGCCTATCTCCACTTCATTTAGTTGTTTTTCTGGGGTTTTATCTTGTTCCTTCATCTGGTACATAGCCCTCTGCCTTTTCATCTTGTCTATCTTTCTGTGAATGTGGTTTTTGTTCCACAGGCTGCAGGATTGTAGTTCTTCTTGCTTCTGCTGTCTTTCCTCTGGTGGATGAGGCTATCTAAGCGGGTTGAGCAAGTTTCCCCAGGGACCATTCTTTTAGTCACTCCTAAGAAAGAGTTTTCATCTGTCCCTTGAGATAGTAACTGGAAAGTAATATCAGAACCCACTTCATTTAATTTATAGTGGTTGCATATAATTATGTAATATTCATTATATATTAAATTGCTTATAGTTCCCATTAAATCAAGTGTATTCAGCATTCTCTTATACTCAGATTGTAGTTCTTGCTTCTGCTGTCTTTCCTCTGGTGGATGAGGCTATCTAAGCGGATTGAGCAAGTTTCCCCAGGGACCATTCTTTTAGTCACTCCTAAGAAAGAGTTTTCATCTGTCCCTTGAGATAGTAACTGGAAAGTAATATCAGAACCCACTTCATTTAATTTATAGTGGTTGCATATAATTATGTAATATTCATTATATATTAAATTGCTTATAGTTCCCATTAAATCAAGTGTATTCAGCATTCTCTTATACTCTTCCTAAAGATAAAAGTTACAGAGACCCTCTAGATATGTTATAAATGAGTTTCTTGATTGGACCCTACTTGGCAATGGCAGTAAATATTTTGGGGCTGAGAATGGGCAAAACCAATTAAGCAGCTTTCTCATATCTATACCCAAGTGATAACCCCTCTCCCCACTCTGATTCACACACCCCTTACAAAATATTGCTCTAACCAGTTCTTGGTATGTGCTATACCATGACAGAGCTATATTAAAGGTATTTTAAATGGGTATGCTGAATATTCTCCAGTAAATCTTGCTCTAAACTGCTTTCAGAGAGACAGAGTACTAAGAACTAGAAACAAAATGTGCTTCTCGAACCAGAAGGAGGGGCATCACCTGGGAGAGTTTGTTAGAAATACAGAAACTTGGGCCTCACCCCAGACCCAGTGAATCAGAATCTACATTTTTTATCAAAATTAACAGATGATTCATATGCACACTTAAGTTTGAGAAGCATCATCTTAAGAAAACATCTGCTCATATGGATCTCTTAATTTAATTACTTATTTTTCCCATTTTCCCTAGAAAAATCCCAAATCTTCAACCACTTCGCATAAATGTTTTTTAACATTTGAATTACACATGTTGTACCCTCATTGGAGTGTGCAGTGAATCCTGAAGAATAAAAATTCTAATTAATACTCAGAGTGATTTACAGAAGAAAAATAGTCAAGCTATACATAAAATTAATCTGTTTTTGGACCTCCCGGGTGGCACAGTGGTTAAGAATCCACCTGCCAGTGCAGGAGACACAGGTTTGAGCACTGGTCTGGGAAGATCCCACATGCCACGGAGCAACCAAGCCCGTGCACCACAACTACTGAGCCTGCTCTCTAAAGCCCGTGCGCCACAACTACTGACACCCACGTGCCTAGAGCCCATGCTCCACAACAAGAGAAGCCACTACAATGAGAAGCCCGCACACCACAAGGAAGAGTAGCCCCCACTCGCCGCAACTAGAGAAAAGCCTGCGCGCAGCAATGAGGACCCAATGCAGCCATAAATAAATAAATAAATAAATTTTAAAAATAAAAAATAAGTAAAATTAATTTGTTTTTGAATAAATTCTTCCTAAGTCTGACTCAGGTTTTTAATTCCTGCCCTCTTTCATGAGGTAAAGTTCATAAAATTTAGGACAGTTACGTTGAACAGAATGTTTCTCCACAGTTTCTCAAAACCAATGGAATATATTTATAAATTTTATAAACATATTTATCTATGCCCATTAAGAGCTATACTCTCACTATACTCAATATCCAATTGATGAAATCAATTACCTCATTTAATCATAAAATTCAAGAAGCATTTGCTTAAGACCAATGAAATCAGGGACTTCCCTGGTGGCGCAGTGGTTAAGAATATGCCTGCCAATGCAGGGTATATGGGTTTGAGCCCTGGTCCAGGAAGATCCCACATGCCACGGAGCAACTAAACCCGTGCCCCACAACTACTGAGCCTGCGCTCTAAAGCCCATGAGCCACAACTACTGAGCCCGCGTGCCAAAACTACTGAAGCCCATGCGCCTAGAGCCCATGCTCCACAACAAGAGAAGACACGGCAATGAGAAGCCCGTGCACCGCAACGACGAGTAGCCCCCACACGCTGCAACTACAGAAGTCCAATGTGCAGCAACAAACACCCAACGCAGCCAAAAATTAATTAATTAATTAATTTTTTTAAAAGACCAATGAAATCAAATTCTGCAACTCTTGAAAATTAAAATGATTACAAGGATATATATAACTGAAATTTGTGTTGATACAAATTGCTAACTATAACAACATAAGAGAAGCAATTTCTGAAATGCAAATATAGTTATATTGTTAATTGAAACATAGGTAAAATGAAATCTCTTAGCTAATGCTGTCATTAACTGACTTAAAATATTTGTGTTTTGCTCTGTAATTTTCTATGTTAATTTGATATTCAGCACTTGATTAAATTTACCTTACACTTAAGCACAGACATTTAATTCAGCTCCTACTTTACATTACGCTTATGAAGAAATGCAACGTGCAATAAAATGTATAAATATTTTGGAATTAATTTCAATTATTATATTTTTGCTTCTATGCATTAATATATTTTTATAAACATTCACCGTTTTGTTCAGGTTCAAAGACTTCTCAACTTGTAACATCAATTAACTGCATAAACTATACTTTTTAAGTGGCCTTGATGTAATCCCCACACTAAAGAATTTTGTACTGTATGATGGTGTGCATCAATAAAAATTTGCTTTCTTTTGGATGTATGGTTTAAAATAATCAGCACTTTTCATGCAGTTCAGTTCACATCACATAGTATCTATTCATAGACTCAACCCCTGTAATCTGAGTCCTTATAATCTCTGTTCAAGGATTTACGAAGCTGAAATCCTGACAACTACAATAGTTTTCATTTATTCACAGTCTACTAAATGTCAAGCACTCTACTTGTTGCCTTACGTATAATGGTCTCATTTGAACCCCACTACAAGCCTATGAAGTTGGTATTATTACCCAAAATGTAAGTTAAGGAAATTGAAGTTCAAAGAGGTTAAGTGACTTGCCCGATTTTTCACTGCAGGCAACCCCTTTGAACTCAAGGTTCCAAACTCTACCTCTTTACGCCCTGCCATGATGCCTTGATGGAATGTTAAAGTACATTTGTTGAACACCTGTTCTATGTAAAACACTGTACTTAACTTCACAGAGGATTCAGGAAGAATGAACACAATCTTTACCCTCAAAAAAGTTTTAATCTACTTGAGGTAGAGGGCAAGAATAAAAAGATATACATAAGTAGTTTTATTACTCACAAGAATGTAAATAAATTGTTCCTCTTATTAAAGTCTTATTTTAGCCAAGAATGGGGCATGTTCATTGTAAATTGCATATTACAATGGATCTATAGTAATTGTCTTACTATAGATTCCTCCACAAGATGAATCTCAGATAAGAAATCTAGTAAAAGAGTTTATTTGGTAAAACAGATCCGATCAAAATTTAAAATTTTCCTCTGTGAAAAGCCTGTTAAGAGAATGAAAAGACAAGCTGCAGACCACGATAAAGAATTTGAAAGCCACATATCTAACAAGGACTAGCATCTATAACATATGAAGACCACTAAAAACTCAAGAGTGAAAATATAAACAATTCAATTAGAAAATAGGCAAAAGTAATTAACAGACATTCAATAAAGAGGATACAGAGATGATAAACACATGAAAATATGGTCAACATCATTATCCATTAGGGAAATGCAAACTAAACCCACAATTAAATATCACTACATATTAAATGTAAATGGATTAAATGCTCCAACCAAAAGACACAGACTGGCTGAATGGATACAAAAACAAGACCCATATATATGCTGCCTACAAGAGACCCACTTCAGACCTAGGGACACATACAGACTGAAAGTGAGGGGATGGAAAAAGATATTCCATGCAAATGGAAATCA
>NC_041234.1:7620565-7622950 GCF_002837175.3 Physeter macrocephalus
AAGAAACATCTCAAATAAACAACCTAACTTTACACCTAAGGCAATTAGAGAAAGAAGAACCTCCCCCCCCAACAAAAAAAACCCCAAAGTTAGCAGAAGGAAAGAAATCATAAAGATCAGATCAGAAATAAATGAAAAAGAAATGAAGGAAATGATAGCAAAGATCAATAAAACTAAAAGCTGGTTCTTTGAGAAGATAAACAAAATTGATAAACTATTAGCCAGACTTATCAAGAAAACAAGGGAGAGACTCAAATCAATAGAATTAGAAATGAAAAGGGAGAAGTAACAAGTGACACTGCAGAAATACAAAGGATCAAGAGAGATTACTACAAGCAATTCTATGGCAATAAAATGGACAAACTGTAAGAAATGGACAACCTGGAAAAAATGGACAAATTCTTAGAAATGCACAACCCTCCAAGACTGAACCAGGAAGAAATAGAAAATATGAACAGACCAGTCACAAGCACTGAAATTGAAACTGTAATTAAAAATATTCCAACAAACAAAAGCCCAGGACCAGATGGCTTCACAGGCAAATTCTATCAAACATTTAGAGACGAGCTAACAGGTATCCTTCTCAAACTCTTCCAAAATATAGCAGAGGGAGGAACACTCCCAAACTCATTCTACGAGGCCACCATCACCCTGATACCAAAACCACAGAAAGATGTCACAGAGAAAGAAAACTACAGGCCAATATCACTGATGAACATAGATGCAAAAATCCTCAACAAAATACTAGCAAACAGAATCCAACAGCACATTAAAAGGATCATACACCTTGATCAAGTGGGGTTTATCCCAGGAATGCAAGGATTCTTCAATATACGCAAATCAATCAATGTGATTTCCTCAACATAATAAAGGCCATATATGACAAACCCACAGCCAACATCATCCTCAATGGTGAAAAACTGAAACCATTTCCACTAAGATCAGGAACAAGACGAGGTTGCCCCCCTCACCGCTATTATTCAACATAGTTTTGGAAGTTTTAGCCACAGCAATCAGAGCAGAAAAAGAAATAAAAGGAATCCAAATCGGAAAAGAGGACGTAAAGCTGTCACTGTTTGCAGATGACAGGATACTATACACAGAGAATCCCAAAGATGCTACTAGAAAACTACTAGAGCTAATCAATGAATTTGATAAAGTAGCAGGATACAAAATTAATACACAGAAGTCTCTAGCATCCCTTTACATTAATGATGAAAAATCTGAAAGTTAAATTAAGAAAACACTCCCATTTACCATTGCAGCAAAAAGAATACAATATCTAGGAATAAACCTACTTAAGGAGACAAAAGACATGTATGCAGAAAATTATAAGACACTGATGAAAGAAATTAAAGATGATACAAATAGAGGGAGAGATATACCATGTTCTTGGATTGGAAGAATCAACATTGTGAAAATGACTCTACTACCTAAAGCAATCTACAGATTCAATGCAATCCTTATCAAACTACCACTGGCATTTTTCACGGAACTAGAACAAAAAATTTCACAATTTGTATGGAGACGCAAAAGACCTCGAAGAGCCAAAGCAATCTTGAGAAAGAAAAACGGAACGGGAGGAATTAGGCTCCCTGACTTCAGACTATACTACAAAGCTACAGTAATCACGACAGTATGGTACTGGCACAAAAACAGAAATATAGATCAATGGAACAGGATAGAAAGCCCAGAGATAAACCCACACACATATGGTCACCTTAGGTGTGATAAAGGAGGCAAGTATATACAGTGGAGAAAAGAAGCCTCTTCAGTAAGTGGTGCTGGGAAAACTGGACAGGTACATGTAAAAGTATGAAATTAGAACACTCCCTAACACCATACACAAAAATAAACTCAAAATGGATTAAAGACCTAAATGTAAGGCCAGACACTATCAAACTCTTAGAGGAAAACATAGGCAGAACACTCTATGACATAAATCACAGCAAGATCCTTTTTGACCCATCTCCTAGAGAAATGGAAATAAAAACAAAAATAAACAAATGAGACCGAATGAAACTTAAAAGCTTTTGCACAGCAAAGGAAACCATCAAAAAGACAACCCTCAGAATGGGGGAAAATATTTGCAAATGAAGCAACTGACAAAGGATTAATATCCAAAATTTATAAGCAACTCATGCAGCTCAATAACAAAAAAACAAACAACCCAATCCAAAAATGGGCAGAAGAACTAAATAGACATTTCTCCAAAGAAGATATACAGATCGCCAACAAACACATGAAAGAATGCTCAACATCATTAATCATTAGAGAAATGCAAATCAAAACGACAATGAGATATCATCTCACACCGGTCAGATTGGCCATCATCAAAAACTCTAGAAACAATAAATGCTGGAGAGGGTGTGGAGAAAAGGGAAC
>NC_041234.1:7623926-7666921 GCF_002837175.3 Physeter macrocephalus
GAGGGAGATGCAAGAGGGAAGAGATATGGGAACATATGTATATGTATAACTGATTCACTTTGTTATAAAGCAGAAACTAACACACCACTGTAAAGCAATTATACTCCAATAAAGATGTTTAAAAAATGCAGTAATTACCCTTGAAAATATATTACATTAAGATTAAGCAAGAACAAGAGGCCATAAAAAATTACAAAACAAGAAATAACTATTTTAACATATATATATCACTACATACCTATCATAATGGCTGAAACATAAAATAATGACAGAACCATATGCTGAGAAGCATGTGGAGAAACTGGATCACTCACACGTTGCTGGTGGAAGTATAAAATGGTACAGCCACTCTGGAAAAATTTGATGGATTATTTTAAAACTAAACATGTAACTACCATATGACTCAGTAATTGCAATCCTGTGTATTTATCCCAGAGGAATGGAAATTATGCTCATGCAAAAACCTGTACATGAATGTTCAGAGCAGCTTTCTTTGTAACAGCCAAAAACTGAAAATAGCCCAAATGTCTCTCAATGGGCAAAAGATTAAACGAACTGTTGTGCGTACATATTATGGAATACCACTCATTTACTTCCTTCAATTCTATCCCTCCTTTGAAGTGTCTATTTTCAATTAGGTTACCCTTAGTTAAATCATGAACCACCATAACAAACTACCGGTAGGAGATTCTGCTTGGCAAAACTAATGAAGAGTCTGTAGGAAATAGGTCAAAAGCAGATAAAATCTTGTTTTTAAGTATTTATTTATACTTTTATTCCATTGTCAAATTTACCTCCTCTAAGTGTTCTCTGTAATTTCAAATTTTATTCAACACAAACGACTTCATGGCCCACCACGGAAATCCAGAGAAGTCATTTCTAAGCACACACATTGTATAACATTAGGAGAAACAGGACTCACATTTTTCTGCAAAATTTTATCCACTCTCAGTCCAAAGTCACCAAGAACCAGGCCTGGAACTGGTGTTTTCTTGCCTTTCGAACAGACTACTTTATTAGGAAACAGAAGTTTTATCAGAACTTTCTT
The DNA here is from genome assembly GCF_002837175.3 of Physeter macrocephalus. Lineage (NCBI taxonomy): Eukaryota > Metazoa > Chordata > Mammalia > Artiodactyla > Physeteridae > Physeter > Physeter macrocephalus. The sequence goes on from NC_041234.1 coordinate 7,624,975, forward strand.
TTATAGATTTGAACTCAACTGTGCTCTACCCTCTCCAAAGGAAGCAGTATTTCAGATACAATTTTCCTTTTTGAGAATTGTCTTTCTAATTTTAGAAAACTGAGCATTGTATAAATAACACAATCACTGTAAAGGTATAAAATGTAACTGTTTGCTACCATCTAGTGGAACTACTAAGTTTTGCACAGAAACATTTTTCACTTTAACAGTCATTCTACTTCATTACTTTTCTCTGATTCTTGGTTGCATGAATTTGTGGTTGTAAAAGTAAAACTTCTTGCTATTTGATCCAAAATTCTTAACACGCAAGGAACAAGTGTAAGGGACAATACATCAATAGAAAGAGAGGAAAAGTCTTCTGAAAACACATTATTGCACTTTCTCCCATTTAAAATAAAGTAAAAACTATTTTGATAATCATTCACAAAGTGATCAGAGGGAAGGGTCAAGAATCATACTCCACCTAAGTTTATGCTCAGACTTGGTTTTCAGACTTGGTTCTCATGCAAATCGGTATTGTATCCTCAGTCCCAGCTTGCTCCTATTCTACATAACATGTAATTTTATTGCCAGACTTTTCCTCTAGGGTGCTTATGTCATGTAGAGCACATCAAATATGTCTGGTCATGCTAATTACATTCTTCTTGAACATGGCAAAGAAGTCCTGGTGGAATACAAGAACTGAAAAACCAAATTATGAATGTGCCATATGATCCCCGATGGGAGGACAAATGTGTAGCAAACACTATGTTCCACAGCACTGATCATGTTGCTTTTGCTATTCTAGAGTATAGAAGGGCTTTATCAGTGTCCCTTCCTACGCCCTCAGTAGTCACAGTCATACAGATGAGCCTAAAGCACATATGATTCTCTGCCTGAGAACTTTCTCAGCTAAGGTTTCTTTCCTCAAGTTTGCATTCTAAAAGAAGAACATTATATTAGAGGAGTGTATGTATTGTGAAATGAGCATTTAGTCATATTTCTGGCATCAGGATTTATTTTCCCAGTCCTCATGGCCCCCTTGAATCTGGCTACAGAATACTGCATGGCATTTACTACATCACAGGAGTCAGGCAAAGGTTTGTACTGACGAGACAGGCTCCCAGACAAGGATATTTTCACAAGGATTATTTACACTCCAACACTACAGGTATTTTCATTTGGATCCTCCTCCATGTCAAAGCTCCCATGCCCCGGAAACGTACTGAAAAAAATTGCAAGAGATGTCCTTGGTGCCATCTTGACCAGAGCCCTATCCACTGTGGGGCTATGCAATGGACACCACCTCTGAACAGCTTGGAACTGAACTAACAATTTCCCAAGTAGCATAAAGTTTAAATATCCATTAAAATAACTGGGATGTTTAAAGTTATTAGTCAAGGACACCAGAAAGAAGAAAAGGAACTACAAGTAAGACACTATTGTAACGAGATGACCCTTCAGATTTATCTGTCCTGAGGACATGACAACAGTTGATAGAGAAGGAGAAGCTCTAATAATTCTCTAATCTACTCCAAATTTGGTTAGAATACTACTGTGTAAATAACCATTGCATGACCCATTGCCCCCCACCTCAAGATTGCCCAATAAGTGACCTGGCCCTAAAGCATTCCCCTAAATAGAAGCTGGGGTGCTAAGCTACCATGTGGCCCCAGATTCTTTCCAGGAAGAAACTTTTCCCCTGAATGATTCTCCCCTGTTCTGGGTAAACCATAAACTTCCTTGTATTGCTTAAGCATGTGCGTTATGTGGCACCTGGCCTGCCCCACCAGTACATCTGCTCCCCAACCCTCACACCTCCACCCGCCATCAGGAAGAGAACGGGGTCTTCACCTGCAGCACAAGAGGGGTGCATGCAGTCCATCATCCTGTGTCAGTCATCCTGAGGGACTTGATGTCCACAAGAGACTGGCACGCACTACAGATGCTGATCTTGCTGTGTCTCTTCTCCTTTCTGTGAGAAAAACATTGTTCCAACCAGTGCTTTGTGTGTTGAGTCTTCCTTCATGACTCAGAACCCACAGAAGATGCAGTAGGCCAAGGTCTGTGGGCTGCTTCTTCTGGTGGTTATCAACATTCACACTTACTTTCTTTTATATAATTAGAAGTTTTACCTGAGCAAATGTCTAAGGCCCCTGCCACATACCTTAGCCTCTTCCCTTTCTCCCCGCTCCTACAGGCTGGACGTGGTGGTGAGCAATCCCTGACCATGTGGAGGAAGATGGCAGAGTCACAAGACAGCAGCCCAACAACCAACTCTAGAGTTCCCATCTAGAATTTCACATAAGAGAAAAATGAACAAGTGGAGATGTTAGAGCAGGGAGCTGGAAGCAAATGTGAGATATCGAGAGATGAAATATGGATGGAGATACCATCTTCACACTGGCAAGACTTGGCAAAGGGGGGACCAGAGACAAGGAGTATAAAGACAGATCCTTGGGGGCTTCCCTGGTGGCAGAGTGGTTAAGAATCCACCTGCCAATGCAGGGAACACAGGTTCGATCCCTGGTCCGGGAAGATCCCACATGCTGCACAGAAACTAAGCCTGTGCGACACATCTAATGAGCCTGCGCTCTAGAGCTCGCAAGCCACAACTACTGAAGCCCGCACATCTAGAGCCCATGCTCCACTACAAGAGGAGCCACCGCAATGAGAAGCCCGCTCACCACAATGAAGAGTAGCCCCCGCTCGCCGCAACTACTGAAAGCCCATGCACAGCAAAGAAGACCCAACACAACCAAACATTAATTAATTAATTAATTGATTGATTATTTTTTTAAAAAGGCAGATCCTTGGAAGACACCAAATCTTAGAGGGTGGGAAGAGAAAGACAAGTCAGAGAAGAAACAGTCAGAGAAATAAGATGAAAAACGGGAGAATAAAAATCATAGGGTAGGCTCAACAACAACCACCAATTAAAAAATGGACAAAGGCCTTGAACAAGCAATTCTCCAGAGAAGGTATACAAATGACTAATAAGCACATGAAAGATGCTTAACATCACTAATCATTAGGGAAACGCAAATGAAAAATACAGTGAGATGCCACCACATACCCATTAAGATGGCTACTCAAAAAAAAAAATGACAGAAAATGACAAGTGTTGGCCAGGATGTGGAGACATTGGACCCCTAGTGAACTGTTGATGGGAATGTAAAATGGGACAGTCACTTCAGAAAACAGTATGGCATTTCCTCAAAGAATTAAAAATAGAACTGGCATAAGATCCAGCAATTCCACTTCTGGGTATATATGCCCAAAAGAATTGAAAGCAGAGTCTCAAAGAGATATCTGTAAATCCATGTTCATAGCAATATTATTCATAGTAGCTACAATGTGAAAGCAACCCAAGTGGGTTGCAATGAGTAAGCAAAATGTGGTATATACATAAAATGGAATATTACTTAGCCTTTAAGAGAAGGAAATTCTGACTTATGCTACAACATGAATGAACCTTGAGGACTTTACGCTAAGTGACATAATCCAGTCACAAAAATACAAATATTGTCTGATTCCATTTATATGAGGTACTTAGAGTAGTCAAAATCATAGAAACAGAAAGTAGAATGGTGGTTTCCAGGGGCTGGGGGGAGGGGACTATGGGGAGATCTTGTTTAATGGGTAAAGAGTTTCAGTTTTATAAGATAAAAAGTGTTCTGGAGATGGATAGTGGCGTTGGCAGCACGACAATGTGAATGTACTTAACACCACCGAATAGTACAGTTAAAAATGACTAGGATGGTAAATTTTATGTTATGTATTTTACCACATTAAAAAAAATTGGACCCTGAATAGCCAAAACAATCTTGAGAAAGAAGAGAAGAGCTGGAGGAAAATCACTCTCTCTGACTTGAGACTATACTACAAAGCTAAAGTAATCAAAACAGTACGGTACTGGCACAGAAACAGACACATAAATCAATTGAACAGAATAGAGAGCCTAGAAATAAACCCACACACTTATGGCCAATTAATCTACAACAAAGGAGGAAAGAATATACAATGGGGAAAAGACAGTCTCTTCAGTAAGTGGTGCTGGGAAAACTGGGCAGCTACGTGTAAAAGAATGAAATCAGAACATTCTCTAACACCATATACAAAAACAAACTCAAAATGGATTAAGGACCTAAACGTAAGACTGGAAACTGTAAAACTCCTGAAGAAAACACAGGTGGAACACTCTTTGATATATTGTAAATCATAGCAATATATTTCTTTGATCTGTCTCCCAAAATAAAAGAAATAAAAGTAAAAATAAACAAACGGGACCTAATTAAACTTAAAAGCTTTTGCACAGAAAAGGAAACCATCAACAAAACGAAAAGACAACCTGCTGAATGGGAGAAAATATTTGCAAATAATATGACCAATAAGGGGTTAATGTCCAACATATATAAATAGCTCATACAACTCAACATCAAAAAATCAAACATTAAAAGATGGGCAGAAGCCCTGAATAGACTTTTTTTCAAAGAAGACATAAAGATGGCAAATAGGCACATAAAGTTGCTCAAAATCACTAATCATAAGAGAAATGCAAATTAAAACCACAACGAGATACCATCTCACACTTGTCAGAATGGCTATCATCAAAAAGAAAACAAAAAATAAATGTTGACAAGGATATGGAGAAAAGGAAACCCTTGTACACTATTGGTGGGAATGTAAATTGGTGCAGCCACTGCGGAAAAGAGTATGGAGGTTTCTCAAAAAACTGAAAATAGAACTACCACATAACCCAACAATTCCATTCCTGAGTATGTATCTGGAAAAAAAACAAAAACCCTAATTTGAAAAAATACGTGCACCGCAATGCTCATAGCAGCATTATTTACAATTGCCAAGATATGGAAGCAACCCAAGTGACCATCAACAGATAAAAGAATAAAGAAGATATGGTATATATATACAATGGAATACTACTCAGCCATTAAAACGAATGAAATTTTGCCATTTGCAGCAACATGGATGGACTTGGAGGGCATTATGCTAAGTGAAATAAGTCAGACAGAGAAAGACAAATACTGTATGGTATCACTTATATTTGGAATCTAAAAAATACAACAAACTAGTGAATATATCAAAAAGGAGGCAGACTCACAGATATAGAGAACAAACTAGTGGTTACCAGTAGGGAGAAGGAAGGGGGGAGGGGCAACATAGAGGCAGGGGAATAAGAGGTACAAACTATTAGGTATAAAATAAGCTATAAGGATATATTGTACAACATGGGGAATACAGCCAATATTTTATAAATATAAATGGAGTCTAACTTTTAAAAATTATGAATCACTATGTTGTATTACAACTGAAACTTATATAATATTGCACATCACCTATACCAGTTCTGGCACTTCTGACTTTGGGAACCAGAGATAACCCCCCACACACACACTCCACTGGGCAGCTGACACTCTGCACACATTTCCAGGCTCCTTGGCCTGATATGCTGGAGTCAATGAGTCTTGGTTTTGGACCAGGTCCCAAGTTGTAGATGGATAACTATGCCTTGATGCATAGTCTCCAGGTGACCATGGTCCTAACCTGGGCAGTGCAGGTACTGATGCTATGCGCTTGTTGATTTCACTGACCCTTATCCCTGGGTATGCACAAGGGACACATAAAGGAGGTGTCTTTCGCAATGTGCCGATAAAGTTTTTCTCCAGAGAGGCTGAGACTTGATCATCTAGTCATCACCCTGCTAGGAGCCAGTCCATACTGTCCACCCAAGGGCCCCTGGCTAGGAGTCAATCAAATGTAACAAAGTACATTTGGGGGGTTATTTTTCCAGAATAAAAAGCACAGCCCGTATCTCCACCTATTGAGCAGAATGCCCTTTTCCATTCACTGATGTAGTTTTTACCAGGGTTGTAAGCTACTGCAGACAACTGCAAGACATCTGCCTTTAACTTAACTAAACCAGACCCAGACATCCTCATAAATCTGGTTGTAATAGAGCTGCCAGAGATGCTGGCAGAGCCCCTGCATGTCAGACAGCCAAATCTAGAAGGTAACACAACACAATTTCCTGTTCCTCTGAAACACCATTAATGCCTGGTTTATTTCTTCACTGGATACACCACTTCCACTTAAAAGTGGACGTTTCTTGGAGAATACCCACTCTGTTCATGTTTTCATTTGGGATACATCGCATGAAGGGAAGTTGTAACTACAACATCGACTCTTGCTTTGTTATTCTCTTGATGTCCACTAACACGACTAATAAGCCTGAAACAGCCTTTCAAACGGGTAGATCAGGTGGTAGTTTCAGGCAAGAATGAAAACAAATCTCCAAAGGTGCCAATGCCTAGTGGATACATCATTTTGACACTGGTTCCAGTTTGCAAAAATGTCAGTCAGCGACAATTTCACTCCAAACGTGCTTCATGGGTGATTTACCCAAGCGGAAATGTGGTCTGCACAGCTTGTTGGAATGTTTCTAGGTCATGTTCTTGGTCAATGTGGATGCCTTTCAAGTAGTCTTATGTAATGGGATGAGCTGGATTCACGTGTTATATATAAGTGCATCCAAACTGAACAAGCTTACCATATGCTTTGCAAAACGTGGTTTTCTAGAAGTTCTTAAGCCAATCACTTCTAGAAGTGTAGGTTCACAGAAAAGCTAAGTGGAAAGAACAGAGAATTCCCATCTACCCCCGTGCCCCCATGCACAACCTCCGCCACTATCAACATTTTCCACCAGAGTGGTACCTGTGTTACAATCAACGAACCTACATTGACATATCATTATCACTCAAAGACTGTATTTTACATCAGGCTTCACTCTTGGTACTATACATACTATGAGTGTCAACAAATGTATAATGACATTTGTATGCCATAATAGTATCAAACAAAATAGTGTCACTACCCCCAAAATCCCGTGTACTCTGCCTATTCATATCTTCCTCTCCACTAAATCCTGGCAAGCACTGATTCTTTTACTCTCTCCATAGTTTTGCCTTTTCCAGAATGTCATAGAGTTGGAATAATACAGTATGTAGCCTTTTCAGATTGGCTTCTTTCACCTAGTAATATATATTTAACTTTCCTCCATGTCTTTCATGGCATGATAGCTCATTTCTGTTAAGCACCGAATAATAATCCATTGTCTGAATATACCACAGTTTTCCCATTCACCTACTGAAGGACATCTTGATTTCTTCCCAATTTGACAATTATGAAAAAAACTGCTATAAATACCATGTGCATGTCTTTGTGTGAACATAAGTTTTCCACAGCTTTGGGTAAATACCAAGGAGCGCAACTGCTAGACTGTATGATGAGTATATTTAGTTTTGTAAGAAACTACCAACCTGTCCAAAGTGGCTGTACCATTTTACATTCCCACCATCAGTGAATGAGAGTTCCTATTGCTCCATATCCTCGTCAGCAGTTGGTGTTGTTAGTGTTCCAGATTTTGGCCATTCTAATATATGTGCAGTATTATCTCACCGCTGTTTTGATTTGCAGCTCCCTAATGATATGTGATACTGAACATCTTTTCAAATGCTCACTTACTATCTGTAAATCTTCCCTGGTGAAGTATCTTTTCAGATCTTTTACCAACTTTTTAATAGGGCTGTTTATTTTCTTATGATTGAGTTTTAAGAACTTTTGTATATTTTGGATAATAGTGTTTCATCCGATGTGTCTTTCACAAATATTTTCTCCCATTCTATGACTTATCTTCTCATTCTCTTGACAATGGCTTTCACAGAGCAGGAGTTTCTAATTTTAATGAAATCCAGCTTACCAATTATTTCTTTCAGGGATCATGCCTTCGGTGGTATACCTAAAAAGTCACCATCATACCCAAGGTCATTTAGGTTTTCTTCTGTTTTATTCTAGGAGTTTTACATTTAGGTCTGTGATCCATTTTGAGTTAACTTTTCTGAGGTGTATAAGGTCTGTGTCTAGATTCATTTTTTGCATGTGAATGTCCAGTTTTTCCAGCACCATTTATTGAAAAGACCATCTTTGCTCCATTATATTGCCTTTGCTACTTTGTCAAAGAACAGTTCACTATATTTATGTGAGTCTAATTCTGAGTTCTCTTGCTACATTCCATTGATCTATCTGCCTATTCTTTGGCCAATACCACATTATTTTTATTATTGTAGCTTTATATAAGTGTTGAAGTCAGGTTGTATCAGACTTTTGACATTGCTATGATCTTGCTATAAACTCTTATTAGTTCCAGGAGCTTTTTTGTCAATTATTTTGGATTTTCTTCATAGAAGAAAATCCAGTCAAGTGGGAAGAGAAGCTGGGGATAGAGCTGTCCTGCAGAAGCATCAACTGTGTTTTCCAAGATCAACACAAGGTTGACTGGATATACAGGAAGTAATGTCCGACTCATGCAAATGAAGTCAAGAATCTAAGGTTGAAAATGCCAGGCCAAAATACACAACAAGAGAGTTGACGGAAAGTGAACTGCACTTCCACCACATACAGAAAAAAGGTCTTTATTTTTCATGGTTGACATGAGAACCCCATGAAAGTGAGTGTACTCAGGTTCCCTTTAAAAGAAAGCAGTGAGTAGGAGCACCCAGAGAGGCAGATGACTCCAACAGACAATCTGAGGGCACTTTAAGAAACTCTAACGTGCCCATAAGTGCATTAGCTGAGGATTTCCTCCACATCACAGAGCCCTAAAGCCTCATTACAACGTGACATACCATGTGAGGATATGTTGTTCTCCACTTTCACTTCTCTTTCTGGGGATCCCATCAAGAGTATTTACCAGGAGGATATGTAGGTGAAGACAGAAAAGGCAAAAGAGGTAAAATGGCAATCCTGTATATACACATCATCTACTAGATTAAAAAACTCAAGCAGACACCAGCTTGAGGAGGCAGAAATTTCCCAGTATTCAGGAATGTAAGGTTTTAATTATTATACTACCCTTGGCTTCTAAGACTTTGGAAGTGACCACAGCATGTTTGGTTACTGAAGAGTAACCACACAGTTATAGTTCTCTCTAGAGATTTCCTGCCAGACACGGTAAGGGCAGATCTCCAAGACAGTTTTCAATGGAAGGAGAAGGAGAAGAAAGTAACTTTCTCTTTACTCTTATCAAAGGAAGCTGCATAAAGTGTTGGTTGTGACCTGTTTTGAAAAGAAGTCCTCTCTTTGGATATTATAGAAAGTGTCTAGCTTCCATTTACCTCTAAATGTTGTGGAATGACAATATCCAAAAAAAAGTCATAAAAAGACAGCTTTCTTGGAATGGGCTGTGTAAACATGGACAAATAACTTATGAGGCCGCCTTACCTGTGATACAGGAGATGATAATGCTCAATTCAGAGTTCTGATGCTCAGATGAGAGCTGAGAACAACAATAACCCCCCCAAAAATTATCTGGTACAACCAAACAGAAAACTCGGATAATATCCATAAAACGAATGTTACGAGAAGACACGGAAGATGGTGGACTAGGAGGCACTATGAATAGGTCCATCCACCAAAACAACTATTGAGTTGGCAACTATTTTAAAGCTTTGAGGTCTACTTGAACACTTGGTAGCATCCAGGGGAATGCTTAATAATGAAAGGAGCAGGAAAATGTTGGTGAATTTCAGCCCTTGGAATTTGAGGTCCCCCCAAATAAGCATAAGGGTACTAATGTCTGACTCATTTAGGAAGAGAAGTCAGGTCTCAGTCTGCCCCTGTAGAATGTCCAAAGGTACTCACTTGGGAGTGAACTGCAATTCTACCACCCACAGGAAAAAGAGCTCATTCTCCATGGTGGACATGTAGACTCATAAAACAGGAGTGTGGTGGGAATTTGTTCCATCTTCATGAGGGAGGGACAAAAATTACTTCACTCTTGCTTCAAGCAAATGAGTAAGACCTTCAGAAGACTATAGTAATATTCACTGGAGTTCCAAAGATACAAGACCTAGTGTCTGAATCATGCAGCAAGAGAATGTGGGGCTCTTCCTACCCCTCTAGAAGGTTCAGGATGCAGCATTAGCATCCCACCTCCTGCAGAAATGGCCTTATGACAGCCTTTCAAAGAAGAAAGAAGGTAAGCGGGACATGGTCTCAGAGGAAGGCATCACAGGCCTCTCATCCTCTACCATTCTGGGAGGACCACAGGACATTCAATCACAGTCAGATGAGCTATGCTTCAAGCTTTTCCCAGCCTGGCCTACATGGATACATCCAAGGTGACCAGGGGGAAAATGTAGTGCCAACCCTATACACATGCATAATACCAGGACAATCATTTGTGATTCTCACCTTGATGAGCTAAAAGCTCACTGTCCTTGCTTTGAATTCCTACATTTTTGACTAAATCTAACATTTGATTTCTATTATTAATAAGAAGACCTACAATCCTAGATATCAAGATATAAAGTTTTATACCTGTCATCTCATTTCAGCTGTAATACATAGGGAGTGTCATAAAATATCTCCCATGCAAAGAAGAAGAATCTGAGGCCCAGAGAGAGTAAATGTCTCTCCCAAGGCCACACAGTCAATAATTGGTAGAGCTCAGAATTAAACCAGAAATAAAGAATCAAAACCTGTGTGTTCAGACAAGAGGGAGAGGAAGTCATCACACCAGATGAAGGTGTCACCCCATATCCTCCTGGGGAGGTTATCTTCTTCTTTCAGAGTAACCCTGAGACCATAGCAGTACACTTACTGGAAACATAAGGCTGTATACAAGGACAGAGGAATGTTTGAAATATGTAAAGTGCATTAGAAATTACCAGCAGTGGGACTTCCCTGGTGGTCCAGTGGTTGAGAATCCGTCTTGCAATGCAGGTGATGCCAGTTCGATCCCTGGTTGGGGAACTAAGATCCCACATGCCACGGAGCAACTAAGCCCACTTGCCACAACTAGAGAGCCTATGTGCCACAACTACAGAGCTCACTTGCTCTGGAGCTCCTGTGCCACAACTAGAGAGAAACCCATGCACCACAACGAAGAGCTCACACGATGCAATGAAAGATCCTGCATGCCGCAACTAAGACCTGACGCAGCCAAAAAATAAATAAATAAATATTTTTTTAAAAAGAAAATTACCAGCGGTGCCTACAATTAATGATGTAAAGACTGAAGATGCAGTGATTTAGACGTGTCTCTAAAATTCTACATTGAACAGGATGTTGAAAGCGACACATCCCCTCATCTGTAAGAGACATGGCAAATATCCAAAGGGCAAATCATTAAATACCCAGTACAACCATATTGTAAGTTGAGGAGCTAGGCCATCTTGTAAAGAAACAGACCATAACTGGTTGTGCTAGCATTATCCCATGTTCCAGCCCAAAGAATACAAAAGGGTTTAGCTGGAAGGAATACAGAATTTTTTAGTGTCAGTGGTCAATATGGTAGGCATATTCTCCACCAGCAAGAGCCTGCCCTCCTCAATCCCAAAACACATGATCTTTTTAAATGAGAGGTAACCTTCTGGGGAATTGCGACATTAAAAACCAAAACTGACTTTGTTAATCAAGTGTTTCACTTGGAGCTGAGCATCGGTAATGTATTCATCTCCTCCAGAATATTCCTTAAGAATTCAAGCCATCCTTCAATGGTAACTCCTACTTTGCTATTATATAGAGAACAAATGATCCAGCAAACATCTTAGGTAGCTACCCAAGCTGTGTATTTCATCCTGTAAACCAAGCACCATTGTTGGAGCAACCAAACATGAAGCAAAGTCTTAGAATCCTCACATAGAACTCCCACTTGGGAGTGAACTGCACCTCCAGCACTTGCAGAAGAAAAGGTTATGTTCAGCAATGTCCACATGTAGGAACCACGATGGGGAGTGGTCTGAGGTCATATCTAAGTTAAATCACTCAAGAGGACACCTTAGACATGGAGAAAAGGAAATCCTCAGATACTGTGGATGGGAATGTAAATTGGTGCAGCCACTATTGAAGAGAGTATGGAATGTCCTCAAAAAATTAAAAACAGAATTACCATAAGATCCTGTTCTCCCCTTCTGGGTATTTATCCAAAGAATACAAAAACACTAATCTGAAAAGATTCTACACCCCTATGTTCATCGCAGCACTATTAACAACAGACAAGATACAAAAAGTGCTCATTAACAGATGAATGGGTAAAGAAGATGTGGTACACCAAGTGTTAGTAAGGATGTGGAGAAGCAGCATTCTCACTTGCTGCTGGTGGCAGTGTAAACTGATAAAAACTGCTTTGAAAGACAGTTTGACATTATTTACTAAAGTTAAAGACACACATATCCAAGGACTTAACATTTTTTTCCCTGAAGACCCAGCAGAAATGCCTGCACAAATGTGCACTGAAAGACATGAACAAATATATTCAGAGAAAAAGTATTTCAAACTGAAAATAACCCAACAATAGAGAAATCAATGGTGCTATATTAACTCCATGGAATGGTATGTAGCAATGAAAAAGAATAAATTACAGTTACACACAATAACTTGAAAGAATCTCACAAAATCTTGAGTGAAAGAAGCCAGGCACAAAATAATACCTATCATATTACTCCATTTCTATAAAGTACAAAAATAGGCAAAACTGATCTATGCTGTTAAAGTCAGTTTAGGGGTATCCTTGGGGGAGGTAATGACCGGAAGGGGGGCAGGAGGAAAGGCATCAGGGTTGCTGCTACAGTGCTGTATCTTGATCTGGGTGCTGGTTACGTGGTGTGCTCATTTTGTAAACATTTGGCATGCTACATTACAATTATGGTATGTGAACTTTTCTGTATGGATATTTTTTTCAACAAAAAGTTTTTTAAAAAATTTAAAAGTAACATATATCCAGAGAAAAGTATAATTCAAAAAAGATACATGCACCCCAATGTTCAATGCAGCACTATTTACAATAGCCAGGACATGGAAGCAAGCTAAAGGCCCATCAACAGATTGAATGGATAAAGAAGACATGGTACATATATACAATGGCATATTACCCAGCCATAAAAAAGAATGAAATAATGCCATTTGCACAACATGGATGGACCTAGAGATTGTCAAACTGAGTGAAGTAAGTCAGACACAGAAAGACAAATGTCATATGATATCGCTTATATGTGGAATCTTAAAAAAGGGGGGGTACAAATGAACTTATTTACAAAACAGAAGTAGAGTCACGGATATAGAAAATAAACTTATGGTTACCAGTGGGGAAGGGTGGGGGGAAGGGATAGTTAGGGAGTTTGGGATCGACATGTACACACTGCTATATTTAAGATGGATAACCAACAAGGACCCAATCATAGCACAGGGAACTATACTCAATATTTTGTAATAACCTATAAGGAAAAAGAAACTGGAAAAGAATATATATATTCTTTTATATATCACTGTGCTGTATGCTGTACACCTGAAACTAATCTGACATTGTAAATCAACTATACTTCAATTTAAAAAAAACAGACATGGTATGTGTATGTGCATATATATATATATATATATACACACACACACACACACACACACACACACACAATGGAATACTACTCAGCCATAAAAAAAGATGAAATCTTGCCATTTGCGACAACATGGATGGACCTTGAAGGTATTATGCTAAGTGAAATAAGTCAGACAGAGAAAGACATATACTGTATGATTTCACTTATATTTGGAATCTAAAAAATACAACAAACTAGTGAATATATCAAAAAGGAGGCAGACTCACAGATATAGAGAACAAACTAGTGGTTACCAGTAGGGAGAGGGAAGGGGGGAGGGGCAACATAGAGGCAGGGGCATAAGACGTACAAACTATTAGGTATAAAATAAACTACAAGGATATACTGTACAACACGGGGAATATAGCCAATATTTTACAACAACTATAAATGGAGTATAACCTTTAAAACTGTGAATCACTATACTGTACACCTGTAACTTATATAATATTGTACAGCAACTACACTTCAATTTTAAAAAGGGAAAGAAAAAGACAAATACTGTATGATTTCACTCATATGTGGAATATAAAAAACTAATAAACAAGCAAACAAACAAAAAATGAACAAATCAAACCAAACAAAAACAAACACGTAGATGGGAATTCCCTGGCAGTCCAGTGGTTAGGACTCTGTGCTTTCACTGCCAAGGAACCAGTTTCGATCCCTGGTCAGGGAACTAAGATCCCACAAGCTGCAAGGCATGGCCAAAAAAAAAAAACAAACAAACAAAAAACAAAAGACAAAAAAAACAAACACATAGAATCAGAGAACAGAGTAGTGGTTACCAAAGGGGGAGGGGTGGAGGGAGGGCAAAATGAGTAAAGGGGATCAACTATTCAGTGATGCGTGGAAACTGAGTTTTTGGTGGTGAACACATTGTAGAGTACACAGAAGTAGAAATATAATGTTGTGCACATGAAACATATATAATGTTGTAAATCAATATTACCTCAATGAAATAAATTATTAAAAATTATCTTTGTTTATGTGCCCAAAAAATAAATAAATTTTGAAAGAGGAGCCCTTAGAAAGAAAAGGGGACACACAACAATGGGGTGGGTCACAAAATCCTAAGGGCCAGGGTCCATCTATCAGCCAGTCACAGTAAAAGCACATTTCTGAAAGCCTGCATCGAATAGGATGTTGAACACAAGACCTCTCAGGTAAGAGACTTGGCAAAAGGTCTGTTATGGGTTTAACTGCGCCCCCCCACCAAAATAAAATTCCATATGTTGAAGTCCCAGCACCTAGAAGGATAGAATGTATCCTTATTTTGAAAAAGGGTTTTACAGAGGTAATAAAGTTAAAATGAGGTCATTGAGAGGGACTCTAAACTAATAGGACTGTTCTCCTTATAAGAGGAAATGTGGACACAGATACATATACATGGTATACGTATACATATACAATATACGGTATCGACCACGTAGCTGGCTATCTACAAGCCAAGGAGAGAGGCCTAGATCGTGAGACAACAAATTTTTGTTGTTTAAGGCACCCAATTTTGGTTACTTTCTTACGGTGGTCCTAGTAAATTAACACATCTCCAAAGGCCAAGACAATTGGTGTCAAATACACCCATATTCTAAGGTGAGGTGCTGCTGGTCAGCTGGCAAACAAATGGTACCAAAAGCGTCTGCCAGCATTATTCCATTAAACTACCACAGAGACATAAAAGAATTGACATAGAAGAAAGAAAAAAAAGAATTTTTCGAGAATTCTGCCAGTGGGCTGGGCATTTTCTCAGCACTCATAAGGAAGGGATAAGATTGTTACCCCCTTGCTGTAATCCGTTGAGCTGGAGAGAAAATGACTGAGGCCGATGAAGGTTGAAGGACACAGGAACTACTGTGTGACTCACACATGTAAAATCAAGAGGTTGAGGCTTGAGGTGCCCTTGGAGAAAGGACAGTTAGTGCATCTTGTGAGCGAACAGCAATTCCAAAGAAAGATATTAATTTCCTGGGTCAATATGTTGTCCTGGGAAAAAGAAAAACCTGAGAATTACTTCATGGGGAGGCCACCCAAGAGGACTACCTGGTAAAGAAGACAACAGAAGAGGAGGTCACAACAGGCCTAGGGATTGAGGGAGAATCTAAGAGACAAGTCAGAGGAAAGGCACCGCATGTGACAGGGGCATGAAGTCTGAGGTCCCTGAAGGAGAAGGAAAACGTTTCCCGAGTGCATCATATCATGGTGTCCTCCATATCGCAGAGCCTGTCTCCACACTACAAGTTAGCCAACCATGTCATGGTGTGCTCTTCTCTCTGAGCCTTTCTCTCTCTGAGGAACACATCAGGGGGAGAAGAATGAGCAAGTGGTCAACTGGAGAGCAGACTGAGAACAGAAAGGCACACTCACATATACACATCACTTGCAGGATTCCAGTCTTCAGAAAGGACCCAGCTGAGAATGGAAGATATTTTCCAAGATTCGGGAATTGAGGTTTGGATTAATAAAACAGGACAGTCTTCTTACCAAATGGAAATGGTGACAGAACATTTTGCTATGTAAGAACAACCAGAAAAAGGATGGGAACCTCCTGGGCTTTCCTACAAAACATGGGAAGAACTCCCCAAATCATTTTTCATAGGGGAAAAGAACACAGATACAGTTACTTTCTTTTTGACCCCACTGACATCAACTCAACAGGAGCTCAAGAGAAGAAATCGTGACCAAATTCGAATCTGACTATGCTCTAAAGTTTTATAACAACACAGAAGTCATAGTGAGGACTGCAGGAAAGCCATGCATGTTTGCACTATTTGATAACACAAGGTAGGAGATTAAGACACATTGCGTCTTAACCTTCTTCCCAAAAACATATACTTCTATTATTTTTAAGTGACCTTTGAAATCACAAAAGAAAAGACACTCTCTGAAAAAACTCCCTGGTTTAAAGACCCCTGCATGGAGGTTGGGATACAGGTAAGCAATGAAACGATGCACTTTTAAAATTATACTCATGAACATCCAGAAAACTCACCTCCTGAAAGGGCCCATCCATAAACACGTCAGTCCTCATTCCAACATGAGAAATATCTCCACACGCAGTCCAAATAAAATCTTAACCATGCAGATGGGAACTTATGAAGCACAGTGGTTAGCGCTCCATTTTCTGTACAGCTGAAAGCTTTGGCAATCTTGGATGCCTTCAAATCTTGACCACTGCATAAAGCTCCTGATTCATATCAGAGGCAGGATATCGAGTGCTACCCTAAACACCTCTGTTCTTCAAACCCAGCACAACTAGCAGGGCTCCCTCAACTGCCAGACAAAAAGGAAGTTGAGGTTTTGTATTTTTAAATTTGTCTTTTAAAATATGAAAAATGGGCTTCCCTGGTGGCGCAGTGGTTGAGAATCCGCCTGCCGATGCAGGGGATACGGGTTCGTGCCCCGGTCCGGGAAGATCCCACATGCCGCGGAGCGGGTGGGCCCGTGAGCCACGGCCGCTGAGCCTGCGCGTCCGGAGCCTGTGCTCCGCAACGGGAGAGGCCACAACAGTGACAGGCCCGCGTACAGCAAAAAAAAAAAAAAAAAAAAAAAAAAAAGATGCAAAGCTGTTCTTTTGTATCACAGAGATTGCCATTAACTAAAGTAAAAGGAAAACCTTAATACCTTCTTTAAAAAAAGAAAAAAGTAGTCCCTTGAGAAAACCCACTTGTATAAAGTCCCCTGTTTGAAGGATGGGGTTAAGCTTGGATGAGAAATGATCCTCCACAAAATCAACGAGGCTGCTAACCCAGAGACCTAAAGGCAATTATATATATGATGAGGTCTGCACGTACTCTGACAAGTCACAGAACACCAGGATAAAGGGACACTGGGTTACATCCACATTGCTGGTTACACCCACAGACGGGTTCCTAGATTACTCCCAAATCATCACCATTTTATCACTTTCTCCTTTCCTTTTTCTCTACTGTTCCCCATGTCTCTTGTGTTCTCATTCATTTTGCTGAGTGATATATACCCAAAAAAGCAGTGATTCTCTAACTGAAGACAGGACCCCAATCATTAAAAGAAACTTTCACAGGGTTATCTGGGAAAGAAGAAGACTAGCGGAATCCATTTCCACATACTCTTCTCCCATACATACGGTTTCCTACGTTAGACGGGCCCAAGAATGACTATGGAGCACATCCAGTGTCTCTTCCCTCCCTTTCACTGGCAACTTGTCCTATTTTGACCTTCAGGTTCTCACCTATATTCTTTTAAAAGGGCAGTGTAACCTTATCAGTCTCCAGATAAAGGGGATTAAAAGTCACATGGAGTAAATCTGTCAAAGGAAACTGAGTCGCTAATAGCTCATGCCATATGGGTAAAACAAGGAGATGGGGCTCCCTGAGGTACCACCACCAGCACTCACAAAAGTTTGGATCACGCTTTCTACTTTGGTGTTTGGAGACCTAATATCACAATCCAAGTGGCAGAAGGAATACAAAGGCAGGGAACTCATATTTCCTAAATTGAAAAGCTACACGCATTGGTCACCAGGATTGAATTAATACCTGAAGCTGGAATCAAATCAATAGCCAACAAAAAAACAAGTCTTTTCAGGGCCCTTTGCAAATACAAAAGAGGCTCCCAGAGAATACCAGGAGAATCTAAGTACCCCCACATGACTGTTGGGGGATAAGTTTGGACAGGAGATAATCCATATGAAATTCTCTTTGAGAGCGATGAGGAGGCATTTATTCCAGAATGAACTGAAATACTCACATATGTGGCACAGTCTTCATGCACCCTGACCATAAAAGAATGAGGGGATGAAGCTATACTGGCTTTCCCCCACTTTCGAGGTAAGTAAACTGGATGAGTAAGTGCACTCAAGGGCCTACAAGTAAGGGTGTAGTGGGTGAAGGTACTGTGGTTCTGACATGTCTCTGAAAGCCTGCCTTCATAGGATGATCTAAGCGACACATCCTCAAACATAAAAGTTTTGCTAGAGACTCCAAAGGCCAAAACAATAAATGCAAAGTACCTGATATTCTACAGCAAGGTTCTGAGGTATCTTACCACAAATTAAACCAAAAATGGTTCAGCTGGCATTAGCCCACTGCACAGGCTTCTAGGATATAAAAAGTTGAGTTGGAAGGAGGAAAGGCATTTTGGAGGGAGTTGTCAGTGTAGCAGACACTTTCTTACCAATCCTGACTCTGGGCCTCCTCCCCTTTGCCTAACCTTGCAATTAAACATTCTATTTAAATAGGAGGTACCAGCTGGGGAAATGCCACATTTAGAGCCCAAATTTATTTTCTAAACTGTGTGCTCCACTGGGTCCGAAATACTGGTTTTCTATCTATCTTACTCAGTCTAATCTCCGAGAATCTATGCATCCTGGAACGATATGGGGCCTGAATAATCGAGTGAAACTCCCATGAAGCTGCCGACTACTGGGTTTGTTTTCCCCTGAAGGTGACACCATTGTCTGCCTGGATGTGACAGGGGAATAAAAATATAAAATACAGTCCTAATAAGAGTCCTTGCATATTGCTCCATTTGTAATGCAGGCGGGGATGTCAGTGCCATTCTTTGTAAAAGTATCTATTACATCTGTGGCCAGAGGGACCCCGGAAAGGAGGTTAGGGTGTCACGTCTAGTTCTCCTGGCTATAAGATATGGAGATCTCTTTTGTACTTGTGTGTGGCTGTCACTCGGGGCACATTTAGCAGGCTACCTTGGTTTCATGTGCTGGAATCACTATGCCTTAGTTTGGGACCAGATTCTGAATTGAAGATGGACTACCATGCCCTATGCGGTGGTCTATCCAGGTGACCATGATCCTAACTTTGGCAGTTCAGGTCTGATGAGCTTGATGATCTTACTGATTTTCATCTTGGAAGGGTCCTTATCCATGTACCTCCACAGAGAACACAAAAATAGGTGTGCATCTTGGGTAATGTGCAGATGATTTTTGTTTCCGCGGAGCTGAGATACGATGATCCAGTCGGCACACTGTCAGACACCAGACCAAACTGTAAACTCATAGGTGACTGCCCATGAGTGATTCAAAACGTAAAAAGGTGCATTTGGGGGGATATTTTTCCAGGGCAAGCACCATAGCCCACATCTCCACTTTTCTTTGGGGTTAGACAGCTTCCGCAGCCCACTACAACCCATCTGCCTTAAACTTAGCTGATGAGTCCCTGAATTAGACGCAGCATGCTCAGGAGCCTAGGTGTATCAAAGCCACCAGAGGCTGAGGTGCTGCCACAATATCTGCATCTGAGACAGCTACATCTGGAGCGTGACTGGCTATCTTTTCCTGCACCTCTGAGACACCATTGGAGCCCAGTTTGCTTCTTCCCTAAACATACCACTTTCACATAAAATGGACATTTTCTGGGCTTCCCTGGTGGCACAGTGGTTGAGGGTCTGCCTGCCGATGCAGGGGACGCGGGTTCGTGCCCCGGTCCGGGGGGATCCCGCGTGCCGCGGAGCGGCTGGGCCCGTGAGCCATGGCCACTGAGCCTGCGCGTCCGGAGCCTGCGCTCCGCAAAGGGAGAGGCCACAACAGAGGGAGGCCCGCGTACCGCAAAAATACATAAATAAATAAATGGATGGAATTTGTGGGTATCTTGAGGAATTTAAAATCCAGAATCAGAACTCCCTAATTTTTTTTCTTTTTTTGGTATTGTTAGTCAGTTTTCTTGTTTTTTTGTCTGTTTGTTTTTTAAAACAGATTAGAGCAATGGCCTGAATCTAACAAGTGCAAGAGGGTTTCCTTTTCTCCACACCCTCTCCAGCATTTGTTGTTTGTAGACTCTCTGATGATGCCCGTTCTGACCAGTGTGAGGTGATACCTCATTGTAGTTTTGATTGGCATTTCTCTAATAATTAGTGACGCTGAGCATCTTTTCAGGTGTTTGTTGCACATCTGTATGTCTTCTTTGGAGAAATGTCTCTTTAGGTCTTCTGCCCATTTTTGGAGTGGGTTGTTTGTCTTTTTGATATTGAGCTGCATGAGCAGTTTGTGTATACTATTGATTCTATGTATAAAATAGATAACTAATGAGAA
The DNA here is from genome assembly GCF_002837175.3 of Physeter macrocephalus. Classification (NCBI taxonomy): domain Eukaryota; kingdom Metazoa; phylum Chordata; class Mammalia; order Artiodactyla; family Physeteridae; genus Physeter; species Physeter macrocephalus. The sequence continues at coordinate 7,645,429 of NC_041234.1, forward strand.
CATACTGTGTAGCACAGGGAACTCTACTTAACGCACTGTGGTGACCTAAATGGGAAGGAAATCGAAAAAAGAGGGGCTATATGTATATGTATAGCTGATTCATCTTGCTGTACAGCAGAAATTAATACAACATTGTAAAGCAACTAAACTCTGATAAAGATTAATGAAAAAAAAAGAAAAAAGAAAATCAGATAGGAAGGCTTTGAGGTGTTTTACTCTAGAATTACAAGTGCAGTGCTTATAGACAGAAAACCAGTAAACTAGAACAGAAAGTCAAGAGATAGTACATATGAAGCTAAAAACAGAAAAAAATATGACATCTCAAACCATTCAGGGAAAGAGAAACTACATAAAAATAATCTGCAAATGTATCAGATACATAAATGTAAAAAAAAAAACTGAAATCACTAGGATAAAACACGGATGATTTCCCCAATAACCTGTTGAGAAACTCTTTCTAACTATGACTGAAAATCTAAGTGCAATAAAATAAATAATTGATAATAAATAAATAAAAGACATAATTAAACATTCTATGTAAATGGGAGGCTCCCTCCTGGGGAACTGCCACATTTAGAACTCAAACTAGGTTTCTTAAGCAAGTGTTCCACTGAAAACTCAGCAGCAGCCATCCCTTTCTCTTTTTCAGTTTCTTCCATGAGAATCCAAGCCATCCTGCAGTGGCACCTGCTACCTGGCTATTCAACAGAGCATCACCGATCCAGCAAACATCCCAAGTAGCTCAAAATGCTGAGTATTTCTTCCTACAATCAGGCATCATTGTCTGATCGGATGCAGCCAACGAATCCCAAAATGAAGCTAAGTCTATTACAGAAATTCCCCAATCTGCTCTGAGAACGGGTTTGGCAATATCATACTCAGAAAACGTATCTACTGCTGCCTATGACCAATGGTACACTTGAAAAGAGAGTAGAATACCAGCTCTAGCATTTTTGTCTCTGGGACCCAGAGATCCCCTCTGCTCAACTGTACAGTTGGCACTCTGCACATTTCCAGGATTCCATGGCCTCATGTGATGAAATCTCTAGGTCTTGTTTTGGGCCAGGTCCCAAATTGCAGATGAATAACCATTGCAGTTGGCACTGGTCCTATCCTGGGCAGGACATGTCTGATGAGCTTGTTGATTCCACTGAATTTCCCTCAAAGGGTCTTTATCCACGGGTATTCATAAAACACATGAACAGATGGTACGCACCTTTAGCATTCTGCCGATAATGTTCACTCCAACAAAGGCTAAAACTTGATCATCCAGTCTTTCAGCTGCCAGCCACCAGCCCACACTACCAACACATTAACTTCTACCAGGAGTCGGTAAAAATGTAGCACGATGTATTTGGGGACTTATTCTCCGGGACAAGCACCACACCCCAAACTCTACTAATTGAGCAGAATTCCCATTGCAGGTACAGTTGTAAATGCTTTTCTTTGGTACTGTGCAGCTACACTGGCTCACATTCACCACTAGACTTTAATTTAGTGGATGAGTCCATAAACTAGACCCAACCACCCACAAGAAACTTGGTATACCAAAGCCACCAAGTAGCCTGAGTTGATGACCCAAATCCATACGTCTGAGAAAGCCATACCTGGAGAGTCACTGGAAACATTTTCCTATAGCTACGAGACACCACTAATGCCCAGTTAACTTCTTTCCTTGATGTGCCACTTCCACATAAACATGAAGGCTCACTGGGTTCTAACAACTTTATGCATTTCCCATGTTACCAATCCCTCGATAGGGACAGGAGGGTTTAAAAACCCCTGCTATTGCTTTGTTGCTCTTTTGATGTCCATCATTACTCACTAACAAGCCAGCGACAGTCTTTCAAATGGAGTGTGCTCAGTTGCGGTGTCAGACTAGCACCAAAAGCAAAAGCACAAATGGCAACATTACCTTGACATCCTCAAAGAGACTGAGCTGCCAATGTTAGACATTATATTAATGACAATTTCAGGAACACTTCTGAGTACATTTAGTGGCATTAATAGACTATAAGCCATTATTTCATTGATGTATGAATGTGAACAATGACATATTAGAAGGGGAAAACAAAACCCCAAAGTGCATCATTTCCTTATTTGGGTGGCTATTTCTTAATATGTGACTGGTTAATCTAGTGCCAATTACTAAGAAGTTGGACCGTTCTGACCAGTGTGAGGTGATACCTCATTGTAGTTTTGATTGGCATTTCTCTAATAATTAGTGACGCTGAGCATCTTTTCAGGTGTTTGTTGCACATCTGTATGTCTTCTTTGGAGAAATGTCTCTTTAGGTCTTCTGCCCATTTTTGGAGTGGGTTGTTTGTCTTTTTGATATTGAGCTGCATGAGCAGTTTGTGTATACTATTGATTCTATGTATAAAATAGATAACTAATGAGAACATACTGTGTAGCACAGGGAACTCTACTTAACGCACTGTGGTGACCTAAATGGGAAGGAAATCGAAAAAAGAGGGGCTATATGTATATGTATAGCTGATTCATCTTGCTGTACAGCAGAAATTAATACAACATTGTAAAGCAACTAAACTCTGATAAAGATTAATGAAAAAAAAAGAAAAAAGAAAATCAGATAGGAAGGCTTTGAGGTGTTTTACTCTAGAATTACAAGTGCAGTGCTTATAGACAGAAAACCAGTAAACTAGAACAGAAAGTCAAGAGATAGTACATATGAAGCTAAAAACAGAAAAAAATATGACATCTCAAACCATTCAGGGAAAGAGAAACTACATAAAAATAATCTGCAAATGTATCAGATACATAAATGTAAAAAAAAAAACTGAAATCACTAGGATAAAACACGGATGATTTCCCCAATAACCTGTTGAGAAACTCTTTCTAACTATGACTGAAAATCTAAGTGCGATAAAATAAATAATTGATAATAAATAAATAAAAGACATAATTAAACATTCTATGTAAATGGGAGGCTCCCTCCTGGGGAACTGCCACATTTAGAACTCAAACTAGGTTTCTTAAGCAAGTGTTCCACTGAAAACTCAGCAGCAGCCATCCCTTTCTCTTTTTCAGTTTCTTCCATGAGAATCCAAGCCATCCTGCAGTGGCACCTGCTACCTGGCTATTCAACAGAGCATCACCGATCCAGCAAACATCCCAAGTAGCTCAAAATGCTGAGTATTTCTTCCTACAATCAGGCATCATTGTCTGATCGGATGCAGCCAACGAATCCCAAAATGAAGCTAAGTCTATTACAGAAATTCCCCAATCTGCTCTGAGAACGGGTTTGGCAATATCATACTCAGAAAACGTATCTACTGCTGCCTATGACCAATGGTACACTTGAAAAGAGAGTAGAATACCAGCTCTAGCATTTTTGTCTCTGGGACCCAGAGATCCCCTCTGCTCAACTGTACAGTTGGCACTCTGCACATTTCCAGGATTCCATGGCCTCATGTGATGAAATCTCTAGGTCTTGTTTTGGGCCAGGTCCCAAATTGCAGATGAATAACCATTGCAGTTGGCACTGGTCCTATCCTGGGCAGGACATGTCTGATGAGCTTGTTGATTCCACTGAATTTCCCTCAAAGGGTCTTTATCCACGGGTATTCATAAAACACATGAACAGATGGTACGCACCTTTAGCATTCTGCCGATAATGTTCACTCCAACAAAGGCTAAAACTTGATCATCCAGTCTTTCAGCTGCCAGCCACCAGCCCACACTACCAACACATTAACTTCTACCAGGAGTCGGTAAAAATGTAGCACGATGTATTTGGGGACTTATTCTCCGGGACAAGCACCACACCCCAAACTCTACTAATTGAGCAGAATTCCCATTGCAGGTACAGTTGTAAATGCTTTTCTTTGGTACTGTGCAGCTACACTGGCTCACATTCACCACTAGACTTTAATTTAGTGGATGAGTCCATAAACTAGACCCAACCACCCACAAGAAACTTGGTATACCAAAGCCACCAAGTAGCCTGAGTTGATGACCCAAATCCATACGTCTGAGAAAGCCATACCTGGAGAGTCACTGGAAACATTTTCCTATAGCTACGAGACACCACTAATGCCCAGTTAACTTCTTTCCTTGATGTGCCACTTCCACATAAACATGAAGGCTCACTGGGTTCTAACAACTTTATGCATTTCCCATGTTACCAATCCCTCGATAGGGACAGGAGGGTTTAAAAACCCCTGCTATTGCTTTGTTGCTCTTTTGATGTCCATCATTACTCACTAACAAGCCAGCGACAGTCTTTCAAATGGAGTGTGCTCAGTTGCGGTGTCAGACTAGCACCAAAAGCAAAAGCACAAATGGCAACATTACCTTGACATCCTCAAAGAGACTGAGCTGCCAATGTTAGACATTATATTAATGACAATTTCAGGAACACTTCTGAGTACATTTAGTGGCATTAATAGACTATAAGCCATTATTTCATTGATGTATGAATGTGAACAATGACATATTAGAAGGGGAAAACAAAACCCCAAAGTGCATCATTTCCTTATTTGGGTGGCTATTTCTTAATATGTGACTGGTTAATCTAGTGCCAATTACTAAGAAGTTGGACCAACTCTCTAAGGCAGACCATCTGCTGCTCTTGTCCCGTGCAATCTAAATAATGTCATCCATGTAATGGTACCAGGACACCTGTGATGAGGTTTCAGCCTTCTGTGCTTTCTGACCTATCTGCTGGTGTAAAACTGCGTGTCTCATCGCATTGCCACATTAACGTATAACATACTCTGACCCATGAAGGCAGACTCTAATCACACAGGTTCCGTGGGAGTTGAAAAAAGCATTAGCATGTCCATCACTGCACACAAGACCCTTCAGTATGCACAATGGAGTCCGAGAATGTTATGATATCGGAACTACAAAGGCAAGGAGGACGGCTACCACACAGAGCTTCATCTACAATGAGGCATCAAGTAGCCTTCATTTTTTTCTCTGGCTGCCTAGGGATACAGCCTCTTTAAGCACATCCACCTCCATTAGTCCCTTGGTCAATGTAGAGACCTTCTTTTATACATCCTTCCAATCAGAATTCTGCCCTGCTTTACTGATACCTCATGGCTGGGTTGGGGCAACCTGGCGGGCTCCCAGTTGTCCATTTGTCCCACTACCACTGTTCTATCATGGCACTTCCCCATTGGGAACACCCCTACAATCAAGAAAAGAATTACATAGATTTGACCCAACTCTTCCCACATTCAAGCAGTACTGGTTACAACAACGTGTGTGCGTATTGATCAGCTGTGTGTTTAGATCTGGCTGGGGAGTGACGTGCCTCTCCACCTCCCACAGAAGTTCAGTTTTGTGCTCTCCATGTGGACACACAGACCCTGAGAACGGGAATGTGGTAAGACTTTTCACTCCGAAGAAGGAGGAACAGGGATTATTTCCCCCTTACTTCAAGCAAAGGACAAAGAGCTTCAGAAAGTCTGTCTTATGTCCTGTGGAGTCTGCAAAAAAACCACAAGACAATATCTGGCTCATGCAATGAAGTCAAGAACCGGGGGCTAGAGCTGCACCTGCCAGAAGGTACAGTAAGAATGCTGGCTTGGGAGTGCACTGCGCTTCCACCACATGCACAAGAAAGGACTGTGCTTTTCCTGTCCACGTGTGAGCTCTGCAATGCTGAATGACCTGAGCCTGCATTAAAATGAAAGCACTAAAGAGGATCCCTTGGGGAAAAAAGGAAAGCAAAACAAAGTGGTAAGTCACAACATTCACTGGTCTAGAATGAGTCTAGTGCCCAGTCAGAGAACAGGTACATTCCTGAAAGCCTGCATTGAACGGGAGGTTGAACACATGCCCGCTCAGGTAAGACATCTGACAGAGGCTCACTTATGTGTTAAACTGTGCTCTCCCCAAAACTCACATGTTGAAGCCCTAACCCCCCAGTGCCTCAACATAAGACCTGATTTGGAGATAGGGTCATTAGTGAGATAACCAAGTTAAAACGAGGCCATTAGGCTGGCCCTCATCCAATGTGTCCTTCTAAGAAGAAGAAATGTGGACACAGGCACATACCCAGGGAGAACACCATGTGAACATGAAGATAGCCACCTACAAGCCAAGGACTCAGTCCTGGAAAACCCCTTTCCCTCGCATCTCTCAGAAGGAACGAACTTTGCCAACACCTTGGTCTTGACTTCCAGCCTTCAAATGATACAATAAATGTCCATTGTTTAAGCCACCCAGTTTGTAGCACTTTATTATGGCAGCCCTACAAACTATTACAGACTCCAAAGACCAAGACAATAAATGTCAAATACTTTCATATTCTAAAGTGAGGTGCTGGCCAGCTTACAAAATAATGGACTCAAATGGGTTCTGTCAGCACTAGCCCATTACCCAACACAGAGATATAAATGAGCTGAGGTGGAAGAAGGAGAAAAGAAATGTTACAGAGAGTTGTCGACATGGTGAGCATTTTCTCCACACTTATGAGGGAGAGGCAAATATTGTTTTCCCCTAGCTGCAAACTGGTTAGCTACAGAAAAGCTAACAGATGCCCATGGGGGTTGAGAAACACAGGAACTAGTGTCTGACTCACCCAAGTAAAACCAAGAGGGTGGGTCTGGATGTCCCCTGAAGAAAGGACAGTGAGTATGCACCTGGGAGTGGACAGCAATCCCACCATTTACAGATCTCTGATTTGCTCTTCGCCCTAAGCCCTTCTCTATCTGCGGATTGCACTGGTGGGGCACGGGGACAGTGAGAATGAGCCATTTGTCAACTGGGGAATAGACGGAAGATAAAAAGGCAGAAGTGGTTTGAAAATATGAGAGAAAAAGAGGCCCCCCTGAGAAAACTTACTAATGCAAAAAACCCTGCTTGAAGGGTGATAGAGAAATTCACAGAGGAGATGCTTCTCCAAGAATAACAAGAAGGTTACTAAAGAAGACATAGCTGAAGTAGTCACATAAGTGGCAGGGTCTGCATGCACCCTGACAATCCAGAGAAGGATGAAAGGAAACTGGGTTACATGCATATTGTACCCCACATTGTACTCAATTTCTCCCAAGTCACCCCCCTTTTCTCACTTCCTTCCCCTCTTCCTGCTTTCTCTACTTCTCCCCAAGTCTCCCATGTTCTCATTCATTATGCTGAGTAACAGCTACAAAGAATGCAGTGATTCTCTAACTGAAGACAAGCCCCCAGTCATTCAAGGAGACTTTCCTAGGGGTAGCTGGGCAAGGAGAATTCCAATAGAATCCATGCCCACACACTTATTCTATATGAATGGTTTCCTAAGTCAGATCTGTCCACCAATGAACATAGAGTACATCCAGAATCTTCTCCCTCCCTTTTCAAAATCAACTTGTCCCATTTTGACCTACAGGATGTCATCTATATTGTTCCAATATGGCACTGTGACATTATCAGGATCCAGAAAAGGGAGTCGAAAATCCCAAAAAGTAAAATGTCAAAAGCATCTGGGATCCTAACCACTCAGTCCATATGGGAGCTCGGGTTAAAATCAACATGGAGATGAGGCCCTTTGATGTACTGCTACCACCTCACATGCAAAGTTGGGATCAAACTTCCTACCTTGGGGTCCTGGAGGCCAAACATACCACAAACCAAATGCCTGAAGGAGTACATATATGGGGAGCTACTTTTTGCTAAAATGAAGGACTACACACACTGGTTGTTGGGACTGAATCAATACCTGAAGCTCTAGTAAAGTCAACAGCCAACAAATGCCAAATCTTTTTCAGAGGCCACTGAAAATACAAAAGAGGCTTTCCAAGAATGCTACCTAGTATAAATATCCCTCTTGAAAGGTGGAGGAGAATTTTGCAGGAAGATAACTCAAAATGAAGTTCTCTCTAAAAACCAAAAGGAGGCATTACCTGCAGAGAGAGCCAAAGGCAGTCACATATGTGGCAGGGCCTTCCTGCACCCCACCTATAAACCAATGGGATGAAAGAATACTGACTTCCCTCCACCTTTGAGGATAGGTAAAGTGGGTAAGTTAATGCCCCTGCATTATAAGAGCTTTGGCAGAGGCTCCAAAAAGCCAAAACCATAAATGCCAAGTAACCCACATTCTTAAAGTGTGAACTCCGCTACCTCGCCAGAACCTTGAACAAGGCTGTTTATGGAGATATCAGCCTATTGTCCACCTCTGGGGTATAAAAAGTTGAGGTGGAAGGAGAAGGAAAGGAATTTTGAAGGGAGTCACCAGCATGATGAGCGTTTTCTTCCCTGTTCTGTGGGCCTCCTCCACCACCTTCTCAACCTCATAGTTAAACCTTCTATTTAAATGGGCTGTACCAGCTGGGGAAATGCCACATTTAAAGAACAAACTTGCTTTCTTAAGTGTGTGCTGCACTGGGAACCAAGCATCGGTTGTCCACTTATCTTACACTGTCTCTTCTCTAAGAATCCACGTAATCCTTCAATGGCACCTGTTGACAATTAATGATATGGGGCATGAACAGTCCAGTGAAAGCCCATGAAGCTGGCCACCACTGGGTACGTCTCCCTCTGAAGGTGGCACCACTGTGTGATTGAAGTTGGTAAATACAAATATAAAAGTCCAAATAAGAGTCCTTGAGTACTGTCCATACTTGCTATGTGGACAGGCACATCAGTGCTGTTCCTTGAAAAGCTGTCTACTCCATCGAAGGCCAGGGGTACCCTTGAGAGGAGGTTAGGGCACCAAGACTGGTACTGCTGGCTATGGGACCCAGACATCCCCTCTCTACTTACCTATGCAGCTGGCACTCTGCACTTATTTCCAGGATTCCTTGCCCTTAGGTGCTAGAATCACTAGATCTTGTTTAGTGGTCCAGGTGAAGATGGATTACCATGCGCTGTGCGATGGTCTATCCAAGTGACCATGGTCTTAACACGGGCATCACAGGTGATGAGCTCCTTGATTCTACTGACTTTCATTCTTGAAGGGTCGTTATCCATGGGTATGCACAAGGGCCAGAAACAGGAGGTGAGCATCTAGGGCAATATGATAATAATTTTTGTCCTCACAGGGGCTGAGACTTGATCATCCAGTGATTATGCTGCCTAACACCAGCCAACACTGTCAATCCATGGGTCCTTGCCCAAGAGTTAGTCAAAATATATCCAGGTGAACTTGGGGCGGTGTTCCCCAGGGCTAGCACTGCACCCCATCACTCCGTCCATTGTGTAGAATCGCCTTTCCCATGCACAGATGCAAGCAGTTTTTTGTTAGGTTGTAAATCTTCCACAGCCCACTATGACCCATCTGCCTTTAACTTTGCTGATGTTTTCATGAACCATATCCAGGCATCCTCAGAAACCGGGGTGTACTGAAGCTACCAGAAGGCCGAAATGCTGACCTACTGTCACATACACAGTCCAACTAAGAGTCATTGCATAGATTTCCTCCACCGCCACCAGAAGGTGAGATGTTGGCAAAGTCTCTGCATCTGACACAGCTATATCTAGACAGTGACTTCTTCTTGTACCTGTGTGACACCATTAATGCCTAGCTTACTTCTTTGCTAAATTTACCACATTCACATAAGGTGGATATTTCCTAGGCAACACCCACTTGGTTGGTGGTCTCATTTGGGAGCCACCCCATGGTATGGGAAAAGTCAGGGGGTAACAACACCTGCTCTTACTTTTTTACTCTCTCAATACCCAGAGGCATCCACAATAGGTGAGCAGCAGTCTTTCAAATGGGGGATATTGCAGCAGTTTCAGCAAGGGCCACAAACAAATACCAAAGGGTGCCCTTGTCTAGTGGCCACATCTTTTTGACACAGGCTCTACTTGGCATAAATATCAGTCACAGACACTTTCCCTCAGAAGTACTGCACAGTACTTGCCTGAATGGAATCATGCTCTGTACAGCTTGTTGGAGAGTCCTAAGACAGGTTGCTGGTCAAATTAGATGCACTTTAAGATGTATAACGTCATGGGCTGAGCAGGATCCTTATGTGAGGTATAAAGCACATCCAGTACTGAACAAGCTTATCATAAGCTGTGCAAAATGTGGTCTTCTAGAAATTTTTAGGACATTTGCTTTTACTGAACAGACTCATCGATTGTTTGCAGACATCAGAACACATGGTTTCCAAGAACTATGCTTGGGAGGTTGGCTGCTGATTCTTTTTTTTTTAATTTATTTATTTTTTATTTATTTATTTTTGGTTGTGTTGAGTCTTCATTGCTGCGCACAGGCTTTCTCCAGTTGTGGCGAGCGGGGGTTACTCTTCGTTGTGGTGTGCAGGCTTCTCATTGCAGTGGCTTCTCTTGTTGCAGAGCGTGGGCTCTAGGCACGCGGGCTTCAGTAGTTGTGGTACATGGGCTCAGCAGTTGTGGCTCGCGGGCTCTAGAGCGCAGGCTCAGTAGTTGTGGCGCACGGGCTTAGTTGCTCTGCGGCGTGTGGGATCTTCCCGGACCAGGGATCGAACCCATGTCTCCTGCATTGGCAGGCGGACTCCCAACCACTGAGCCACCAGGGCAGTCCCTGGCTGCTGATTATTATAGGGTTAATCTTCAAGCTCTGGTTACTCAGATATTGGACTGCCTACCTAAGACAAACGGTATGTTGTCCTTAGCCTTTTGATTCAGAATATTGTTACCCATGTAATGTTACCAAGACAATCTGGCTGAGGTTTCAATCTTTTCTATGTCCCAGCCTGGAGAAAAATCAGTTTTAGGTCTTTGTGAGGCAACACATTGAACATATATTGTCACCTGAGAACCAGTGAAGGTAAATAGGCCCTGACCCCATGGATGCACTGGGATTTGAAGAAAGCATTAGCATGCCCACCATTACAAGCCAGCCTCTTCAGTCTGCACAGAGGACCTGTGATCATTATGAAACCTGGAAGTTTAGGTGCAAGGAGGACTGCTCCTCACTGAGGCTGCTGTATGGTACAGTGAGGCATCTAGTACTTTCTTGGCTTTTTTCATGGATAATTCAGGGCTATTTTAGGGTGGTATAGTATCTTTAAGCACCTCTGCCTCCATGAGTTCCATGACCAGTATAAGGACATCCTTTCACCCAACTCCACCTTCAAAACCTAGCGTCATACACTGCTTTCCTGATATATCATGGCTGTGCTGAGGAAGCCTGCTGGGCTCCCGCTTATCTACTTGTCCCAGCACCACTGTTCTGTCGTGGCACTTCACCATTGGGAACATCGCTTATAATCAAGAGAAAAATTACACATACTTAACCCAATTCCCCCCACAATACACCCACCCATACCAGTTACAACACCCGGCATGTGTACTGGCCAGAAAGGACCCACCTATAAACTCAGATAAGCTCATTCTTCAGTCTGTCTGAGAATTATTTCCAAATCCAGCAAGTGCACACCTTGACCATGACATCAGGGGCTTCTACACAGCATAGTTCCCAGTGTTCAAAATTGCCAGAATGATCTGGCAACCAAGATACAGTCAATTCCCCAACATACTTTAACCAGTGCATAAAGCTGCCAATTGCTCTTACAGACGGAGAGCCCTTGAACTCTACCCTGGACCTCTTTTTGTTGCAAGAAGTAAGGTATGGGTAGAAAGGTGATGTTGAAAGCACTGGATAAACATCTTCCTGAATAGCATCAATCTCAGCAAGGTTTTCTAGTTGATCTTCCACCTGTTGTTGGCAAGGATGTCATGGCCAGACTGACTTTGAATGTGGGGTCAGTCATTAGATGACCAGGTAATCTCCACTCCTTGTCCTCTAGCATGACTGGCAGGGCGCCATCATCTGTTAGCCAAGGGCCCAAACACATATAGTCAGTCTCACTGGGCATTTGTACAAATCTATCCCTAATATGACTTCTTTCCTACTTTTTACTTATATACCTCACTACATTTCTGCATGACTGACTGCCCCTTGTCACAAGACAACTTATCAGTGAGATCTGCTACTGCCTCCCAAGTCCTGTCCCATACTTAGCTAGTCAACCTGTGGGATCTCATCTGTATTTTTCCAAGAGGGCACTGTGACCTTATCAGCCTCCACGAAAAGAGAGTTTAAAATCCCATGGAGTCGGACTTCCCTGGCAGTCCAGTGGTTAAGACTCCACACTGCCAACACAGGGGGCACGAGTTCGATCCCTGGTCGGGGAACTAAGATCCCACATACTGCATGGCACAGCCAAAAGATAAAAAATAATAATAATAATAATAAAATAAAAATAAAATCCCATAGAGTCAATCTGTGAAAAGCAAGTGGGAAAGTCCCAGGTATTCTTGCCTCTTTAAGACTATAAGACAAACAGGCCACTACTGCAGCAGTTTTGTAGGAGCAACAAGCGTTCTCTCAGAAACATAGAATTCTTTAGTTTGTGAAAGACAACAGTGGTTCTTTGCATGCAAGATTCAGTGTGTGAGCCCATTTACATTATTTCAAGTACTGTAGTTGACAGATAGGCCCTGACTTTTATCGGGGATCATAAGACTCCCTTGCTGGCGGGCATGCAAGGCAATAGAAAATGACACCTCTAACTCATCAATCAACATAATTATACAGTGAAAACTTTGGATATCAGACAAATTTTTCTGATACCATATGAACATTCAAAATTCAAACATGTAACACATTTCAATACCAATGACATGTTGTTACATAGTATAGACAACAAACTGGTTCACAGACCTCTCAATGACAAAATCACTTTTAAGTTTTTATCTTTTAACTGCAAGTTCTCTCAGATGCATTCAACCTGTTTTTCAGAAACAGAAACCACAGGTATTTTACACAGACACCACAACACCAGCTTCCAGGAGACCATCTAACTCTCCTTGGCTGGGAGCCCAGGAAATAAGAGGTAAGGGGGGCAGGAAGTGCAGCTGGCACTAGTAAGCACAGGTTTGCACACACGTTTGGCCATTCTGTGGGCCTCAACAAACAAACTTTTATCAATAACTAGACACCAAACAGACAGGTGATGCCAATCTTACCTCTTCCTACCTAACCCTCCAAACTTTTTCAACAGGTAGCAGACACTATCCAATCCTAGAGAACCTACCTTACCCTAAACTGGCCCACAAACCTCGAAAGAGGTTGGACAGAGGGAGAACCCTTACGCTCCCCCTCCTCACCAACCATGGAGATAAGGGTGCACTACCAGATCCCAGGGAGCTATACCTCTCATAACCTGGCCTGCACTGCTCTACCAGATCTGGGGAGCCTTGATTTCTCCTAAACTCCTCTCGCTGTACACCCAGATTAGAGAGTCTTATCTCATCCACTAACCCAGCCATAGGATCCTAAGGACCACAGCTCTTAGGTGCATCATCTCTCCTAACATGGAACAGGCAATCCGGTAGTGGTGAGACCCTATCCTCCTCTCACCCACTGGCAGGTGAGAGTATGTGCTACCAGACGCAGTGGAATCTATCTTAGGCAGTAACCTGTGCAGGGTGGCCTCTTGCTTAGGAAAAGGGCATCATAACTTTTCTCAGCCACACATCAGTGCCAAGTCTGGCATCTCACGCACAGAGGCATGCAAGGCCAAGGCCAAGGCTCAAATTATTATCCCACCAAAAATACAAAAGGCCACTTTTACATTTTGACATTTTAATACTTACAAAGACACCAAAAAAAAGGAATGAGGCAAAACTGTCAGCTCCCCACGGTCCTTGTCCTCCACACCAAACTGATGACAGGGCGACAAAAGGGAGCAAATGACCTCGACACAAGTTGTAGGATGTCCCATTATGGAGGAGGCACCTCTAGACCGCAGCTAAGTGGTTTTCAATTCTGCAGCTCTGTACTCAAGTGTTAGAAGGGCAGAAATGCCCATGTCTCAACAGACCCTGAGTGGGTGAGAAAACTGCCTCATGGAGATGCGGGTTGCAATGGCTGACCCAAGGGCAAGAGCTTCCGAAACCTTCACTCCTGCTCCGTGGAGTTAGAACAACACAGAGCCTCGTGTCTGGCTCATGCAGAAAAAACAGCTGGGGCTGGGGCGGCCCCTGCCCAGAAAGACAGAAGGAGGCTGACATGGGAGAGAACTGCACTTCCACCAGCTGCAGCAGAAAGGAAGGTTCTCCAAGGTCGACACGTGGACCCTGAGAAAGCGAAACTGGTGGGCATTTTCTCCACTCTCACGAAGGAGGAACGAAGATTACTTCCCCCCGCCTCAAGCAAATGACAAACAGCTTCAGAAAGCTTGACGTATGTCCCCTGGAGTTAGAGGAACAGTGGGACTAGAGTGTGACTCATGCAAACGAAGTTGAGAACCTGGGGCAGAAACTGCCCAGATCAGAAGGTATAATATAAAGGCTGGCACAGAACACAGTGCTTTTTTACCACCTGCATAAGAAAGGACTGTGTTTTTCCATGGTCAACATGTGAACCCTGCTAAACGGAGTGGACTAAGTTTGTCTTAAAACGAAAGCACCAAGACCAGTGCCTAAAGAGAAAGAAAACCTCAACAGAAGAGAGGGCCACAAAAGCCTATATATTTAGGGGAAGTCTAATGCCCAGACAGAAGCTGCACCCATGGACCCTTCAGGTAAATGGAGACAGATACTAGTATGAGTATCACACAGGAAGAGAAGCTAGAGATGCAGCTGCCCTGTAGAAGAAAGGACTGTCTTCCAAGGTGGACATGTGGACCCTGAGAAAGGGACAGTGCTGGGCATTTTCTCTACTGTCATGAGAATAAAGATAGCTTCCCTCTGACCTTAATCAAGTGAAAAGGAGCTTAGAAACACTTGACTCACGTCTTCTGCAGTTAGCAAGACACAAGAACTAATGTCGGATTCATGCAAATGAAGCCAATTATCTACAGGTGAAAATGTCCAGCCAAAAGATGCAATAAGAGGAATGGCATAAAAGTATACTGCACTTAAGGCCACATGCAGAAGAAAAGCCTGTATTTACCATGGTTGACAACAGAACCTGGGGAAAGTGAGCGCACTCAGGTTGTTTTAAAAGGAAAGCACCGGGCTTCCCTGGTGGCGCAGTGGTTGAGAATCCGCCTGCCGATGCAGGGGACACGGGTTCGTGCCCCGGTCCGGGAAGATCTCACGTGCCGCGGAGCGGCTGGGCCCGTGAGCCATGGCCGCTGAGCCTGCGCGTCCGGAGCCTGTGCTCCGCAGCAGGAGAGGCCACAACAGTGAGAGGCCCGCGTACCGCAAAAAAAATAAAAAATTTAAAAAAAATAAAAGGAAAGCACCAAGATGGAGCACCTAGAGAGGCAGATGACCCCAACAAAAGTGTGGGTCACAAGAGAACAGGGTCTGACAGGGAGTTTATTGGCCAGTCAGAGGAAAGGCACTGGATGTGACAGGAGCCTGCAGTTTGAGTCCCTTTAGGAAGCTCAAAATGTACCCATGAGAGTGTGAGCTCAGAATCTCCTCTGTATCACAAAGCCCCAAAGCCTCATTACAACTTTGCCAACCACAGGTATATGTTATTCTCACACAAGCACCTCTCTTCCTGGGGATCACATCTGGAGTGGTGGGGCAGATGGAGAGATACATCCATCCTATATAAACATATATACAAATCACTGGCAGGATGGCAAAACTCATGACACAGACAGTTGCATAGGTGGGGGGGTCTCCATGCACCCTCCTTGACGACTCCTACAAGGATGGGATAAAGAGACAATGGCTTACCTCACTCTACCTGAGCACAACTTCCCAGTAATCTCCTGTGCCCCCTCTTTTCCCTCCTTCTCTGCCGTGTTCCCCGTTTTCATTACTTTTCCCCACTTCTCTCCTATTCTCACTCATTATGCCAAGAGATATACCTAAGAATACAGCACTTCTCTGGCTCAGGTCAGAGCCTCAATCCTACAAGGAGCCTTTGATAAGGGTACCTGAAAGAGTCCTAATAAAACCAGTTTCACATTTTCATCTTCCATATGTATGTTCTCCTAAAGTATATCTACCTAAAAAGAATCCTGGGCCTCAACCACATCCACCTTCCTCCCTTTTCATAATCAACTTCTTATATTTACAAACTGTAAATCACTTAGAAAACAAAGTATTTGTAAATCTTTGTGACCTTGTGCTACAAATAGTTTCTTAAGTGTGACACCAGCAGCACAAGCAACCAAAGAAAAAGTAGTTTAATTGGAAATCACCAAAATTAAACAAATTTTATGTCAAGGGACAGTATCAAGAAAGAGAAAAGACAATCTATAAAATGGGAAAAAATATTTGCACAACATATATTTGAAAAGAATTTAGTATTCAGAATATACAAAGAACTCAAAACTCTACAGTCAAAAGACAAACAACCCAGGACCTTCCTGGTGGTCCAGTGGTTAAGACTCCACGCTTCCACTGCAGGGGGCGTGGGTTCAATCCCTGATTGGGGAACCAAGATCCCACATGCCAAGCGGTGTAGCCAAAAAAAAAAAAAAAAAAAAAAAGACAAACAACCTAATTAAAACTTATGCAAGCATATGAATAGACATTTCTCCCAAGAGATTATACAATTGGCCAAAACGTGCGTGAATATCAATGCTCATTAAGGAAATGCAAGTCAAAACCACAATGAGACACCACCCCACATCCACTAGGATGACTATAATCAAAAACACAGACAATAACAAGTGTTAGCAAGGATTTGGAAAAACTGGAATCTTCTTCCATTGCTGGCCTGCAGTGATGCAACCGTGGTGGGAAACACTTCGGCAGGTCCTTAAAAATTCAAACACAGAGTTCCCATAAGACCCAAGAATTCTAGTCCTTGGTATATACCCGAGAGAATTGAAAACATATGTTCACACGAAAATTTACTCTCAAATGTTCACAGTACCATAATTCATAATAGCCAAAAAGTAGAAACAACCTAAATGTCCATCAGTTGATCAATCCATAAACAAAATGGTTACACAGTGGAATATTATTCATCTATGAAAAGGAATGAAGGATTGATACGCTGCAACATGCGTGAAACTTGAAAACATTATGCTACATGAAAGTAGCCATTCACAAAGTAACAGATATTATATGATTCCATGTATATGAAATGTCCACTATAGGCAAATCCATAAAGTCATAAAGTAGATTAGTGCTTTTCAGGTGAAGGGAGAATGGGGAACTGAAAGTGACTGATAAGAGGTACTGGGTATCATTTCTGAAGTGACGGAAATGCTCTGGAATGAGCTAGTGGCAATGTTTGCACAACACTGCACATATACTAAAAACCAATGAACTATAGTTAATAATACTGTATTGCGAACTGGATTGTACACTTTAAAATGTTGAAATTTTAGGTATTGAATTATATCTCAATAAAAACTGTAAAATAAAATAACAATAAACATTATGAAACTCACAGGTTGTGTGGGTCTCAAATTCAGGAATGGCTGTCCCAGGGCTTCCCATGAGGCTGCGGCCAAGATGTCACCAGGGATGCAGTCATCAGAAGTGACTGGAGCTGGAAGATCTGCTTCCAAGGTGGTGCAGTCACAGGCTGGCAAGGTGGTGCTGGTAGCTCATGGAAGGCCTCAGTTGCTTCCCACCTGGGCCTCTCCAGAGGCTGCCTGAGTGTCGTCATGACTCTGTGGGTGACTTCTCCTAGAATGAGAGAGGGACAAATGTTGCTACCTCAAGCCAATGACAAAAAGTTTCAGAAAGCTTGTGTCTCCTGTAGGTTGAGGATCACAGGAACTAGCGTCTGACTCACTCAAGTAAACTCTAGAGGCTGGGGCTGGAACTGTCCCTGGCAGAAGGGACAATAAAATGGCGACTGAACTGCCCACAAATGCAGAAAAATTTGTGTTTCCAGGGAACACATGTGGACCCCACAAAAGACAGTGGTCTGAAACTGTCATAAAAGGAAAAGCAGCCAGGTGGGCCACCCAGGGGAGCAGAAGGATCCCAAAACAGGGGTGGGTCACAAAATCCTAGGGACTGAGGGAGAGTCTAAGTGGCTATTCAGAGGAAAGACAATGGATGTGGCAGAGCCTGCACAGGTCCATCATGGAACCTGCGAATGTCCCCATGACAGTGTCAGACAGGGATTTCCTTCATACCACAGAGCCCCAGGCCAGGCTGCAACTTTGTCAACCATGTGAGGGTGCACCCTTCCCCCACAATCCTCACATTCTCTTGACCCCATTATAGATCAGAAACAGTATGTGGTCAAATTTACATTTAGACATTTATGTCACCATGGACTAATGTCTGTGAGTGCCATTGGAATTTTAGCTCAATAATAGTAGGACATGTCTCTTTTGTTACTGCTGCACAGTGTCTGGCACACAGCAGGTGCTCAAAAAGTATTCCTGATCCATACCTCACACCATAGACAAAAATTAACTCAAAAAGGCTCAAATACCTAAATAAAAGTTATAACTATAAAACTCTTAGAAAGAAACGTATTATATCTTTATGACCTTCGATTAGGCAACAGCTTCTTAAATATGACACCAAAGCACAAGCAAGCAAAAAATATAAATTAGACTTCATCAAAATTAAAAGGACACTATCAAGTAAGTAAGAAAAAAAACCCAGAGAATGGGAGAAAATATTTGTAAATCATATATCTGATAAGGGTTTGGTATCCTGAATATATAAAGAACTCTTACAACTCAAAAACAGAAAGAAAAACAACCCAATTATAAAATGGACAAAAGATTTAAATAAACAGTTCTCCAAAGATGATATACATGAAAAGATGCTGAACATCATTAGTCATTTGGTAAATGCTAATTAAAATGACATCACTTCACATCCTTCCCATGACTATGACCAAAAAAACAGACAATAACAAGTGTTGAAGAAGATGTGGAGAAATTGGACCCCTCATACACTGCTGGTGTAAATGTAAAATAGGATAGCTGCTGTGGAAAACACTTTGGCAGGTCCTCAAAAAGTTAAACATAGAGCTATCATATAGCCCAGCAATTCCAGTCTTAGATAGATACCCAAGAGAATTGAAAACATAAGTTCACATAAAAACTTGTAAATGAATGTTCACAGCATCATTATTCATATTAGTCTAAAAGTATAAATAACCTGAATTTCCATCAATTTATGAACGGGCGAACAAAATTGGTATATCCACACAATGGAATATTATTCAGCCATAAAAAGGAATAGAGTACCAATACGCGTTAAAACATGGATGAACCTTGAAACCATTAAGCTTAAGTGAAAGAACCCAGACACAAAAGGACAAATATTGTATTATTCTACTTACATGAGGTATCTATAGTAGTCACATTCAGAGACAGAAAATAGAACGGTGGTTTCCAGAAGCTGGGTGCGGGGGAGAATGGTGAGTTACTGCTTAATGGGTATAGTTTCAGTTCAGGAAGATGAAAAATTCTGAAGAAGGATGGTGGTGATGAGTGCACAACAATGTAAATGTGCTTAATGCCACCGAACTATATATACACTTAAAAATGGTTAAAATAGGGGCGGAGTCAAGATGGCGGTGTGGGAAAGCACCGAGTTAGCATCTCCCCACAACTAGGGTGCCTGCCGGCCACTGGTGGGGGACCCTGACGCCCAAGGAGATGGGAGGAACCCCCAAGTGAATGGGTAGGACATGGGGGGACTGAGGGGGGAGGAGAAGTGGAGGCCAGATAGGATCAGCGCCCCTGAGGCCAGGGAGACCAGGAGAGGCAGGCAGGAGGGGCCCTCTGGGAGGAGCAGGAGAGGAGTGGAGGGCGTTTGCCCCACCCACTAGAGGCCAGGGAGCCTGCTGAGCTCCCAGGCCGGTCTCCTGCCCTCCAAGGCCCCTCCCTCCCCACCCCACCCCACCCCACCCCTGCTGCATTGGTCCTGGGGGGATAGGAAGGAGGCCAAGGGGAGAACAGGAGAGGCAGACGGGAGGGGCCCTCCCAGACCGGAGGAGCAGGAGAGGAGAGGAGGGCAGTTGCCCCGCCCACTCGAGCCCAGGAAGCCTGCTGGGCTCCCAGGTGAGGTCCCCTGCCCTCTGAGACTAGGGGTGGGGGGCACGCCTGGGCCCCTTCTGCTCAGTTCAGCCTGAGCCCCACCCCCCACAGCCCCCAGGGCCTTTTCCAGCCCTGTGGGCCCTAAGCATAGGCCCCGCCCACCACCCAAACCTCACCCTTGCTTAGGCCACACCCTTCACAGCCAAGGCCTTCAACACCCCCCCCTTTTTCTTCCTTTCTTTCCTCCTCTTTTTTACTATTGTGGTACTGTTGTACCTTCCCGTTGTTGATTCATCTATTTTTTTATTTTTATAATCTTTCTAACATATCTGTTAGTTTCCTAGTCTAATTTTATTTTTTAGTTTGTTATTGTTCTCTCTATTTTTTTTCTTTTTGTCACCCCATGTGGCTTGCAGGATCTTGGTTCATGAGCCAGGGGTCAGGCCGAGGATCCCACAGTGGGAGCTCTGAGTCCAAACCACTGGGCTGACAGAGAATCTCAGACCCCAGGGAATATTCATCAGAGTGAGGTCTCACGGAGGTCCTCATCTCAGCATCAAGACCCAGCTCTACCCAATAGCCTACGAACTCCAGTGTTGGAAGCCTCAGGCCAAACAACCAGTAAGACAGGAACACAATCCCACTCATAAAAAAAAAAAGATGAGAAAGCAAAAAAATATGTCACAGATGAAGGAGCAAGGGAAAAACCCACAAGACCAAATAAATGAAGAGGAAATAAGCAATCTACCTGAAAAAGACTTCAGAGGAATGATAGTAAAGATGATCCAGAATCTCGGAAATAGAATGGAGGCACAGACTGAGAAAATACAAGGAATGTTTAACAAAGATCTGGAAGAACAAAAGAACAAACAGAGATGAACAACACAAGGATCTTATTCAGATTCGATGGAGAAGTCAAAAGCTTTTCAGATAAGCAAAAGCTAAGAGAATTCAGCACCACCAAACCAGCTTTACAACAAATGTTAAAGAAACTTCTCTAGGAGGGAAACACAAGAGAAGAAAAAGACACACAAAAACAAACCCAAAACAATTAAGAAAATGGTAATAGGAACATACATATCGATAATAACCTTGAATGTAAATGGATTAAATGCCCCAACAAACACACAGACTGGCTGAATGGATACAAAAACAAGACCCATATATATGCTGTCAACAAGAGACCCACTTCAGACCTAGGGATACTTAGAGACTAAAAGTGAAGGGATGGAAAAAGATATTCCATGCAAATGGAAATCAAAAGAAAGCTGGAGTAGCAATACTCATATCAGATAAAATAGACTTTAAAATAAAGACTGCTACAAGAGATAAGGAGGGACACTACATAGGACTGATCAAAGGATCAATCCAAGAAGAAGATATAACAATTATAAATGTTTACCCACCCAACATAGAAGCACCTCAATACATAAGGAATATGCTAACAACCATGAAAGGAGAAATTGACAGTAACACAATAATAGTGGGGGACTTTAACACCCCACTTACACCAATGGACAGATCATCCAAACAGAAAATAAATAAGGGAACACAAGCTTTAAATGATGCAAGAGACCAGATAGATTTAATTGATATTTATAGAACATTCCACCCAAAAGTGGCAGAACACACTTTCTTCTCAAGTGCACACGGAACATTCTCCA